>NC_138891.1:56028025-56437506 GCF_965194825.1 Balaenoptera physalus
TGGGGACTTTTCATTCACAGATAAGAATCTGCTTTTTAATAAATTGAGAAGCCAAGGTCTAACCCTTCTGGCAGCAGATTGGCTTTCTAATTATCCTAGTAATAGATCTAAATTATTATTCAATGTAAGTCTGTGTCCTACTGTTAGTGGGTCATAATATCCCTCGTGATTTGTACTTTTTTCCTGTTTTAGTAAAAGACTTGCCATCTGCATATAATTCAAGTTCATTGTCTAAATTTTAAAAATAACATTGATATGATTAGGAAGTTATTCATGCATTTGAAAGGATCCACAAGTGACCTGGGAGACAGACAGCTGATTTCTTTTTAAGATTCATTCTCCCTCCTCTCCTGAAAAGATAACATAAGAAGTTCCACATCACAACACATTATGTTTACTTTCTTAATTTTTCTTTCACTGTGATATATACAATATTTTTGTTAGTTTTGTTTCTTTTTTTTTTTTTTTTTTACATTCCATGGGCTTTATTGCAACATGGGTTTAGATGCAAATTGGTTCCACCTATTAAGTGGACTCATATAAGATTTGGAATTCTTCAGCTCCTTGAGAGTCAGGAGCCATTTGCAGTAGAGGCAATCATTGCTTTGGCTTGATTATGGATTCTTGAAACCTGAATTAGTTTCAGAAGTAAACTAATCCCTAAGTAATATATATATATATATGTATGTATGTTTTCTTTTTTAGATTCTTTTCCATTATAGGTTATTATAGGATATTTAATATAGTTCCCTGTGCTATACAGTAGGTCCTTGTTGGTTATCTATTTTATATATAGTAGTGTGTACATGTTATTCCCAAACTCCTAATTAATCACTTCCTCCCTCCCCTGCTATCCCCTTTGGTAACCATACATTTGTTTTCTAGGTCTGTGAGTCTATTTCTGTTTTGTAAATAAGTTCATTTATATTATTTTTTTAGATTCCACATATAAGTTATACCATATGATATTTGTCTTTCTCTAACTTACTTCACTTAATATGACAACCTCTAGGTTCACCCATGTTACTACAAATGGCATTATTTCATTCTTTTTTATGGCTGTGTGATATTCCATTGTGTATGTATAGCATGTCTTCTTTTTCCATTCATCTGTCAATGGACACTTAGGTTGCTTCTATGTCTTGGCTACTGTAAATAGTTCTGCTATGAACATTGGAATGCATGTATCTTTCTAAATTAGAGTTTTCTCTGGATATATGCCCAGGAGTGAAACTGCAGTATCATATGGTGACTCTATTTTTAGTTTTTTAAAGAACCGCCATACTGTTCTCCATAGTGGCTGTACCAATTTACATTCCCAACAGCAGTGTGGAGAGTTCCCTTTTCTCCACACCCTACCCCTTAACTGGCAGAAGTGATCTCACTGGTTTAACATTGCTATTCCTCAATTTCCACATTAGCATCAACTACTCTAGTTTTCTGTCTCTGACTGTGATTATAAGGTTTGTAATCAATTCTGTGGCCAGAATAAAAACATGAGCCCTTCCAAGAAGACAGTATATCTTTCCATCTGTTCGTATCATCTTCAGTATCTTTCACCAGTGTCTTATAGTTTTTGGAGTACAGGTCTTTTGTCTCCTTAGGTAGGTGTAGTCCTGTGTATTTTATTCTTTTCTGATGTGATGATAAATGGGATTGTTTCCTTAATTTCTCTTCCTGATATTTCATTGTTAGTGTATTGAAATGCAACAGATTTCTGTGTATCAATATTGTTAAAGAATCCACATTGTTAAAATGACCGTACTACTCAAGGCAATCTACAGATTCAATGCAATTCCTATCAAATTACCGATTGGCATTTTTTACAGAATTAGAACAAAATATTTTATTTGTATGGAAACACAAAAGACCCTGAATAGCCAAATAATCTTGAGAAAGAAGAACAAAGCTGGAGGACATGCTCCCTGACTTCAGACTATACTACAAAGCTATAGTCATCAAAAGAGTATGGTACTGGCACAAAAACAGAAATATAGATCAATGGAACAGGATAGAGAGCCCAGAAATAAACCCACACACCTATCATCAGTTAATCTATGACAAAAGAGTCAAGAACATACAGTGAAGAAAAGACAGTCTCTTTAATAAGTGGTCCTGGGAAAACTGGACAGCTACATGTAAAAGAATGAAATTAGAACATTCTGTAACACCATATACAAAGATAAACTCAAAATGGATTAAAGACCTAAATATAAGACCAGATACTATAAAACATCTAGAGGAAAATATAGGCAGAACACTCTTTGGCATAAATCACAGCAGTATTTTTTGGATCCCTCTCCTAGAGTAATGGAAATAAAAACAAAAAACAAATAAATGGGAACTAATTAAATTTAAAAGCTTTTGCACAGCCAAGGAAACCATAAATAAAACAAAAAGACAACCTACAGAATGGGAAAAAATATTAGCAAATGATGCTACTGACAAGGGATTAATTTTCAAAATATACAAACAGCTCATACAGCTTAATATCAAAAAAAAAAAAAAACCCAATCATAAAATGGGCAGAAGACCTAAAAACACATTTCTCCAAAGAAGACATGCAAATGGCCAACAGGCACAAGAAAAGATGCTCAGTACCGCTAATTATTAGAGAAATGCAAATCAAAAGTACAATGAGGTATCAACTCACACCAGTCAGAATGGCCATCACCAAAAAGTCTACAAATAATAAATGCTGGAGAAGGTGTGGAGAAAAAGGAACCCTCCTACAATGATATATACAATATTTTGACTGGATGAATTTTTATTTTTCTATAATTATGAAATTGAATAAAATTCCTATAGTAATAAGGCATCAAATTATATAGAGGATTGCTCAGTGAATGCTTTAATGTCACCTCTTTGACAGAAACTAGATTTTGAATTTCACCATCACCTACACTCCCCCACTCTCAGTTTATTCATCTTTAAATGAAAGTAAAAATATTCTATCTTCTTGAGACATCAAGAGCCTTAAGAAGTACCCATTTTGGTCTGGTAATTCTAATTTTCTGGGACTACCTTAAGAAAAAAATGTGTAATTTTTTTAAGTGATATATAAATATGCTGATTGGAGAAAAATTAGACTAACAAAAATTTAAAAATCTAATATCTATGTATATGACAACCATTACATAACTAATAATACCACTGCAAAATGGAATACTATGAAGGCATAAAAAATCATGTTTAAAAGTATTAATAAGATGAGAAACACCATAATATGATAAATGACAGGTTAAATAATCTAAAACTGTGAGACTAGTATATTTTTATAGCATTATTGAATATTCAATTATTTTAAAAAATATATTACATAGATTAAGCACACACCAGTACATTTCTGTAACTGTATATTATAAAAATTTTAAGAGTTAATGTGAAATGTCTTTTCTCAGAATAAAAAATCAAATATGGTAGTAATGGATTTCTACTTCAAAGTATGATGGAGTACTTTGTAGCAGACCAATGGTTCTACCAAGAATACCTGAAAAGCAATAATAATGTCAAAATACTTTTTGACATAGCATATATTATAAAATGAAAAATCCATTATATATATATGCACACACATATACATGTGTGTATGTATATATATATGTGTGTGTATGTATGCTTGTATGTACATATATATGAAGAAACCTGGAACCAAATTGTAGATAGAACATAAAGAAAATATAAAAAGGGAAATTATAAAGATATAGTAGAAATCAATAGAAAAAAACGGACAGTAGGGAAAAAAATCAATCAATCAAAGAGTTGGTTCTTGGAAAGTGATAGTAAAATTGATAAAAAACAGGCTTAACAAAAAAAAAAAAAAATGAGAGGATGTACAAGCAAAAAGTTTTAGAACTGAAGACCATTAACATAGATTCTACAGATATTAAATAGGTATATTTTTATAATTTAAAAAACTTTATCCAATATATCTGATAATTTACTTATTTATTTAAATTGAACTATAGTTGAGTTACAATATTATATTAGTTTCAGGTGTACAACATAGTAATTCAATATTTTTATAGATTATACTCCAATGTTATTATAAAATATTGACTGTATTTCCTGTGCTGTATATTACATCCTTATAACTTACTTACTTTACATCTAGTAGCTTTATACCTCTTAATTCCCTTCACCTACATTGCCCCTCCCTCCACCCCTCTTCTCTCTAGTAACTACTAGATTATTCTCTGTATCTGTGAGTCTATTTCTGTTTTGTTATACTTGTTCATTTTGTTTTTTAGATACCACATATAAGTGAAAACATACAGTATTTGTCTTTCTCTGTCTGACTTATATCACTAAGCTTTATACCCTCCAGGTCCATTCATGTTGTTCCAAATGGCAAAATTTTATTCTTTTTTTTATGGCTAATATTCCATCGTATATATATGTACCACATCTTCTTTAACCATTCATCTATCAGTGGACACTTAGGCTGCTTCCATATCTTGGCTGTTGTAGATAATGCTGCCATGAACACTGGGGTACATACATTGTTTTAAACTAATAGTCATTTAAGTTCAAAAGCATTCTAAAAGCTCTTCATGTTTTACTTCCCTTCACAATGTTTTATGTTTTGGTGTCATATTTTACATCTTTAAGTGTATCCCTTAACTGATTATTGTATTTATAGTTGATTTTACCAGTGAGATTTTTTCCTTCATATTTTTTCTTATTTCTTGTTATAGTCTTCTTTTTCACTTAAAGTGGACCCTTTAACATTTCTTGTAACATCAGTTTAGTGGTGATGAACTTTTAGATTTTGCTTGTCTGGGAATATTTTTCTCTCTCCTTCAATTCTGAATAATAGCCTTGCTGGATGGAGTACATGAATATTCTTGACTGGGCAATTCAACTCACAGATAAAAACTTAATAGAAATGTATATACCAATATACATGTAGAAGTAGTTCCCAGAATCACTATTGTAATAGAAAAAAATGGAAACAATCTAAATACCCATCAAATGAAAGATAGATAAATAAATCATGGTATATTTGTACAATAGAATACTACCTAATAATTTGAATGACCTATATAGCTACATGCAAGAACATAGATGAATTTGGAGTGAAAAAGTAAGATGTGAAAGAGTATAAACATCATGATTCCAAATATAAAATTTAAAACCAGACAAAACTAACCCGTGGTGCCAGAAGTCAGAGACTAGTTTTGGGGAAGGACATGATGATGGCTTCTATTGTGTGGTCAACCTTACTTTTCTCATTCTAAGTGATTGCTATATGGATGTGTTCATTTGTGGAAATCCATTGAGTTCTACACTTCCAAAATGTGCACTTTATGTATGTGTATTATACATCAATAAAAAGTGTATCATTAAAATGATAATGAAATATATCTCTCTCACAGTTTTATTAGGTGGACTAAATGAAGCCACGTATGAGAAAGCACTCTGTAGTTTACGAAGCTCTGGCAACATTACTATTGTTGCACAGGAAATGTGATTGCTTAGCTATGAGCGTGTGGGTTCATAATATGAATTCTGACCCAGTAAAATATCACCTTGTACACCCCTGACCTCTTTTCAAATTTTCTTTCTTGGCTGTGTTTACAGAACAGCTTGAATCCCACTGAAATTCTCTTCTCAGCTCTGTGAATGCCAAGAAAGTCATTTTAATATACTGTCCCCAGATTCACCTTCAGAAGAAAGCAACTCTGCTTCCCCAGAATAAAGTTTCAGGAGGGAAAATGGGTTAAGTATTGCACTGATCTTCTTGAGATTCAGCCAACAACCAGAAGCTGGTTGTTTCTAAGATTTCTAAACTTAACTGTCTTAAGTTTGTATAAAAGGAAAAGAGCAGGAAGGATTGCATGCAGCAAGCTGTGAAGTGGTTTACATCATTTTTATCCATTCCTTTCTCTTAAACCTGGGCATGTCAACTTACCTAACGAAAGGGAGGGTGGGAAAGGTAGTCCAGCCATGTGCCCAGGAAGAAAAGAGTAAGGGAGCTGGAAAACACCTAGCTGGTTTCTGCCTTAGTCTCTCTGTTTCATTCAACCTCCCTTACAGATAATTACAGTTCTTTAGTAGCTCAGCTGTGAAAAAATATATATATAGCCAAAGGTAAGCACTATATATTTAATTAAGCAAAATTATATCCTAATTACTTTGGTAGGATGGGGTGAAATGGCAGAAGGAAACGTGTGCATTAGTGTCTGTGGGATTGAGGGTTATAAGATAGCTATTTTTTTATAATTTACACTTGGAAGTCAGTAACAAATATGTAAAACTGAAAAATTCAAGAAATATTTGTAATAATGTGTCACTTAGAACAAAAGTAAAAACAAAGAGGAACAGCTAAAAGGAATTGAAAGTAACTGTCTCAGCGTAGTAAGAATAAGGAGTAGGGAAGGAAGAGTCGACGTCTTGCTACTGAACACTATAAAGTTATTAACATAATTTGACTTTTTAGCCTTTTTGACCATGTTGATGTATTATTTTGATTAAATCAAAATAAAAAGAATGGATAGAACCAATAACATTAGGAAACCATGAGAGCTCATCAGATTAACATGTCAGTCAGCATGAAACTTGGGCACATATACGTGATAGAGATTTCAATTCTTGTGACTACAACAGAGAGAAAGGAAAGGAAGTAGGATGTGAGAGAGATTCAGACAGAGAACAATGAGAGCATACGGAGAAGTTTTTGTGTCTCTAGGGGATGCCCTGATCATGCAAGATGGAGAACTTTGTGGGGGTGGTCATGCCTGCCCTTTCTCCCTGTGTTGTGGTTACACAGAATAAATAAATATAGTTTCAGAACCCAAGTTGTGTCAACTGTTCTGCCAATTGAAATTCTATACTGGAATATTATGGTGCTTGCTCTTCTGTTGACTTTTGTGAATTGGTTTAGCTTGTAGCATTCGTAGCTGCCTTGATTGTGATTCTTAACCTTGACTGTTTTTGTAATATTGACCCCACCAATGGGGAAAACAGACAAGGTTAGTATTTTCTAACTTCACTGCTTTTATAATTGGGGGGGAAACGTCCATTACATGGACATTCACTTGGAAGAACTTCAAGTGTGTTTAATATAGTCATCAAAAATAATAGGAAAATACTGAAAATGATTTAAGAAAAGCAAACTGGGTACTTGGAGAACCAAACAATCTTGCCAAGGTCAGTTCTCAGACCAGTTGACTGTTAGATTCTTTTAATGAAGTCATACTTTGCAGCAACTATAAAGGGTAAGAAAATTAAAACACTCATGACATATCATGGAACATACAAACATAAACCTTTAATAAAGACAAGGGATACAATACAGCAAGAGAAAGAAAGTATCAGGCAGGTTCGAGGCATCCAAGCATAGCTTCTAAAGTCCTCTCAGTCACACAGGATAAGCTTCATTCCAGATCACAAATTGCTAAGATAAATACAAGAGGTCTCAGTCTCAGGGAAACACAAACACATGTTTACTGAGAGGTCAATGGTCATCTATATGGCCCTTACCAGTTAGCCAGACCCGGCTATGTAATCAGAAAAACCAGGTTTAGACCATCAAGCAATATATTTACTATAACAGTTTAGACAAGCTGGTACAGGATGTCTCTAGGGAAGTTTGGTCTTGCACATTACAAATCATTAGCTCAAATGTTTCCTTGTTATCTTGTCCAACAGTCAATATTAGGGTTGGGTCCAGATATCTCTAGGGATAAGCATAATGTTACCACTGATGATATGTAAGTCAAATCTATACTGATGCAGCTATCAATTAGTCCTAAGATTTTTTTTTTTAATTTTATTTATTTATTTATTTATTTATGGCTGTGTTAGGTCTTCGTTTCCGTGCGAGGGCTTTCTCTAGTTGCGGCAAGTGGGGGCCACTCTTCATCGCGGTGCGCGGGCCTCTCACTATTGCGGCCTCTCTTGTTGTGGAGCACAGGCTCCAGACGCGCAGGCTCAGCAATTGTGGCCCATGGGCCTAGTTGCTCCGCGGCATGTGGGATCTTCCCAGACCAGGGCTCGAACCCGTGTCCCCTGCATTGGCAGGCAGATTCTCAACCACTGTGCCACCAGGGAAGCCCAGTCCTAAGATATTTTTAAAGAAAGAGGGCCAGAGTAGAGGCATAATGGACAACATTTAGCTTTGTGGGGTTTACATACACAAATCTCAACCTTCAATATAAAAATGTGTGTGTATGTTTTATTGATGCTGCTTTGTTTTTAAAATTTCCTCTATGAATTCAGATAACTAAAATACTAAACTAGAGAGTAGGAAAAGTTGAAAAATGGATAACGGACATTAAGAAGGAGGGGAATATAACATATAAACTATATTTATATGTAAACATAAAAGCTCTCTTTTACACTGAAGAGTATAATTTACAATACCAATTTTAAGATATCATGCCATATCCCATATATGTTAAAATATGATCCAAAGAAGTAGCCATGAAATAGTTGCTGAGAGAAAAAATACAATGGCAGCTCTAAGATGCCCCAGTGGAAAAGGAAGTTGACTGATTAAGTTTTAGACCATGTTAGCCCTGGCTAAAGAAAAACAAATCTTAGGAATTTGGGAAACAGAATAATTGCCATAATTTTCACCTGTGGAGTTTCAAACAAAGGGCATTCAAAAGCTTTATTTCTTCTTAATTTTCAGTGAATAATCATTTAATAATTGCAAAGATTAAATACTGAAAGATACTAACAAAAGCTTTCAACAAGTTTGAAAGCTTAAATGAATACAACAGCATGAGACATTAGCTAAAATTTGCCAGCTTCAAAGTCAATTACTAGAGATGGACATAGAGTACTTGCTTTACTATATCAATCTTGAGAAAGAATATTTAGGATAATAAACATTAAATATTTATTGGTTTTTGTTTCGATCAAATTTTGCTTTAATTATATAATATTTTTCTGTTATAGTTACATTGTGGTTGTTTTCTAACAACAAAATTTTATTTCATCTGAAGATCTTAATTTGTTTGAGCATTCATTTGGAAGATGAAATTGTGTCACCTAAGTTAAGGCTAATAACTCATGTTGAATATTTTGTCCTGTAATCTAATGACTTAGAAGAGTACTGCATAAAACAATATGCTACTAAACAACCAATGGATCACTGAAGAAATCAAAGAGGAAATAAAAAAAAACCTAGAGACAAATGAAAACAAAAACACAATGATCCAAAACCCATGGGATGCAACAAAAACAGTTCAAAGAGGGAAGTATATAGCAATAAAAGCTTACCTCAGGAAACAAGAAAAATCTCAAATAAACAACCTAACTTTACAGCTAAAGCAACTGGAGAAAGAAGAACAAACAAAACCCAAAGCTAGTAGAAGGAAAGAAATCATAAATATCAGAGCAGAAATAAATGATAGAGACTAAAAAACAAAGAAGATCAATGAAAAAAGATCAATGAAACTAAGAGCCGGCTCTTTGAAAAGATAAACAAAATTGATAAACCTTTAGCCAGAGTCATCAAGAAAAAAAGGGACACAGCAAAAGAAACCAAGACAAAACAAAAAGACAGCCCTCAGAATGGGAGAAAATATTTGCAAATGAAATAACTAACAAGGGATTAATTTCCAAAATATACAAACAGTTCATGCAGCTCAATATCAAAAAAACAAATAACCCAATCAAAAAATGGGTGGAGGATCTAAATAGACATTTCTCCAAAGAAGACATATAGTTGGCCAAAAAGGCACATGAAAATATGCTCAACATCACTAATTATTAGAGAAATGCACATCAAAACTACAATGAGATATCACTTCACAGCAGTCAAAATGGCCATCATCAAATAATCTACAAACAATAAATACTGGAGTGGGTGTGGAGAAAATGGAATCCTTCTACACTGTTGGTGGGAATGTAAATTCATACAGCCACTATGGAAAACAGTATGGAGGTTCCTTAAAAAACTAAAAATAGAACCGCCACATGACCCAGCAATCCCACTCCTAGGCATATACCTGCAGAAAACCATAATTCAAAAAGATACATGCACCCCAATGTTCATTGCAGCACTATTTACAATAGCCAGGACATGGAAGCAACATAAATGTCCATCATCAGAGGAATGGATAAAGAATATGTGTCACACATATACAATGGAATATTACTCAGCCATAAAAAAAACCAAAATAATGCCATTGACAGCAACATAGATCAACCTAGAGACTGTCGTACTGAATGAAGTTAAGTCAGACACAGAAAGACAAATATGATATTGCTTATATGTGCAATCTAAAAAGAAGGGTACAAATGAACTTATTTACAAAACAGAAGTAGAGTCACAGATGTAGAAATCAAATTTATGGTTACCAGGGGATAAGGGGGGGAGGGATAAATTGGGAGATTGGGATTGAATATACACACTACTATATATAAAATAGATAACTAATAAGAACTTACAGTATAGCACAGGGAACTCTACTCAATACTCTGTAATGACCTATATGGGAAAAGAATCTAAAAAAAAGTGCATATATGTGTATGTATAACTGATTCACTTTGCTGTGTACCTGAAACTAACACAACATTATAAATCAACTATACTCCAATAAAAATTTTAAAAAGAACAGAAAAAAAAGGGAGAACATCCAAATCATTAAAGTTAGAAATGAAAAAGGAGAAGTTATAACCAACACCACAGAAATACAAAGGACCATAAGAGACTACTACAAGCAACTATATACCAATACAGTGGACAAACTAGAAGAAATAGACAAATTCTTAGAAAGATACAATCTCTCAAGACTGAACCAGGAAGAAATAACATATATGCACAGACCAACTGTAAGTATTGAAATTGAGTCTGTGATTAGAAAACTCCAACAAACAAGAGTCCAGGATCAAATGGCTTCACAGGCAAATTCTACCAAACACGTAGAGGAGAGTTAAGACCCATCCTTCTGAAACTATTCCAAAAAATTGCAGAGGAAGGAACACTTCTAAATTCATTCATGAGGCCACCATTACCCTGATACCAAAACCAGACATAGATACCACAAAGAAAGAAAATTATAGGCCAATAACACTGATGAACATAGATGCAAAAATCCTCAACAAAATACTAGCAAACCGAATCCAACAATACATTAAAAGGATCGTACACATGATAAGTGGGATTTATCCCAGGGATGCAAGGATTTTTCATTATCCACAAATCAGTCAGTGCGATACACCACATTAACAAATCAAAGAATCAAAAACCATACAATCATCTCAACAGATGCAGAAAAATCTTCTGATAAAATGCTACATCCATTTATGGACAAAACTCCAGAAGGTGGGCACAGAGGGAACCTACCTTAATATCACAAAGGCCATATATGAAAAAACCCACAGTTAACATCATACTCAACAGTGAAAAGCTGAAAGCATTTCCTCTAAGTTCAGGGACAAGACAAGGATATCTACTCTCACCACTTTTATTCAACATAGTTTTAAAAATCCTAGCTACAGCAATCAGAGAAGAAAAAGAAATGAAAGGGATCCAAATTGGAAAAGAAAAAGTAAAACTGTCACTATTTGAAGATGACATGATACTATACATAGAAAATCCTAAGATGCTACCAATTTGATAAAGTTGTAGGATACAACATTTATACAAAGAAATCCGTTGCATTTCTATACACTAACAACAAAAGATCAGAAAGAGAAATTAAGGAAGCAATCTCATTCCATCACATCAAAAAGAATAAAATACCTAGGAATAAACCCACCTAAGGATGCAAAAGACCTATACTCCAAAAACTGTGAGAGGCTGTTGAAAGAAATTGAAGATGACACAAATAAATGGAAAGGTATACTGTGTTCTTGGATTGGAAGAATCACTATTGTCAAAATGACTATACTACTCAGGGCAGTCTACTGATTCAATGCAATTCCTATCAAATTGCAAATGGCATTTTTCACAGAACTACAACAACAACAAAAATTTAATCTGTATGGAAACACAAAAGACCTCAAAAAGCCAAAGCAATCTTGACAAAGAAAAAATGTAGATGGAGGAATCAGACTCCCTGAATTCATACTATACTATAAAACTACCATAATCAAAACAGTATAGTACTGGCACAAAAACAGAAATATATCAATAGATCAATGGAACAGGATAGAAAGCCCAGAAATAAACCCATGCACCTATAATCAATTAATCCTCAACATAGGAGGCAAGAATATACAATGGAGAAAAGACAGTCTCTTTAATAAGTGGTCCTGGGAAAACTAGACAGCTACATGTAAAAGAATAAAAGTAGAACATTCTCTAACATGGTACACAAAAGTAAGCTCGAAATGGTTTAAATGTAAGGTTGGATACTATAAAACTCCTAGAGGAAAACATAGGCAGGACACTCTTTGACATAAATCACAGCAATATCTTTTTGGTTCTGTCTCCTAGAGTAATAGAGATCAAAACAAAAATTTTCAAATGTGACCTAATGAAACTTAAAAGCTTTTGCACAGCCAAGGAAACCATAAACGAAACAAAAAGACAACATACAGAATGGGAGAAAATATTTGCAAATGATGCTACCGACAAGGGATTAATTTCCAAAATATACAAACAGCTCAGGCAGCTCAATATCAAAAAAAAAAACAACCCAATCAAAAAATGGACGGAAGATCTAAATAGAGACTTCTCCAATGTAAACATACAGATGGCCAAAAGGCACATGAAAAGACGCTCAGCATCACTAATTTTTAGAGAAACGCAAATCAAAACTCCAACGAGGTATCACCTCACTCCAGTCAGAGTAGTCATCATCAAAAGTCTACAAATAATAAATGCTGGAGAAGGTATGGGAAAAAAGAAACACTCCTACATTGTTTGTGGGAATATAAATTGGTGCAGCCACTACACAGAACAGTATGGAGGATCCTTAAAAAACTAAAAATAGAGCTACCATATGATCTTGCAATCCCACTCCTAGGCAAACATCCAGAGAAAACCATAGTTCAAAAAGATACATGCACCCCAATGTTCATTACACCACTGTTTACAATAGCCAAGACATGGAAGCAACCTAAGTGCCCATCAACAGATGAATGTATAAAGAAGATGTTACAATATATATATAATGGAATGTTACTCAGCCATAAAAAAAGAATGAAGTAATGCCATTTGCAACAACATGGATGGACCTAGAGATTATCATACTAAGTGAAGTAAGCCAGACAAACATCATATGATATCATTTATATGTGGAATCTAAAAAAATGATACAAATGAACTTATTTACAAAAAAGAAAGAACCTCACAGACATAGAAAACAAACTTATGGTTACCAAACGGGAAAGAGGGTTGGGGGAGGGATAAATTAGGAGGTTGGGATTAACATACACACACTAATATATGTAAAATAGATAATCAACAAGACCTAGTATAATAACCTCTAAGGAAAAAGAATCTGAAAAAGGAATATATATATATGTATATATATATAACTGAATCACTGTGCTGCACACCTGAAACTAACATGATTTTGTAAATCAACTATACTTCAATTAAAAAAAGAGTACTCTGATCTCTTGAAAGGCAAAGCATGTGCAAGTATTTTTTTTAATGAAAATATATACATAAGAGTTCTTTTATCTTATCAGTAGAAAGTCAACAATTAAAATGTCTGATGTAACTGTATACATTTTTCCATTACTGCTATAAACAACTACCACAAATTTGTCTTACACAACAAAAATAGATTATAATTCTGGAGGTCAGAAGTGTGGCATAAGTCTCCCTGGTGTAAAATCAAGGAGTTCATTTTTTTCTGGAATCTCAAGAGAGAATCCATTTCCTTGTTTTCCCAGCTTCTAGCAGCTGCCTGTATTCCTTGGCTCATGGTCCCTTCCTCCATTCTCAAGGCCAGCACCTGTGGGTCAAGTCCTTCTCACATTGCATCATTCTGTCCTCTTCTTCTGCCTCCCTGTTCCACTTCTAAGGATCCTTGTGATTACATTGCATCTGCCCCCAAATCCCAAATAATCTCCCTTTTTTAAGGTCAACTGATTAACAACCTTAACCCCATGTGCAACCTTAATCCCTTTTTGCCCTGTAAGGTAACATATTCACAACTTGCAGGAATTTGGACATGGATATCTTTGTGGGGCCATTATTCTGCCTTCCACAGTAACTAATATCATACCACTGCTATGCTTTTAATGGATATAAATCTACAGGCATTAAATTTTTTCTTTTGTTCTTCTTCTTATAATTTATTAATTTATACCCCATCATACTTCAACACAATGCAACATGAAGGTACAATTGGTAGTAAAGGATGGCATTTAATAACTCATCAAATATTTATTGGGTGTTTACTATTAAGCAGACTCTGTTCTAGGAGCTGAGGATATAGCAGTAAAAATGAAATTAAAAACTTCTGTGGAGCTTATATTTTAGTAGGAGAGACAAACAAAAACAACATAAATAAAATACATAATATGTTAAGTACATTTGGAGAAGGGTAAAAAGTGTTTCATGTGTATGTAGATAATGGGAGCAAGGGATAAGAGGGAAGATTCCATGGGTTTTTTAGACTGAGGGACCAGGGAACCCTGACAGAACCATCTAGCCAGTTGATAGTTGTATAAATCTCACTTTGGTTAAAATGGCAATGGGTACAATAACCCTGAATTGGGTGCTTCCTTAGTGCAGCAAAGGCAGATGGAAAGCTGTCACTCTAAGAGAGGTGATTTGTGATGCAGCAGAAACCATTGCCCACCAGGCCAGCCTTTACATAGTACCTAATCAATAAGCCCAGGTATCACCAGCAGTCAGTGGCACTCAAAGATGTGGTTCTCCGAAATGAGACAGAGACCCCTGTGGCTCTAAAATGCCTACCCCAGTTTTACTCCCCGGCTTTCATCCCCCATACTGGATTGCTTTTCTCACCAGGAAGTGAAAAACCTCCACTCAGTCTTCACACGTTAGCAATAGAGGCCAATGAGGTGACATTTTAGTTTAAAACTTAATTCTGACAGAAGAAGATGATTCAAAATGACCCTGAAGTTGTTGCTCTAAGCAACTAGAAGAAAAGAGATTCCAGTTATTGGTTTAGGAAAGATTTTGAGAAGAGCAGATTTGGGGAGACTTTCAGCATTTCATGTTGGCTTTCAGTTTCCTGCCTGCTAGGGAAAAAGAGACATGATGAAATATGTGACTTAAGGCATCCAACCAACATTTCTTCAGGGAAGTAAAATTTTTTGTTAGAAGTGGCAACTTTTTTGCCACTGGTAATATCCATGAGGAAGGATTCTTTCTCAAGCAGACACTTCGTTTCTCTACAGACATTTCCTGACTCTTTCTTTTAGCACGTAGAATGACTTGTTTCATTATTTTGGGAAAAAAAAATTAGGCATGCTTGGCTCCACTATGTTTCCTGGGGTGAATGTGGGAGTAGCATTTGGAAATCTTTTGCTTTTTCAAGAAAAGCCAGATTCTGCATTCTTTTATGTGAAATCTTCCAGTTTTTAAATAGGACACCTAATTAAGATTTTTTAAAATACTGTTTAGGCTATCCTGAATTATGTCCTTTCATTGTCTACTGTTTGTGACTTTTATCCTACACCTAAACTGAGATATCACAGTATAAATTATTGCTGACACAGCAGATGGTGTACTAAGCCAAATGAATTTAGCTACCAATATGTCAGCAGTATGCTTTGGCTTTTACTCATTAGGTGAAAAAGTACTCGTAGCATTTTACAAAAATATTCCTTATTTGACTCAATAACAGGCCAATTACATTTCTGCAGTTGGTATTTCTGTGAATGAAAAATAAATTGTAGGAAAACCATATTGAATCTCTAGAGACAGGAAATAATATATCTGTTTATATACCATGCTCAACTAATCCACCCCCAAAATATGTGATAGCTAGAGGTAGATATTTATTTCCTCTGCAATTTGTTTTTCATATTTATATTCATGCTATGTTTCATTATACAAAACTATGCAAAATTGAGGTGATAGTATGTCTTGTAAAAATGTTTCCTTTTTCCCTTTTAAATTATTCCTTTTCAGTATATCATTGTTTAATAAAATTGAATTAATAAAAAAGAACCATCACTATAATCTCTATATTCTAACAGCAATTTATCAACTCTTGTACCTAGTATAAAATTAGCATGTATATTATACCATATAAACTTGAGGAAAGAGTAAGTGGCAAGTAATTTTTAACTGTTGATCTGCTAATAAACATCCCACTATCATCCATTATTATGAATAGCTTTTACAGATTAAGATGCAGATTTCTTCCTTTTAATTAAACTACACGAGCATTGTGGTGTCAGTGGGCTCTGTAAATGTGCTGATATTGATGGGTACAAGTAGTAAACAAACCAGGAAATGACAGCTTGAGCTAAGATTCTGAGGATTGGGTCATTTTGATTTGTGCTCAGAGTTACGCCTTGTCTTTTATTTTATTTTATTTTTTAAACATCTTTATTAGAGTATAATTGCTTTACAATGGTGTGTCAGTTTCTGCTTTATATCAAAGTGAATCAGTTATACATATATATATATGTCCTCATATCTCTTCCCTCTTGCATCTCCCTCCCTCCCACCCTCCCTATCCCACCCCTCTAGGTGGTCACAAAGCACCGAGCTGATCTGTCTGTGCCATGCAGCTGCTTCCCACTAGCTATCTATTTTACGTTTGGTAGTGTATATATGTCCATGCCACTCTCTCAATTTGTCCCAGCTTACCCTTCCCCCTCCCCGTATCCTCAAGTCCATTCTCTAGTAGGTCTGCATCTTTATTCCCATCTTGCTCCTAGGTTCTTCTGACAATTTCCTTTTTTTGTTTTTTTGTTTGTTTGTTTGTTTGTTTTAGATTCCATATATATGTGTTAGCATACGGTATTTGTTTTTCTCTTTCTGACTTACTTCACTCTGTATGACAGTCTCTAGGTCCATCCACCTCACTACAAATAACTCAGTTTCGTTCTTTTTTATGGCTGAGTAATATTCCATTGTATATATTTGCCACATCTTCTTTATCCATTCATCTGTTGATGGATACTTAGGTTGCTTCCATGTCCTGGCTATTGTAAATAGAGCTGCAATGAATATTTTGGTACATGACTCTTTTTGAATTATGGTTTTCTCAGGGTATATACCCAGTAGTGGGATTGCTGGGTCGTATGGTAGTTCTATTTTTAGTTTTTTAAGGAACCTCCATACTGTTCTCCATAGTGGCTGTATCAATTTACATTCCCACCAACAGTGCAGAAGGATTCCCTTTTCTCCACACTCTCTAAATGTAAGGCCAGACACCATCAAACTCTCGTAGAGGAAAACATAGGCAGAACACTCCATAACATAAATCACAGCAAGATCCTTTTTAACCCACCTCCTAGAGAAATGGAAATAAAAACAAAAATAAACAAATGGGACCTAATGAAACTTAAAAGCTTTTGCACAGCAAAGGAAACCATAAACAAGACAAAAAGACAACCCTCAGAATGGGAGAAAATATTTGCAAATGAAGCAACTGACAAAGGATTAATCTCCAAAATTTACAAGCAGCTCATGCAGCGCAATATCAAAAAAACAAACAACCCAATCCAAAAATGGGCAGAGACCTAAATAGACATTTCTCCAAAGAAGATATACAGATTGCCAACAAACACATGAAAGAATGCCCAACATCATTAATCATTAGAGAAATGCAAATCAAAACTACAATGAGATATCATCTCACACCAGTCAGAATGGCCATCATCAAAAAATCTACAAACAGTAAATGCTAGAGAGGGTGTGGAGAAAAGGGAACCTGCTTGCACTGTTGGTGGGAATGCCTTGTCTTTTAATTTATTATTTGTTTAATTAAAAGTGCTTGAGGTAACATGAAATCATGGGTACAAAGTAAAAATGGAGAACCAAAACCAAATAAAAGAAATGGTTGAGAATTAAGCATAACTTAGTAAATGACATAAAAAGAAAAATATAGCTGTTTTACTTGTTGTTTAATAATAAGAAAAGTCCACATTGATATGGAGAGATCAATTTTTCCAAAGCTTGTGTTATGTTTCCTGGCATCTGATCAGCAGTATTAATGGCACAGTCCCACCTTTGAAGGAGCTCATGGTCTCTACTAATTAGGATTTATGATACAGGTCAACAATATGCCATTTGGAAATACAAAAATTGAGCCTCAGTTCTAGTATGTGAGATTTTATTAGGGGTAGCTTAAATGGGCAGAGATTGAAGCAAATGCTTACTTACTTCTGTGTGTTGCCTTTCCGTGTATCTTCTTGTTAAAGGATGATGAAATTCTGAGGCTAAAATCAGGATGTATTTTCAAGAGATAAGGGCCAAAGAGTCTACTTTCTCAACACTGAGTTTATGTTTCTCAACCTTGGTTCCACCCTGAACCAATTATATTAGAATCTCTGGAATGGGGTTTTGGCATCAATCTATTTAAAAGTTGCCCAAGTGATTACATTATGAAGCCAGGAGAGATAGCCATTGATTTAGTCTAGATAGGGACATACGGTCTAGCATAACTCAACATGTAGATTACTGAATCACTACATGGAGGTTTAGAACCCAAATACATACATACAGTTGCTGCTTGAAGCCAGGTGGGCAAGGCAAAAAGGACAGTGCTTTCAGGGTATCAGGCTTTTGACATAATTAACCAGCACAATATGCAACAGCCTTAAATAAAATTATATGAATGCAAATTTATACATATTTAGCAAGAAACAGATGATGGAATGAAGTGATGAACATAAGAAGTGTTGGGGGGGAAAGGCAATGCCTATGAAAAGTAAAAGGAAGAGAGTAAATCAACTACAAGAAATCAATAAGAAATAATCAATATCAATAAGAAATAAAATAAAAGGGAGAGGAAGTAGGATTGGACAGAGAAAGTCTTCACACCATGATATAGATCTGACACCTGTGAAAGTAATGCAAAGAGAAAGTAGGATTGGGCAGGGAGGCCTTTATGCAAATCTGGACTAAGTTTTGGCCAGTCTAGTTGAGAACAATAAGGTTTGCCAGTTAAAGTTGTCCTGCATTGGGTTGAATAAATCTGGCCCTATTACCACTGTCATGCTCAGTTATTGGTTGGTGACTGGCCAGGAAGACCTTGGACCCACCAGGAAAAGTGAGATGAATCCTGAAGCGTCTATGAGCTGGGGTGATAGGTAACTACACTCTTTGCCGCTGGAAGGTCAAGTTTTTTCTTGAAGGGAGATTGAAGCGCTGTGCCTCCATGACTACCACAAAATGTATGTAGCACATTGTCAATATTTCTAACTTCTCCTTTTAATTAGCATCCTCAACTCATAAATCATTGGTGAGAAGTTACTCCCTCTTGGCAAAGATACTTAGCCATCAAATCCAGAGGAAGAGGCAATAACTTGCAACCACCATATTTCTCCACAGCTTAATGTTTGCTCACATCCTTGACCCTTGGTTAACCATAAAGATTTTTTGTGGGGAGGACTTTCTCTTTTTATACAAACTTTATGGACATCTCAATCTTACAGTAAAACTTTCTATACTCAGTTAGCCAGCCAGTCTAGAGAACACTGTTGTGTAAATAAGAAAAAGTCACTATTTAGAATGAATGCATTATTCTTTAAACTTTTTCAAAATATTTCTAGATTGTATTACACATTCTCTGACTAAATAGTCTTAGTGCAAACTGATTTATCTTTTCTTAAGGAATATGCATTTTGACCATATTCAACTATTGTACTAGGCTATAGTTATAGATGAATCCAAACATTGTGTTTATTTGCTGACCAGTTTATATCATGGTATATATACACAAACGAATTTCAAAGCATTTCTTATCCTACTCTTTCACTAACATATATAATGGATTGACCTCCTCAAATGGATAGCAGATCTTAAAAAGCAATTATTGAATCCAAGGTTAAGCAGTTATTTCCATAAGTTATATTATGTCCTCAAAAATCCTATCTTTAAAAAAAAATCAGTGCCTTTTCATTTATAAATGACATTCAAAGGATGATTTAACACAACCACTTTATTCCCCAAGGCATATTTAATCATCTCTCTATTTTAATTACAACAATTTCTTAAGAAAGCATCACCTTTTGTGAAATTCCAGGATTGATTTTTTTTCCAACACAAATAGTCCTTGACTTACTGCTATTTTGCCTTGCTCTAACAATTAAATACAAGTTACTATGAGCAGCGTGGAAGGCAGTGTAAGAATGTCTAGTACCCTGACAATGTAGGGGTAATGTAGCCAATCTAAAAAGCTTTATTATGTTCAGCAAGCAAGCAAATAACTTTCAGGCAGAATTATTTTTCAGGTAGAAGAAGGCAGAACACAATTTCAGAAACAATTTCCCTGAATTTTGCAGTCTAAACACCTTTTTAAGCTTATGTTTTAATCAAAGCCAGTCACTAATATAATGTTAAGTTTGCCAAATGAATTGTAAGAACAAATTATATACATATTTTTAAATACAAATAATGACAAATTTTATATCTCCTGGTTTAATAAAAATAAATTGTATTTTTATGCATTTTTAAGTTAAGGAAAGGACTTTTGCCCACATTTTTTTGGTAAGATGTTAGATTAGATCTTAATACAATTGTCATCACTAGGGCAACACTAAAAGGGAAAAATAGGGGGGAAACTTCAAGTCTGAAATTCAGTAATTTGGATTAATATTTATTCTTTCGTTCAACGGATATTTGAGTTACTCATTCATGACAGACACTGTTCTTTGAGATTAACATACTGCATTAAACAAAACAAAGCTCCTACACTCATGTAACTTACACTGTAGTATGTTTGGGGTGGGGGGACCCAGTAAACAGACAATAAACAAAGAAACAAGTAAAAACAATGACTAAGAACAAACTGAGAGAAGTACTATAAAGCAAAGTTAATAAGAATAGTTAATAGTGGAGATAGAACGTAATTTTAGACAAATAAATGGTAACACTATCTTGCAATTACGCCCCATCCCCAATACAAAATAGCACAAAAAATAGAAGAAGCTGTGCAATGTGATTGGTCTGCAAGTCCCAGAGGTTTCTTTATGTCTCTTTCTTATTGGGGTAAAAGAAAAATTTGTTAATTTATATTCTTTCTAATAATAATAATAATAACATAATGTTAATAGGATCAAGAAAAGAAAAATGATGGTTATAGGATGAAATTTTTATAAGTAATTTTTATAAGTAATGTTGTAAGTTATGTTGTAACTAATATTGTATTTTAAGATAAAATAAAGGTATTTTGTTAAGATTTTTAAAAATTTATGTGTGAATCTTTTAACAAACATTATTACTATTTATCTGAATGCTAATCTTTGATTTAAATATTCAATTTGTGTATCAAATTTAAATACAGAAGATTAAAATTACCGGAGACAAATACACAGGTGGGTGAATGTTCCAGGATCTTTATCTAGTTATCTTGTTATTTTGTTATATTTTACACAAAGAATATTTTAAGTTAGTTTTAATTTTTACTGAAAAAATATACATACAAATAAATTCATATATCATAATAGTACAGTTAGCTATATTTTTGCAAACTTAACAGAGCCATATAAACAACACCCACCCACACATCAGATTTTAACACCATTCTGATTTCTAACAGCTTAAATTAGTTTTTCTGTTTTTATTCTGATGTAAATGGAATCATAAAGTCTAAACTCTGTGTCTGACCTCTTTCACTCACCATTATATTTGTGAGATTTATGCATATTGTGTGTAGTTGTAAATTGCTCATTTTCATTACTATGTAATTATGGCACATTTTATTTTTCCGTACTGGAATAACAGATGGAAATTCAGGTATTTTTCAGTTTGGGCTGTTTTGGATAATACTGCTATGACCACTTTACTACACATCTTTGGGTGAACATATGTATGGATTCCTATGGGCATTTACATGGGAAAGGAATTGCTGGATGACAAAGTCTACATGTGTTCGACCTCAGTACATGTTGGCAAGAGGTTTTCTAAAGGAATTTACCAATGTACACTACCATCAGCAGTGTACTAGTGTTCCAACTGCTCTGCATCCTTGCTAACACTAGGTGTGCTTCTGTCTGGTTTTTGCTTTGTTTGCAGTTCAGCCATTATTAAGTACGTTAGTATCCACTGTGGTTTTAATTTATATTTCCCTGATGACTAATGAAGTTGAGCATCCATCTCTTCAGGTGAGTATTAGCTATATGGCTATCACTTTTAAAAAATGTTTGTTCACATTTTTGACCATTTTTTTCTATTGGGTTTTCCTTTTCTTAGTGATTAGTAGGAACCCTTCATACATTCTGAATATAATTCATGTATTGGAAAGATATATTGCAAATATTTTCTCCCACTTGGATTGCCTTCTCACTCTCCTAATGTTGTCTTATTTATTTTATTTTGATATGTCACAAAAAGGATAAACCACAAAAGGAAAAATGGGTAAACTGGATTTAATAAAAATTTTTAATTTCTGATTTTATAAAACACTGTTAAGAAGGTGATATAGGTAAAGAATCTGAAAAAGAATGAATATATGTATAATTGAATCACTTTGCTGTACACCTGAAACTAACACAACATTGTAAATCAACTATACTCCAATAAAAATTTGTTTTAAAGTGAAAAAAAAAGACACAGATGTGGGGGGCAAAAATTTGCTGTACAGAGATGCCAGTATATCCTTAAGAGAATGGCTAACATTAAAGCCTAATCATACCAAGTGTTGGCAAGCATTCAGAACAGCTAGAAATTGTAAATATTTCTAATACAAATGCAAAGTGGTACAGACAGTTTGGAAAACAGTTTGGAATTTCTTATAAAGTTTGACATACATTTACTACATGGACCACCAATCTCACTTCTAGATGTTTCTCCAAAAGAAGTGAAAAATCATGTTCACACAAAGACTTGTCTGCAAATATTCATAGTAATTTTATTCATAATTGCCCAAAACAGGAAACAACTCAGGGTTTCTGTTTCCCTCTTTTAGGCAGATTATATGAGCACTGGGGAATAAGACCCAGTGGGCTTCTGTTTCTTCCCTGTATCACAGCCATTTCCTTTCCATGCTTTTGATAAAGTGCCTGGATCTGAAACTCCTTAGACAGAATGTTAGTGCGAAATTTAATATTGCCTTCAGAGGTTTTGAGCTTTGCTCTTTGGTTTACCATATGCCACACTACTTTAAATTTGGCAAATATTTTATAGAGGTGACCAGTCATGAATTTCAGGCAGGCATATTCCTGAAGTAGGACTTGTTTTCCTAAATAATGGAAGACTATGGGCTATTTCAAGTCCAATTTTTTAAAGCCCCCTACAACCGACATGATCCAGACTTCAATAAGTGTATGGTAGAAAAAAAAAATTGGTCTTCTGGATCTTTTAAGGATCAAAAATTTTCCATATTGTGCTCAGCAAGCAGAATCATTGCAAGTTTCTCTTCCCCTTGTAACATTCCTCTGCTCAAGCACTCCCAATTGCCAGGCCAATTTGAGTCTAGAAATGACCATAGAGAAGGAAATAACGGGAATTTCCATTCATTTAATCCTCTCTGCTTCCACAGATCTCCAATGCTTTTAAAAACATAATTTTTACAATTAATCTGGCTTTTATGTTGTTGTAATGGGGACCTACATGGTCCACAGCATCTACTATTGCTTCCTTACCTTCTATAAATGTTTATGTCAATGTTCAGTTTTCCAAAAAACACTTTAATATATTCTCCTTCTAAATTAAAACACAGATTTTTAGTCTCAATAAGCTATCTAATTTATAAACTGAGAAACATTCCTAAATTAAAACAAAATATGTAAAATATTTGAATTAAAAATCAATCTGATGTTGTAATATTTATTTATCCCTTTGAAATTTGTCATTGGATTTATTGTCTTAAATACTTTTACAAACTACCACTCTATTTTTTTTCTAAAATGCAGGTTGAATCACGAGAGTCCCCGTTGGAAAAAATTTAATTTGCCTCTTTATTTTAAAGAATAAAATTCTAATTCCTTTGATGGTTTGACTGCTTTCCATGATTTTATCTTCATTTTTTTAGGGGTTATCTCCCACTCCATCTATCAATTCATCTGAATCACTGACCATTCACATTTAACTTATTCTCTGGATATGCCCTGTTCTCACACACATCTGAACTCTATTGTTTCTAAGTAGAACACAACACCTAACCTCTCCTCTCTGCCTATCAAAATCTTACTTTTCTTTCATGGATTAACTCATAGGATCCCTCTTCCATTGAGGCTTCCCCTAATCAAAATTATACTCATCTTCCTTTAAATTTCAATTATTGTACCTCTTATTAGCACTTAGTTTTTCCTACCCTTTTTCTTTATACTCAGTGGTTTTTAGATCTTTCCCATGTTAGTATAAAATTCTTGAAAGGGAACCATACCTCAGTCATGTGTGTATTTCTCATATACTACACGTGGACTTCATACTAAAATATTTTTTGAGTGAATATGACCACTGATTTTTTAAAATTACATGAACATGGTTCATTGATAGAAAAGAGCTCTACTTTCATTCTTTTACATGTAGCTGTCCAGTTTTCCCAGCACCACTTATTGAAGAGACTGTCTTTTCTCCATTGTATATTCTTGCCTCCTTTGTCATAGATTAGGTGACCATAGGTGT
This sequence comes from Balaenoptera physalus, assembly GCF_965194825.1. Taxonomy (NCBI): domain Eukaryota; kingdom Metazoa; phylum Chordata; class Mammalia; order Artiodactyla; family Balaenopteridae; genus Balaenoptera; species Balaenoptera physalus. The sequence goes on from NC_138891.1 coordinate 56,052,663, forward strand.
GTGGGTTTATGTTTGGAATTTCTATCCTATTCCATTGACCTATATTTCTGTTTTTGTGCCAGTACCATACTGTTTTGATTACTGTAGCTTTATAGTATAGTCTGAAGTCAGAGAGCCTGATTCCTCCAGCTCCATTTTTCTTTCTCAAGATTACTTTGGCTATGTGGGGTCTTTTGTGTTTCTATACAAATTGTAATATTGTTTGTTCTAATTCTGTGAAAAATTCCATTGGTAATTTGATAGGAATTGCACTTAATCTGTAGATTGATTTGGGTACTACAGTCATTTTGATAATATTGATATATTGATTCTTCCAACCCAAGAACATAGTATATCTCGTCATCAGTTTCTGTCATCTTTGAGTTCTTTCATCAGTATCTTACAGTTTTCTGAGTATATGTCTGTTGCCTCCTTAGGTAAGTTTATTCCTAGATATTTTATTCTTTTTGATGCAATGATATATGGGATTGTTTCCTTAATTTCTCTTTCTGATCTTTTGTTGTTAGTATATAGGAATGCAAGAGATTTATGTGTATTAATTTTGTATCCTGAAACTTTACCAAATTCAGTGATAAGCTAACACCATATACAAAAATAAACTCAAAATGGATTAGAGACCTAAATGTAAGGCTGGATACTATAAGACTCTCAGAGGAAAACATAGGAAGAACACTCTCTGACATAAATCACAGCAAGATCTTTTTTGACCCACCTCCTAGAATAATGAAAATGAAAACAAAAATAAACAAATGGGACCTAATTAAACTTAAAAGCTTTTGCACAGCAAAGGAAACCATAAACAAAATGAAAAGACAACCCACAGAATGTGAGAAAATATTTGTAAATGAAGAGATAGACAAGGCATTAATCTCCAAAATATACAAACAGCTCATACAGCTCAATGTCAAAAAAAAAAAAAAAAAATCCAAAAATGGGTGGAAGATCTAAATAGACATTTCTCCAAAGAAGACATACAGATGGCCAAAAAGTACATGAAAGATGTTAAACATCACTAATTATTAGAGAAATGCAAATCAAAACTACAATGAGGTATCATCTCACACCAGTCAGAATGGCCATCATCAAAAAATCTACAAACAATAAATGCTGGAGAGGGTGTGGAGAAAAGGGAATCCTTCTGCACTGTTGGTGGGAATGTAAATTGATACAGCCACTATGGAGAACAGTATGGAGGTTCCTTAAAAAACTAAAAATAGAGCTACTGTATGATCCAGCAATCCCACTTGTGGGCATATACCCTGAGAAAATCATAATTCAAAAAGATACATGCACCCCAATGTTCACTGCAACACTATTTACAATAGCCAGGTCATGGAAACAACCTAAATGTCCATCGACAGAGGAATGGATAAAGAAGATGTGGTACATATATACAGTGGACTATTACTCAGCCATAAAAAAGAACAAAATAATGCCATTTGCAGCAACATTGATGGACCTAGAGATTGTCAGACTGAGTGAAGTAAGTCAGACAGAGAAGGACAAATATCATATGATATCACTTACATGTGGAATCTTAAAAAGATGGTACAAATGAACTTATTTACAAAACAGAAATAGTCACAGATGTAGGAAACAATCTTATGTTTACCGGTGGGGGTGGGGAGGTGGGATGAAGTGGGAGATTGGGATTGAGATATACACACTACTATATATAAAATAGATAACAAATAAGGACCTACTGTATAGCACAGGGAACTCTACTCAATACTCCGTAATGACCTATATGGGAAAAGAATCTAAAAAAAGACTGGATATATGTATATGTATAACTGATTCACTTTGCTCTACAGAAGAAAATAACACAACATTGTAAATCAACTATACTCCAATAAAAAGTTTTTTTAAAAGAGCTCTAATATTTTATAGTTAGGATCCATTACCTTAAAATAGATATTTTATTGTTGAGTTTCTAGGCCATTATCCACTTTTTAAAAATCTAAAGACATAAATTTTAATTATGAAAACATACTTATTTTTTCTTTAAAAGTAACTTTTAATTACCAGTTTCCTACAGTCTTCTCCTAATGCATCCTTTGAAACAAAGCAACATTTTGCATGAAGCACAGTTCAACATAGGTATAATTTGAATTTCTACATTTCAATATACTAAGATCAGAGTTTCAGCTGACAATTCATTAAGTAAATATAAGCATTTCCCAACTTGCAAAATATTCTCATGTATGCCTTAATTTTATAAGTGATATGTTGCAAACTTTATGCAGACTACTCAGATACAGAGCATGCATTGCTCAGTTTGGGCATCAATATTGTTCTCTAAGGGGAAAAATAAGAGCAGTTTTTGACTGCAAGAAAATTATAGTCTTTCCTATATTGTAAGGCAATAAGGCAGACAGAGAGTTTTAAAATGTCTATCTTTCAGTGGCTGGACAATAAAGAGAAAAATGAGCATCATCATGGGTGTTAATGTGCACAGAAAACAAAATGTTCAATAAAAATTATTAATTATACGTAGTTTCTCATTTTTATTATTTATGCAGGTAATATATTTCAACTGATTTTTTTGTACCTTTAGAGATGAAAATGTAAAAAAGCATGATGAGGAAAGAGCCATGTAGTAAATCAAGATGCCTTAGCTTGGTTGTTCACAGCAGGGAGATTAAAGTAATCTCAACATTCTCTTGATTTCTTAAGGTTTAACAAGTCATGTTCTCTGCTAGTAAATGTTACTGGGAATCAGTAATTCCAGCTGACAGAGGGATTTGGGAAAAATTATCAGCTTTTATTTGAGATATAAAATTGAAGATGTGACTAGAAATAAATCTTTATATATTAAAAAAAAGATAGCTCTTTATACAATAGACTTACAAATGTATGCTCCTAAAAGAGCCCTTGGAAGCAGACTAATACAAACTTGCATTTGAAGAATGAGAAAGCTGAGTACCAGAAAGTGAAGAGACGGCCACAGTTATAAAATATATGGTATCAGATTAAGGATTAGAAACTGCCTCTAAACAGAATTAGGACCCAATCTTCTGTCAACATTTCTACATAGCAATTTGTCTCCCTTTATTTTAATCTGATTAGATCAATTAGAACTCCTTCCTCTATAAACACTTTCAAAAGTAACAAAAATCAAAAGGAGATTTAGTTTGAAATTTTCCAATAGTTTTATTTATTCTTTGTCATACTCCAAGTTCCCATAGTCTATGAATTGAATATACACAAAACCAAAAGTTTGAGTTTTTAAAAAATTTCTATCCAAAATTTATATTTTATGGAAGGAGGCTAATTTGGCTTCAAAAGTTTAGTTGTTTGGAAGTGGAACAAGGTTGGCCTTGTTTAGTTCAGCCTATCTTAGCAGTTACATAGTTTCCTCTCTACCTGCCTGCTAACCACACCAGCCCAGCAAATGCCTGCCTATAGAAGCAAAACCTTTGTCCCCATAACTGCCACCGAGGCCTCACATTTCAGGCATGTTCCAGATGAAGCCTGATTCTTTTTTTTTTAAACATCTTTATTGGAGTAGAATTGCTTTACAATGGTGTGTTAGTTTCTGCTTTATAACAAAGTGAATCAGTTATACATATACATATATCCCCATATCTCCTCCCTCTTGCATCTCCCTCCCTACCACCCTCCCTATCCCACCCCTCTAGGTGGTCACAAAGCACAGAGCTGATCTCCCTGTGCTATGCGGCTGCTTCCCACTAGCTATCTATTTTACATTTGGTAGTGTATATATGTCCATGACACTCTCTCACTTCGTCCCAGCTTACCCTTCCCCCCCCACCCATGTCCCCAAGTCCATTCCCTAGTAGGTCTGTGTCTTTATTCCCATCTTACCCCTAGGTTCTTCATGACCTTTTTTTTTTTTTTTCTTATATTCCATATATATGTGTTAGCATATGGTATTTGTTTTTCTCATTCTGACTTACTTCACTCTGTGATTCTCATCTCATTTCAGATGTCCTGCCCCTTTCCAGTCTCTGTGCCCAACCAGCTGATGGAGATGAGGTGCTCCACTGCTGTCTGCAAAGGTGGAAAAATAATTCTAGTCTAAACCACTCTCACCATTCTCTCCAAGAACAACAGCTACCGGCAATATTTGGGACTGCCTTCAATAAAAAACATGTCATTCCATTCAGAGGGAAGGACTGGTTTACATAAGATTTCCTGCTGTTGCTCTCACCAACAGGGATTCATAATGTAGGAAAGTTTACACATTCCGACTTTGCAAGCCTGGCAATGATATTCCTGGTAAAAAATGCAGAATGACTTCAGCAGTTCATTTTCTACTCCCTCAAGACATAGTCTTTTTGCAGATGTGTGGCCCTAGGAATGTCCACTTACTATGACATTTTATGATAGTTAACTACTGCCTGTTTCCTGCCTTCTGGGAAATGACAACGGGAACCAACGTTGGATTTTTTTTTTTTAATGGGCAATATGGCTTGGAAGAAGCAGTAGAAATAAAACAGGAGAGAAGTAATTCAGGTTGGGCATATTTAACTACTCATAATAAACTTAGTCAATATTAATGGAGGCATAATTGCCAGATCAATTCAAATAATTATTCCTCTGTACTCTGCAATGAGAAGTCTACATTTACAGACAGCCTAGAAAGAGCACTTGAGGTGAAATGATATCCAATTTATCACAATTCCACTCCCAGGTCTAAGGTCTATATTTAATGCCCAAATATAATAGCTGTCCTTGTAATGACACATGATTTTTAACCACTTACCCTACGATTATCTATGATTACCTGAAGTTCAATAACAGCATATATACATATTACTAGAAAGACTTGCAATCCATTTTTTCCTCTGGATGTTCTAAACTTTACCACTGATCTAGTAAAGAAACAAACAAACAGAACTCTGGGTATCCAGAGCAAAAAATATTTACTTGGTTTCCTAGTGAATTGCCTTACTAATCCAGGGTTGATGTCAGGACACTGATCCTATATCAAGAGACATTATAAATAAAAACCCTATGAAATTTATTGTTATGTCTTTTATGAAAATGTTCATTTCCTCATATTCCTCTGAGTCTTTTTTTTAAGGATACAGCAAAAAATCTTTATTCATTTTTTAGAAATTCTTTATTCTTAGTGCCAAGTCTAGTCATATTTTTTTAAATAATTTGATTTTTTCTTTTATCGTATTGGTTTTATGAACCTAACCACTGGCCATTGTCTCAAGCTCACTAATATATGTATCATACCTGTGGCCATTTATAGCAAGTATATCATTTTTATTTTATTTTTTTACTAGCCTCATTCTTGACTTAATTTCATAGTCTCAGTTCTGATTATTCTTTTGCTTCCCTTTTTTATTTGTCTCACATTTAATATATATGGTGATATGTGTGTACCCTGAAAAAAGGCCTGAAATACCTTCTGAATCAATTTGGAGCATAAATAAGCAAATAGATACATAGGTTTGCAACTATCTATGAGTGATCTTGAGCAATTTAATTCATCTCTTTAGACCTATTTTATATGTAAAATTGGAATACTAACTACCTCATATAATATTTTTAGAATTAAAATAATATAACATCTTAAGTAACAAATATAATGCCTGGCATCTAGTAAATGCTTAATGAAAGTTAATTATATCTGAATTTATATTTAGTCTCACGTGCAACATTTCAAGAGATTCACTGACAAATAAGAGTGTAAGCAAAAAGAGCCATGACTAATGATGGTTCTGTGGGAAAAAGAATGACATAGCGATATTATAGCAAGTAATCTTTTTTCTTTGGAATAGAACAAAACTCCAAAATGCATCCTGGTGTGTGTGTGTGTGTGCACACGTGTGTGTGTGTGCACGCGTGCATGTGTGTATGTGTGTGAATAAGCAAAGATAACATTATGGAAGAATCCAACTCAAACAGTTGACTATGGTTACCTGTGAGAGGTAAAATTAAAAGGCAGAAGAGAATACTTTATTTTTTCATTTACACATATTCCTAAATAGGAAAAATGAAGAAAAAGTGTAGGGACCATTGGAATTTTCTGTATTTTTCCATTTCCTATTTTTTCTCAAATAATTAAATTAATTACTAAGAAAGAATGGAGATCTGGAAATCATTTTATAATAGGGAAAAAACTTAGAATGTTTAGCCTAAAATAGAGGTAAAGGAGGAAATATGGCTGCCTTCAAATATTTGAAGGACTCTCAGATAAAGGATAATTTAGACTCATTCTATAATGGTCCAAAGAATGGAAAATGGTCTTGACAAAATAAATACTGATCTAACAAGAGTAAGCAAATTTTGAAAGAGCTGCTACTCAATGTTAGCTTTGAGAAAAGGTCGGATGTTCATCTTTCAAGGATGTTATATGCCAGTGAAAATGACTAAGGTAGATCAAACTAGATTCTGAAATAGCATCATCACTGCTATTTTCTTTACATGATAAATGATATCTGTCTGCTTTGGTACAACAAAATTTGCTAAATGAACCAACAAACATTTATTGAGTAAACAGTGTATTTCAGGTAATAAACTACACATTGGGAATAAATAGGTAAATAAGATATAACCAATATTTCAAGGAGCTTATGGTCCAATTAGAAAGATATTCACAAAGAAGAAATTTTATAATATAATAATTTTTAGGACAGAAATATATATAAGACACTTTAGAAACACAGAAAAGAGAATGACACTCAGAATTAAACAGATTTCCTATTAGGTATTGATAATATTTGTTTGAAAGGTCACTAGCTTATTTTTTCAACATAAGTCAGTACATGAATAACATTTGCAAACAGTTTGACATTAAATTTGAACATAATCTGGACATAGCTATACTTCTAAACTATTATATAGATAAGAATAAATTGCTGTAGTATCCCAGGGTATTCAAATAAGCCTGATAGAAGTGTAGAAATGCTTAAGAATCAAGAAAAAATAAAGACCTTTCAATGAGGTGAAAGGCTTGACTACAGGCTAATTGCAAAGGAGACAATGATGCAATTCCAATTTTGAAAGATATAAATTATGCAAGTGATTTCAACAGCAGGGGGGTTATTTTTCCTGATGTGAAGATGTTGCAAAGCTCATGAATTTCAAATCTGTATATTAAGAACAAAGGATTTACAGCTTAGTTAGAAGCAAATGAAAGACAAGTTATTCCAATAGAGGTCAATGCTGTGGCTTACTCTTACCTCTAGGGATTATTCTCAGTGCCACTCTCTCCCCCTACTCCACCCCAGAGGAGGAAAAGTTCTGATGGATCAAGTCCAAGGACATAGATGACAGAGCTGACAGTAGTCTGAATATTTGGAGATGATATTTTAAAATAGGTTGAAAGCTCTCACATCTCCCTGTTGTGTTTCAGGTGCTGCCCACTGGATTCCTTCCCCTGGTCATTTTCTTTTTGGTTTGCTTTCCTCTGTTTTCCCCAAGTAGCTGGTGAAGTAAGAGGGATCTGCTATAGAGCTAAGACAGGTAAACTCAATTTTCATGTTGACAGGCCATATCATAGTTCTGCAAGGAACACAAATGCATTTACCTGTTTATTCCCAAAATGTTTTCCATAACATTGTTTATTATACTATGTTTAAATTTCGTTCATTCACAATGTGCCAAAAAACTAGATAACTAGTTTTGTCTTTATTTTTAATAGAACTAAAACTAGCAAGTAAAATAATCACACCTGCTGTTTTGGCCTGGTTTCTTCCAACTACTATATTGTCAGTTCTACCAATTGAATCAGCTACTTCAGACTGTCAAAGAAAAGAAAAAAGTATTGACCAAAAGAAGGTCAATCCAATATTCACATAGCTGTTACCTATATATTCGACACTGCATTTGCATTTGCATTTTTCCTCATGTTTCATTTCAGCAGATTCTAGTACACCACAGCCAAATGGACAGAACAAGAATGGTTCATCAAGAGAATTGCATTAGGAGAGCTGCATTTTAGACATTTACCAAGTGGGTGAGTTCAGTAACAAAGTCAGATTTCTGAAACAACTGAAATTTGATGGAGATATATGCCAGATCAATAGGCTTTTAAGTCACAGAAAAAATGGGAAGTGGCAAGTGAAACTGAAGTGGTTCTTTGTTTGAATTTAATTTCTCTGCCATCTTATATTTTTCCTTAGTGAAAACCTTTTCGAAAATCACTAAAGTACTCTTTTTGAGGAGAAATAAATGCAAATATATGCTTTTTAATTCATCACATTCTTATGAAGTTTAAAGGTTTTTTTTTGCAAATTCTATAATCCTGTGTTGTTTTATTAGTTTGGCTTTAATAGATGCCTTTTTAGAAAGGCTGTTATCACAAAATGAAATGCAGTTATCATGTGTATTATGCCCATAATTATTGAATAATTCATTTCAATTAGTGGGCTTTTTCCCCCTATGAAATGATATTTACCATGGCTACATTGTTTGATCATCACTACAGTACTTTTTATCAGTATATTTCATTAGACCAACTTTAACTTGATTTTATTTTCTTGCTTGTAAATTCTAAGAACAATAAAAAAGGCTTCTGAAGGATCAAATACTTTTAGCAGCAATTTATCACTATTGGGGAAATTCGTGCTTCCAAATTTCAGTATAACATTTTATGATCACAACAGCCAAAACTAACAGCAATGGCGTAAACCAAACAAAGGGTAGAATAAGGATATGCAAAGTCATCCTCAAAAGTCTGACAGTTTTAGTTAAAACACTCACTGAGTTTCCCATCACTTTGACCTAACAATTTGACTTCCCTCATTTTCTGCTGTGACAAATTCTTTTCTCTGGCACATCTTCTGCTGGCTTCTAGTTTGCTTTGTTGTTGTTTCTCCGCTCCTTTTATATATAGATTGAAAATTCATCTCACTTCTATAAAACTTTTAAAGTCTATGTTTAAATCTTTAACAAATAAAAGTTGAGAATGATGGGGATACATGTTAAATCTTCATAGTTTGATGTTTTAGAAACTTCCATCTTAACCCACAAAATTCACTGGTATGAGGCTGCCAAAATGGGGGGATTTCCTTTTTTGTTTGTTAGACTTAAATGATTTTTATAAATGCAGCGAACCAAAAGTGTCAGGATACCAAGAGATGAAAATCAGTCAAAGGTTGTTTTTTCTGTTTTCTTTTCCCTCTAAACAAAGCATCATTAAGCAACAGAGAGGCATGGTCAACTGATTTTCTGTTTGTGCTGCAAAGACTTCTTTTTATTAGAATTTGAAACCAAGCAAGTTGAAGGTACAGACTAAAAAATGTCCCACAAGGAAAGCCAAATGCAATGGGCATGACTGGGTAACTATTTCAAAGAAGAGATGAGTTTGGACCACTTTTATAACCTTCCTGGTGTCTGAAAGATTGGTAGCGCTGATATCTAATTGTAAGTTTCCTTTCATTATATTCCAATTATCAAATAAATGCACATTCAGAAAAGCAATAATTTCTAACATTTTTAAAATCTTCTTACTCTCAGTATCTCAATACATCTGACAAGAAGGTATGAGCTAACTATATGCAATTTGAGGAAATCATGTCTTTGAACAAAAAGTGATAACCTTAAGTAAGAATAAGGTCTTAATTCAGCTAAAATTCAGTAAAGATCTTAATTTTTTATGGACATTCCAAAGTTTCATTCTTGGTCCTCAATCAGACTAAGGGTACAGTCTCATATCATGAAAATACAGCTTACTTCATACCAAAGAAAAAGAAATTCCCTGTTTTAAATATAAATTCTTATATACATTAAACATTCTGCTGAATATCATTGGTTTACCAAGAAAATGATATTAAGATTTGAAGAATTTATGTTGTGTTATTAGAAGGCCTGATTTCGATTCCCAGCTCAGCCAATTACTAGCAATGTAACAAAGGGTAAGTCAAATATTAACTCTGAGCCTGTTTCTACACCTGTAATTATAATAGTTCACAAAAGGAGCACCTGATAATTCAGGTAAAGGTTTATTTATATGTGCTATATATTTTGCTCATATTTATTCTGCATCTAGTAGGAGCCAGGTACTATACCAGGAACTGGGAGAGTGGAAGAGATGATTTCTATATCCTTGAAGTCGTACACCAGTTGGGATAGACAGATGTATAAACATCAATAAAATATGGCAACACTGTAATTAAAGAAAACTGTCAGTACTGTGGGCCCTCTAGGTAGAGAGAGACCAGGTCTGTCTTTGGGTATCAGAGAAAATTTCATATAGAGACAATATTTGAGCTGAGTCTTGAAAGAAAAGAGTTTTCCACAGGGAGAGAGGATTCACCATGGAATAAACATCACATATACATGTATGAGCTTGGAGGGGTGACAGAGCAAATGCTGCTTAAGGAAACTGGAGGGACTTCCCTGGTGGTGCAGTGGTTAAGAATCCACCTGCCTGGGCTTCCCTGGTGGCGCAGTGGTTGAGAATCCTCCTGCCAATGCAGGGGACATGGGTTTGAGCCCTGGTCTGGGAAGATCCCACATGCCGCGGAACAACTAAGCCGATGCGCCACAACTAGAGAAAGCCTGGGCACAGCAAAAAAGACCCAACACGGCCAAAAATAAATTAATTAACTAATTAAAAAAAAAGAAAACTGGAGACACTTGGGTGGATGGAACATAGAGTCTCTGGGAGAGTGGTAGCTGATAGGGCTTAAAAGCTTAAATAGGGACAGACTGTGAAGCTTCCTGATACACAGAGACATTCAGACTTGACATAAAGGATACTAATGAGCTATAAAACCATAGCACTTTAGGAAACCTAGTCTAGGTGTAGCATGAAGAATAGTTTACTGTTCTTAAGACTAGTCATAGAGATCAAATAACACCGACTGTAGCCATTCAGGTATGGGTGATGAGGTCTGGGATAAAGGACAGAGGCCAGCGTTTGGAACTAGATGATGTGTTCGGTTTGGGACATGCTTAATTTTGATGATTATATTAGTTATGCTGGGCAGAGAACAATTGGGGAAATAACTGCTTGCTCTATTGAAACTTTTATTTCACAGTAACATTTTTTCAACATTTGATGTCTTCCTCTCACTACAGAAAAAAAAAAAAAAATCAAAGTTCTGCATCCAAGGCACTCTGTGACTTCTATTTCTGCAGCATCATCTCCAATTGATATCTAGGTTTCAATGATTTGGAGCAGTTCTCCAAATATATGATACTCTTTTTAACCTCTGTACACTATGCTTCCTATGCATAAATATTTGGTTTTCTCCTTCATACACCCATTACTGAGATTGGTATTATAATGTAAACTCTATTGGACTAGTTTCTACATTTGTTTTCCCCCTCTGGCACATGATAGGCACACAAGGCAAATAAATCAACGTGTAAATGAGGTATGAAGCATTGCATTGGAGTAACTTTGCATGATGAAGGTCTGTCTTGTGACAAAAACTTCCTCCACAAATTCTCATAGTTAGTGGGACTGAGTGGACTCAATATACTAGACATTATTCATCTCCATTGTGGGTATCTTTTTCTAGGAATAACGGTAAGAGGGTGATCTAAATTTCATAATTATAAACCTGATTAAAAACTTAAAAATCAAACGCTTTATTAAAATGCCTCCTAATTTCTTAAACTATTCTTTTACACATTATGTAACTTACATGCTTAGACTGGCAGGTACTTATTCTCTATCAAATGCAGTTTAAGTAAGTCCCAACCTATGTTTTGACAATGTGAAGTATAAATATTTTCAGTTCATCTTTTCTTGACATCCTTGCCCTCATCACCTTCATTGTCTTGCACAGGGGAGCATTGTTTGAGAAAGATCAAGAAAATGAGGTAGAGAAATACCAAAGGTAACGCCATTACCGTATATTAAAAGAATTACCTCACCATCTAATGATTTTTTTGTTCTCTTCCTGACCACCTAAATGGATAAAGCAGGATAATGACACTTTCATTATTTTAGGAACACATTTGCATGTGTAATGAAAGAGTCCCTAAAGGGCACAGACACCATAGAGGCGACTGAATTAATTAAAATTGTTTATCTGATTAGATAAAAATGCAAGCATAAACTGCATATCAGGGAAAGTTTCCCTCTTTTCATCAAAACACAGGAATAAACTATTTTTAACACAAAGACTTACTGGATTAATCTTTAGAAAACAAAAATAAGTTTGCATATATTTCTCTACTTTAAAAAAACAAAGCTGATTCTACTGTCTAGTAAAAATAATAGTATCTATATCCTATATTTTTGTATTTTTTTCTAAATTCTTCAGCAGTTGCTTAATTTAGCCCAAATAGAATAAGGTTCTTTAAAAAGTAAACAACAACAAATATCTCAGAATGAAAAAAATGCATATAATATTTTTGACTTAAAATTTTTAATAGATGGTTCTTCTAAATTGATTATAATTTCTCAGTATTTTTTAAATGAATACATGTTTATCAACATAAAGAATCATTTGCTCCTATATAAAAGATTCTTCTCAATGTCAGAAAGCAATCAAACACTTTTCTCATTTAAAAATATGTTTTCAAGTGTGCGAATCAATTTAAATGAGCTATTAATGTAGTGTTTAATAGAGCCATTAAAATGTGTATTATCTTGAAATGATTGTATTTCTTTTCCAATGTTTTCTTAATATAGTTTCAGTACAAGGACAAGAGATGTTTTTGAAAGTACTTATGGTCCTCAGTAGTATAAACTTTGATTTTAAAAAAAAGAATACAATAAAAAGGCATGGCATATCTCCTTCTAGGATAATTCCACGTAAGAACAGGCTCACTCTTATTTTGATCTTCTGTTACTATGAAAAAGTAGATCTAGATAAGTATGTACCACGCTCTCATTAACAGTAGTAGAGAATTGGCAATTCTCAGAGGAATGAGTAGTTCAGGGGTGTCAGCATCAGATGCAGAAAATGGAACAGAAGAAAGCAAAGTTAGAAGGATAGAGAACCACAGAAGAGAGCAATAAATGCTACCCTAAAATTTGCTATGTATCCTGCAGGGAACTAAAGGTAGTTAATAGCATAATGATATCAATAGAGCTGTGCTTCAAAGTCTAGAGTATACCAGCAAGTTGGTAAGGGTGATCAGTTGGAAGGGGTGATATTAGGGACGGACATAAGTTTAGTAAGTTATTAGAAAAGTCTAGGCAAGTTATAGCTGAGTACAGAGGAGAACGAGGAGCAAGATATCATGGAAAATCTTAACACTGTCTTGACACTAATATTAACATGGTGACTAACATTTATTGAACCTCTACTATGTGTCAGGCCCTGGGCTAAGCACTCTACATTAGTTAATTATCACTAAACTATAATCATAAATAGAAATGTTATCTACATCTTACCGATGAGGAAATGGAGAGTCTGAGAGGTTAAGTTCTCATATCTAGTGATAAGTGGAGGCAGGATTTGAATCCAAATTTTCTGACTCTAAACCTGCATTATGAACAGCTATAATTTAGATGATTTATTATTCTGAGGAAGAAAGGAAGAAAATTCAAAGATGACTGAGCTTTGAAGATGAGTGACTAGAAGGAGGTCTGTACCATTAATAGAAATTGGGACATTAATCAAAATGTTTCTTTTCAGTGAGTCTTGGCCTGTGCAGGACTGACTTTAGTCTGATTTAACCTTATATCTAAAAAATGTACCCAGACAGGGGGCTTGCTGAAAGCACTGAGAGGCAGAGAAAAACAACCTTACACAGGCTGACCACATCTATGCCAGCACTCAAAAATGCGATGTATTTTATTTTCATGCCTGCCAAGAAGGAAGTGATAGGATTCCAATTTTCAGATGAAGAAAGGGACTCATAGAGATTAAGCACCTAACCAAAGTTATCTGGCTAATAACTGATGAAGACAAAACTCTATTCTGCATCACCCTCTCACCAGAGTCCAATTCCATTTCAGAATACTCAGGTTCAGATAATTTATAAATCTGCTAATTTAATCTTCAAGCACACTTCACTTCCAAAAGAATCTTCTATGGGTAACCCTTCAAAAATAGAAGCTTGCTGGCTCTAGGAGTGAGTGTTAAACTACAATTCTTTCATAATAATTATGTTAAATGTTGATAAGTGTCTAAATATTTCCTTCTCACTAGGCAGCTATTTCCAAACTCTTTATTCTTAGTAGATAGGACTCCCTGCCTACAGCTCACTCAGTAGACTCTCAAGGGTCCATCATGACCTGCTAAATTCTGACATCTTACAGACTCTCCTCAGAGCTTATCCTCTTCAACTTCTCTGTTGACCACACCTTCCTTCCACAAAGTCTCCTTGGCTTTCATAACACTGTGCTGCTTTCTCTTCCACCTCTTTAACCTTGCTTCTCAGTGTTCTCCACTCCTACTTCTTTTTCTGCTACTCTTTTAAGATAATCTTTCCCCTAAATCCTGTTTTTTTCCATTACTTTCCCCTTTCATGCTGGGACAGCTCATTTAATTCAATAAATTTCCTCCTCCCCCCTCCCACCCAAGAAATAAATCTCCAAATTTTATCTACTGGCCAAATTTCTACTCTATATTTCAAGATGTGGTTTCATGGAAGTCTTTCTGTAAACTGTTTCCCCCTCCTGGCTTCCTATCTCAATTAACAGTACCACTTTCCTCCTGGCTATGTGGTCTAGAAATTTTAAAGCTAACTTATATGTGCCTTTCTCTATGACCCTCTCCAGCTAATAAGTTGCCAAATCCCCTCATCTACCTCCTCAATATTTCTCATATGATAAGAAAAAGATAGTAATGACAAGGATACTATAAAGTACCCCCACCAATACCATGGTTCTTGGTACATATTTTCTATTAGAACTATACCAGGCCTTTTCTACATACCATATCAATAATCCTCACAATGGCACCATAGAGAAGAGAGTTGAAGTGAAGAAACTGAGAAGACTCAGAGAACACTTGCTCTTGATCACACAATAGGGAAGACAGATCCATGATTCAAACTCAGATATGACTGACTCCAGCCCTGAAGCCCTCTGCTCTCCTGCCTCATCCTTTCTACACCCACTTCCACTTTCTAAATTTGTCTCTCATCACCTTTTCTTTGAACTAACGCCAGGAGCCTCCCCGCCTTTAACTGTGGATCTCCCTCCCGACTGTTGTTTGCAACACATTCATCTTCATAAAAACAAGGTTAATCACAATGCATCTTTATCGGAAATCTTCCACAGAGCCCTCCAATAAATGACAAGATTTTAGTACAGGCAAGACTTCCTGGACTGGGTACCCAAAACATACTTTTAGTAACTCAATTTCTGATTCAACAGACATTGATGCAGTTTTTCTTATGTGCCAGAACTAAATTCTTTACATATATTAACACAATTAATCTTCAAAAAAATCTCTGAGAAAGATACTTTTTTCTCCATTTTACAGATTTAAGAATTGAGCACAAAAAAGTCAGGTCAATTGTCCTAGACCACAAAGCTAAGAGTTGGTGCCACTGGGCATCAAACTCTTGCAATCTGACTCCAAAGTCTTATCCCTCAGGCCATGCCACCCCTTCGTTATGTGACTCACTGATTTTAGAGGTTGGCAAACACATCTTTTTTTCTCAGATAGACTTTAGATTCCTTGAAATACCCATCTTTACATCTTCTTTCCCTACTTTGCCATACCACAGTATCTAATCCAGGGCCTTGCAATAGTAATATAAGATCATTCATTTAACAATTGTTGAAGAATTGTTGAACATCAGCCGCTGTTGCAGACCCGAGAAATACACAGACCACTTATCTGCTTAAGCAAACTTAAATTCCAATGGGTGGGTGAGGCAATAATAATAATGAATGCAAAATTTACAATAAAAGAAGGTAACGTGATAGAGATAAGGAGAGTGGTGAAATTTAAATAGATGGGACAGGGTCACATTTTATGCTATGAACTGAATTATAGAAAAACATCTCTTGATCAATGATCAGAGAAGTACTTTCTAGTCAGAAGGAGGAGTGGGCAAAGGCTCCGAAGAGAAAGTCTGACATTTTGCCATGCTTTAGAAATAGATAGAATATCAATGTGCTAGACTTTGACGGAAGAAAGAGAGGGTGGTATGATGAGAGGCAAAATCTCTAGGTATGGAAGGTCAGATCATGTAAGGCCTTATAAGCCATGATAAGGAGTATTAAATTTATTCTAAGTTCATTAGAAAGTCATTGGAGGATTTTAAACAGGTGAGCAAAATGACCTTACTTACATTTTTGAAAGATTACTTTGTTGGCCATGTGCAGAATAGATTAGTGTGTTCAAAAGTAGAAGCCAGAAGACTAGTAAAAAGGCTGATTGAATGGTCTAGATAAGGGATCAGCAAACCTTTGTTGTAGAGGGCCAGAAGGTGAATATCATAGGTTTTGTGGCCACATAATCTCAGTCATGACTACCCAATTCTGCCATTCAGACAACATATAAATAAATGTGCTTGGCTGGATTGAAATAAAACTTTATTTATGGACATGGAAATTTGAATTTCATAAAATTTTTTAAGTGTCATCAAATATTCCTTTAAAAATTTTTTCAATCATTTAAAAATGTAAAAATCATTCTTACCTTGAGGTAAGAATGTTTTTTACAAAAGCAGGCAGTCTATATGAGAGATGATGATGACTGAAGTACGTTCGTAGAGATAAAGGTATATTTATTGATATGAGGAAGACTTGAAAGGGGCGGATTAGGGTAGATAAGAGGGGAGAGAATATTAAAAAGTTTATTTGGGGTATATTATATTCTCAACTTTAAAAAATAAAAGTGTTCCTGAAATTTACTTTCTTCCTTGTTAAAATTTTGTAATGTTCAGAAACTACGTTTCTCACAAGACAAAGTATTTCATTCATAAATACTAGTACTTCAATTTATTAGGAAAATTATCTTTGTTTTAATTGGAAATCCATTGCCCTGAAAATTATGCCTTTGGATTCTAACTCCTCCTTCTGAGACCTCATAGAATAATGGGCATCCCTTTCAGTGAAAGTGTAGAAAAGCCTAAAGAGATCTGTTTTCTTTCTTTCTTCTATATCTCCAGGATGAACATAACCAGCTGTCAAGCCTTCATTTTAAGACCTGGTTAGAATATCTATCAACCTGGTAGACCACTCCAACTTTGTTTTAATATCCTCCTTACAACTGAACATAAAATGTCCCATTGTCTTAAATTAAGTATCAACAAGACTATATAACTTCTCACTTATCTTTGACACAAGGGTAATGAGAGCTTTCAAATGATAAGACTAATACAAATCAATCCATGTCACCATCTATATAATTTGGCTTTATTTAAATCAAGGACCAGAAGCATAGTGTATTGAGGAGTTAATTGTCAGTCTACAAAATTCTTTCTTCAGTTTTCTAAGTCACCGCCATAGCAGCCTTAGAGTACAGCTGGAATTACTTACAGCAAAGGCCAAATTACCATAACTACAAACTTCAAGTCAAAATACTACCAGTGACATCCATGGAGCAGGTGCAAACCATAAATCTCATCTCTGCCTAGAGAAGTGTCAGAGATTATTTACCCTGTTGGATAAAGCATTACCTCATCCAAATGAATCAAACATGAGAGGCATCAAAGTTTTTTTTAATCTCCTTCATACCTTTCTTTTTTTATTGCACATTTTATGGTTGGGGCTCCTGGTTTCTATTTTTTTTGCTTTGTATATGAAAATATGTTCTGAGGATAATCACAAAATACAGATGATCTCCTCTTTACAAACTTTATTCTAGAAACAGTATTTTAAAATGAAAACCCAGAAATAAACAAGTGAACCTGTTTTTCTGGATGAATTGTATAAAGTCTTGTTGAGCAGTGCATAACTGCCCTTCCCTGGAGCACAAAGCACACTTAGGAAACTGCTACACTTGTGTCCTCTCTGGCACCATTGTTGCCTTAGCACTCATCACCACCAGTGACTATGACTTGATTTTCCCTAAGAATAGCTACCTTTATATTTGACCTCCCAAAACCAATTTTCTCCAGGAACCCATTTCCACTAACAAAGGGTGTGGTGATCATGTAAACAATATCATAGACTCATACTTGGATAAATGGCATTTAATAGCACAAAACCACAGCAAAACACACACACACATACACAAAATTTGTTTTCTTCCCATTGTAAACATTGAGAGTATTAGTTTGAAGAAAAGAACATCTTTTCGTTATGGATCTCCAAATCAATCTTGAATCAGTAGAAAAATGGAAATCACTCTAGGAATTTCAAAGGAAGAGAATTTAATATGTAGGATCACTTTCATATATGATAGAAGATCTGAGAAGTCAAAGAGGAGACAGTGAGGAAATCCAGTTATTAGAAACCACAAAAATCAGCTACAATGTCTGGGATAAGAAGGATTCAGGGAGGAGGTAGTTACCACAAGCATATGAAAGGATTTAGGATCACACCTCTGTAGAGACGACCTGGCAGGAGTTAGGATATCTAAGAAGGGGTTATATAGCAGGGGATATGTTGGTTCATATTACTGACGATTCTCTAAATGTGGCTTTATCCTAGTTCAAGCAATGTGATCAGGTCCTGGTTTCATCTCTACAATTCTCAACTTTTCTTTTTTAGTTCTGGTGTTATTCCTAGGCCAGCTTTACTCTACTGGTCCACAAATTGCAGCTAGAAGCTGTATGCTCCCTTTTTCTTATTTAATGGGAAAAAGAGAGTGACTTATTCTTCCAATTATGGAAAAAACTAGGGACCTCATTCATATAAGGATAGTTTAAGACAGGTACCCAGTTTTGTACCAAGCAGTTTAGCAAAAGACATGAGATTAAAATGAGAGGCTTGGGCCCATCTAGGACTACCTCTGGGGCTTGAGGTGGATCAATTCCACCCAAAACGCCTGCTTGTCATTTAATAGGGCATGAGTGAAATGGAACCAGGAACGGTCATAAATGATTCCTAAATTGTAACTTCTTTGTGAATTCAATCTTGAAACGCTAGGCAAAGTTAATTTTCCCCCATAATATTTAAATTATTCCAGAATGAGTACGAATGAAACTACTATTGGGGTAATAAATGAATAAACTAATAATTCAGTTAATCATTAAATCAATAGGAATATGTTTAATGGTGTAAAAATAGATTATGAGGAAGTTTTGGAAATTAATAGAACTTTCATAATGTAACAACCCTTAAAGCCCAACTTTGAGTCATTCAATGCCGTTATTTACCACATTAACAACTATTAAAATATTAGTCGCTATTTATTGGGAACCTACTACATGCTAAGAATTATTATAGGTACACTTCCTGCATTAACACATTTAATCTTTACAACAAGCAAATGAAGTATTTTTATCATTCACATCTTACAAATGAGAAAACTGGCCCCAGAGAGGTTCAGTAACCAGCTGAACATTACTCAGCAAAAAGGTGCAAGAGCTGGAAATTAAACATAAACCTTCTAACACCACAGGAACTTGAGGTCTATTGCTGAACTATTATGAAAACTAAGGAAACAAAACATACGTAAAAGTTTGAATTAGACCTTATTCTTTAAAAAAAAAAAAAAAGCATCTGGGGTGATATTACCTTGATCTTATCTCGTGGGAAAACTGTCACCATTCCAATTTTAGTCAAATATTTAAAATAATTTTTTTCCCTGATTGGAAATGATTCATATTTATCATATTGTGTAGCTTCCCATTTTAACGTGTCGGATTAGAATTTGGTGTTTCTCATTTTCCCACAGAATAAAGTCTAAATTCACCACCCTGGCGTTTACAATGTCCATAACCTGGTCTCAGTCTACCTGCCCAACTTTAACTCCCATCACTCCCAACCACACCCCCGGTATTTCAGCAGCACTTTCCAATAAATGTACCCTTTCCCATGTTGTTTTATAGATCTTTCAGCCAAATTCCAACTCCTCCAAAAAACTTCCTTAATTCCCTGAGCTGAATATTCTTTTTAAAAACGTTCTGAAAACCTATACCCAGAACTCTGTTACAGCACTTTTTACAGGACACTTTTTATCATGAATGAATATTCCTGGCATTCTCTGCTGAAATGCAGGCTTCTAGGTGGCCAAGACCATACCTTACTCAATTGTGTATTCCTATAGCTGTCAATAGAGGGCCCATGAATGTGCCTAATAGTGTGTTAATGGAATTAAGGAAATAATAGAAATGCTAAAAAGTATTTTATCCAGTGGTTTGAAATGCCTGTACCTCAAGCCAAAGGAAGAAATATGAAAATGTATAAGTAATCTTATTATGAGAAGTACCTGCTTTTATAAAACTAATTGTTACATAATAAAGAGTATATGATATATTAAAGAAAAGTTTATCTTGTACTTTGAAAGATTCAATTACCATTATCAACAATTTTAAACATTCGATGTATATTTTTATCACTTTGCACTTCCCCAAATTCAGAAGCATGATGTCTTTAAGGAAGTCTGCCTTTTCATGTGTCTGTTTTTTACTTTCTGAATAATTTCTTATAATAAATTATATGTTATGATTTTCCTTTTATCATTTTGAAAAACATGAGTCACGACTTTCTCAGGCTTATACTTTTGTATTATAAAAAAAAGCAGAAAATCAACTTGTATTAACCTGACAGTTTTTTATCACCTATCAGTAATTTTCTACAACAAAAATTAATTAATCAAAATTATTATTTAATTTATGTGTACCAGGGTTGTACCAAAGCTCTTTAGAAAGTTTAATATTAGGTCTCAAATAATAAATATCTAAGCACACGTTTTCCATTTGATAACACATAAAGCAGAGAAATAAGTTATCAAGAAGCCAGGATAGAGCCCTGCTGAATTTTGATTGGAGATTAGAGAAGAATAGGGAAGTTCTAGCTCAGTACTTTCCAATAGAGCTTTTTGTGAGAATAGAAATGCCCATCTGCATTGTCCAATATAGAAGCCACATATGGCTTTTGTACTCTTACGGTGTCTAATGTCAATGAGGAAATTTATTTTTAATGTTATTAATTTAAATTTGAATGGT
Organism: Balaenoptera physalus; assembly: GCF_965194825.1. Lineage (NCBI taxonomy): Eukaryota > Metazoa > Chordata > Mammalia > Artiodactyla > Balaenopteridae > Balaenoptera > Balaenoptera physalus. Next base: position 56,073,573 of record NC_138891.1, read on the forward strand.
TACATGTGGCAAGTGGCTCCCATACTGGACAGTGCAGATGTAGAGTATAATATGTCAAGAATAGGTCCAGATAGGGATTTGGTATTTGGAGGTGCCGTACAGCCATGTGGCAGAAGACACCATTGGAATCTCGAGTTAAATTGCAGAAAAGATACTTAAACAGAGAACAGGAGGATGCCAAACACAAGTTTGCACTACTTTCTAATTCTGTCTTGGATTTCCCTTTGCTTAACCTTCAGAGGTTATTTTAGTGTGGAACAGACTGAAAGAGTTGCCAATGCTGCTTTATTTTTTTCCAAATATTCATTCTACACTTGGCAAATACTTGTTGAAGGAATACATGTAAATAAGGAACTTAAATTACTAATGTAAATACCTAAAAGAAATTACCCACTAGAAAATAATTATCAACAAAAGTGAGAGCAGAGGAATTTCATGATCCACATATCCTGGTTTAGCAATGAGGAGACACATAATTGAAATAAAGAGTACAACTAAGATTAAAAAAATGCTTCTGTGTTTCAGTAAGTAGCCATACCCATCTGTGTATACTACTCTAGTAAATTGGCATTAATGTTTTTAGATATATTCTCCATTCTTCTTTTGATTTTGTAGCTATAAATCAAGGTATTAACTTAATAATTTGTACATAGTGGTTTTTTACTGTTAGTTACCAAAGTCACTGTCAACAAAGTAATTTCAACATCAGGGAGAAATGTTACCATCATGTGTCTGTTCTATTAAGAGAAAGCATCTTAGGACAAGTTAAATGTCAATTAATCATCACTATAGTATTCCCACCAGTTCAATGGTATGATAAAAATGCCACCAATTATCGTCTTGTTGATACCTTTCATAATGAGAACCTGTTAAGCTAACGATGAGACAGGTGTTCATCATTTAAGGGACTCCTGAGAAGATCACACACTTAGCCATTAATAACATTTCTGAGACATTTTTCATCTTGGATTCCATAAAAACCTGGTTTCAGTAGCATCTGGATCATTAATGAGAAAAATAAACAAAAAGATTACTAAATTAGGGTTGGTATTTCATAAAATAAATTTTAAAAGAAACCCAATTAGATCAATATGGTTAGAGTCTTTTGCATTTAATATTTTAAAAATCATAATTATAAGGGTATAAGTGTATTTTAGATTTACAAAAGGATGTTGGCAAATTTTTAGGAGCTACCAGCTTGATTTAAATTTTACTGAGTATGTACTAAATGTAGGTCACTATTCAGGTGAAGTAAATAGAAATAAACTAAATGTATTACTTTGCTAGGGATCCTGAAATAAAATATCATAGACTGGTAGCTTAAACAGCAGAAATTTATTTTTTCATAGTTCTGGAGTTTAGAAGTCCAAGATCAAGGTGTCAACAGTGTTGGAATCTTCTGACGCTTCTCTTCTTGCCTATGTTTGTCTGTGTCCTAATACCCTCTTTTTATAAGGATACCAGTTGTATTGGATTAGGCCCATTCTAATGACCTCATTTTAACTTAATTACCTCTTGAAAGACACTATGTCCAAACACTGAAGATTACTAAATTCATTTTTTTTAATTTAATTTTATTGTTGTAAGAACACTTAACATGAGATCTACCCTCTTAACAAAATTTTAAGTGTGCAAAACTCTATTGTTATAGGAACAATGTTGTACAGCAGATATCTAGATAACTAGATCTTATTAGTCTTGAGTAATTGAGAATTTATGCCCCTGGATTAGCAACTTCCCATTTCACCATCCTCCCAGTCCCTGACAACCACCATTCTACTTTCTGATTCTACAAAATTGACTATTTTAGCTACCTCATATATATGTAAATGCAGTATATGCCCTCCTGTGACAGGCTTATTTCACTTAGCATAATGGCCTCAAGGCCATGTTGTCATATATTGCAAGATTTCCTTCTTTTTCAAGGCTCAGTAATATTCCATTGTATATCGACTGCATTTTCTTTATCCATTTATCCATCAAAGGACACTTAGGGTGCTTCCATAGCCTGGCTATTGTGAATAGTGTTGCAATGAACACTGGAGTGTTAACATCTCTTCGAGATCCTAATATCAAGTATTTTGCATAAATTCTTAGAAGTGAGATTGTTGGATTATGTGGTAGTTCTTTTTTTATTTTTGAGGCATCTCTATGCTGTGTTCTATAGTGACTGCACAATTTTGCATTCCCACCAACAGTGTTCAAGGGTTCCAATTTCCCTACATCCTTGCCAGCACTTCTTTTGTTTTTTCAATAATAGGCATCCTAACAGGCGTGATGTGATATCTCATTATAGTTTTGATTTACATTTCCCTGATGATTAGTGGTGTTAATTGTCTTTTCATATGCCTGTTGCCCATTTGTATGACTTCTTTGGAGAAATGTCTGTTCAATCTATAGACCATTTTTTGAAGTCAGATTAATATTTTTTTGCTTCTGAGTCATAGAAATTCCTTACATTTAAAAAAAATTAACCCTTGTTTTGTTTGTTTACCAGTTTAATTAGCAGGTCTACTGTTTTATTTTATCCTTAGATGATGGAAGAAAATAATATTCTCATCAAACTATTTACATGAATGAATTCAAAAATATGAATATAATTACCTAGAAAAATGACATTCACAAAATAGTTTCTTTTTTTTTTTTTTTTTTACATGTCCTGCCCAAATCAGGAGCAGCTCGTTCTTGGACATATGCAAGCTCCAGTCTGTCTACCTCACCTGTACAGAGACAGGGAGGTAGTGGGAGGGCAGCTGGAAGAGCGCCCAGAGCCCCTTGTGAAGGTATTGCATGACTCCTGCTATTAACAGCTTGTCTAGCAAACAGCTCTGCAGGTGCCAAAGGTAGCCAATCAACCCTTCCAGAACAGGGGTGCTTCATGCCTTTTTTTTTTTTTGCAATAGTTAGTGGTTTTTAAAATTTATTTATTTATTTATTTATTTTTGGCTGTGCTGGGTCTTCGTTTCTGTGCGAGGGCTTTCTCTAGTTGCGGCAAGCGGGGCCCACTCTTCATCGCGGCGCGCAGGCCTCTCACTATCACGGCCTCTCTTGTTGAGGAGCACTGGCTCCAGACGCGCAGGCTCAGTAGTTGAGGCTCACGGGCCTAGTTGCTCCGCGGCATGTGGAATCTTCCCAGACCAGGGCTCGAACCCGTGTCCCCTGCATTGGCAGGCAGATTCTCAACCACTGCACCACCAGGGAAGCGCCCACAAAATAGTTTTTTAAATGAGCATGATAGAAACTATTTTTTGTAATTAATGTTCATTGACTATTATTCATTCTTGTTTTCTTTATGCTTTTTTTCCCAACTTTGAGATATAACTGAAATATAACATTGTGAAAGCTTAAGGGTACCACATATTGATTTGACAGACTTATATACAGGTGTCCCCCCTTTTGAAAGTTTGCTTTACATCAATTCACTTTTCCAAAAGACCTGCATTAGCGCCTGTTTTCACTAACTGAAAGAAATCCAAAGACAAAAAACAAAAATAGTGCTCGGCATTTGTTTGGCAGTGAGTCATTATAGAGGCAGCACCCACCCCAAGCAGCGAGAGTGGCACCACCAAGCTCCTTGCCCGGGAACTAGACTCAGCATCTCAGCATCAAGCCACTATAGCTTTGAACTGTGTGTGTGTGAGCATCTGTACTTTAGCTCCAATTATTTTGTGCATCCATTAACAAGATATACCCTAAGATAATTGCTTCTTTGCTTTATGCCATTTCGGCTTTAGGAAAGTTTTCATAGGAACACTCTACTTTCAGATAGCAGGGAAACCTGTATTGTAATATGACTACTGCTGTAGGGTTAGCTATCATCATCTGCATATAATATAATTACCTTTTTTATGGTGAGAACATTTATGATCTACTCTCTTAGCAACTTTCAAGTATACAATACAGTATTTTTAATTGTAATAACCATGGTATATATTAGATCCTCCGAACTTACGAATTTTATAACTGAAAGTTTGTACTTTTGACAAACATCTCCCCTTTTCCCCCAACTCCTAGCCCCTGGTATCTACTATTCTACTCTGTTTCTCTAAGTTCAGCTTCTTTTAGTTTCAACATATACGTGATATCATACAATATTTGGCTTTCTTTGTCTGACTTATTTCACTTAGCTAATGTCTTCAAGGACCAACAGTAAATGGTATAATTTCCTTCTTTCTTATGGCTGAATGTCTTAATTTCCATTATATATAAAACATCTTCTTTATCCATACATCCACTGATGAGCACTTAGGTTCTGTCTATATCTTGGCTATTGTGAATAATGGTGCAATAAGTATGGGAGTACAGATAGCCCTTCAATATCCTGTTTTCAATTCTTTTCAATATATACCCAGAAGTGAAACTGGTGGATCATATGGTAGTATATTTTTTAATTTTCTGAGGAAACTTCATACTGTTTTCCATAGTGGCTGCACCAATTTACATTCCCACCAAGAGTGCAAAGAAAAGCCCAGGACCAGATGGTTTCACTGGTGTGTTCTACAAAGCATTTGAAGAATTAACACCAATCCTTCTCAAATTCTTCCAAAAAATTGAGGAGAACAAATACTCCCCAACTTACTTTACATAAAACATGTTTATCTTATGTATGATTTACAAATATTTCCTCCCATGCCACAGGTTGCTTTTTCACTCTGTTAATTATTTCATTTGGTAGGCAGAAGCTTTTTAGTTTGATGTAGACCTTAACTGTTATTTGCCTTTGTTACCTGTGCTTTTGGTGTCATATCCATAAAATCATTGCCAAGACCAAAGTTATGAAGCTTTTCTCCTATGTTTTCTTCTTGAAGTTTTACAATTGCAGGTCTTAACATCTAAGTTTTTAATTCATTTTGAGTCAATTTTTGTATATGGTGTAAGAACATGGTCCAGTTTCATTCTTCTGCATGCAGATATCCAGTTTTCCCAGCCCCAATTGTTGAAGAGACTATTCTTTCCCCATTGTGTATTCTTGGCATTGTTGAAAATCAGTTGACCATATATGTGTGGATTAATTTCTGGATTCTTTATTCTGTTTTATTGTATTGATCTGTATGTTAGTCTTACTGCCAGTGCATACTGTTTTAATTACTGTAGCTTTGTAATTAATTTTGAAATCAGGAAGTGTGATGCATGAAGCCTTGTTCTTTCTCAAGATCACTTTGGCTCGGGTCTTTTGTGGTTCCATATAAATTTTAGTATTACCTTTTCTATTTCTGTAAAAAATTCCATTGGAACTTTGCTGTGGATTGCATTGAATCTGTAGTTTTTTTTGAGTAGTATGGACATTTTAACACTCTTAAGTCCTCCAATCCATGAACACAAAATGTCTTTCCATTTGTTTGTGTCTTTCATCAATATTTCATAGTTTTCAGTATCCAAATCTTTCTCTTAGTCAAGTTTATTCCTAAGTATGTATTCATTTTGGTGTTATTTTACGTGGGACTGTTTTACCTAATTTCCTTTTCAAATAGTTTATTCTTAGTATATGGAAACACAACTGATTTCTGTATGTTCAAATAGGGCTTAACTTTATGTTTTCTGAAAGTGAGCCAGCTGGAATGGATGGTTTGCCTATGGAAGGCATTTCCCAAAGTCCCTGTTGTCTGTTATTTACCTAGTGACAAGTTTGCTCCTACACTTGCCCTGTAAGGACAGAAGAGGGAGCAGTGGGAGAGGAGGTCAATAGAGCAATGACCTATCACTGAGGCATAAGCTCACCGTGTGTGGGCACGTCTCCCTATGAGACTATGGAGACTCAGAGATTGTGGGAGGAGGCAGGGTCCCTCAACACCTTTCCTTACTGATTTTCCTCAATAAATCTTCCTCCTTTAAATGATACCATGTGACATCGTTTTTCTCATGTCTTATTGACTAACAGTTGGGTATCACAAATGTAAAATTTGTCCTTACCCACTTTTATGGTAACCATATTTTTCTGAATGAGGGTTGATTCCTGGAGGAAATAAATAGTCTCAATAAAATTTTATTAAAGTAAAATTTTAAATTTAATAGAGGAGAATAAGCCATGCCAGATTGGAAAGGCCCCAACTATTTAAGGGTCAGAATTCAACTCTTTGCCTTCTGTGTCCTATACAAATATCTCTCTCCTCTGAAGAGCTATACTAAACAGGGCTAAGGAGAAAAGCCACTGAAATTCATAAGCTGAGGCTGTAAAATCTGCAAGATTCAAAAGATGTTGAGATTTGATTACTCTTTTAGGAAGGGGTGACCTATCATAGGATAATAGAAAAGTAAAAATTCAGAGCAGGAGCAAAAAGGAAGCAATCGCAGAGGGAAAGGGAAGAGAAAAGAATAGTAATTATGGAAGTTGTATGGATGAGACACCATGGGGTGGGGGTGACTTTGTGAGATTTCCTTCAATAGGCTAGGCTGGAGACCTTATTCCTTATGCAGTAGGAGAGAGTAAAGCAGTTCACGGCACATCCAATCTCTAGTTCCAACTCGGTACAGTGTCAGTACTTTAACTCCTTTTACAAAAAACGGCTTAAAAATTCTCTGATGTATACTAGATAATTCCTCAGGAGTAACAGAGAAAATAGCATCCAGAAGATGTGGAAGAGGGGTATCACATTCTTCCCTTGTCATTGATGGTCAACAGAAGCATTGTAGTCTACTGGAAGGAAAACATGTACCACTCAATGACAAGCCAGATGGGGAAAAAGCAACAGTGGTGCCATTTGCTCCTTACCTAAAGGTTATATCAGATACCCAGTGTGACAGACAAAAACCCCTGCTAAAGGAAGCTATCACACCAGTCAGATAGGAATTTAGTGTATGATAAACATGTTATTATAACCAGTGAAGAAAAGTAAATTATTAAACAAGCAAACTGACTAAGCATGGTGGAAATGAAAAAAAAAGACCTAGTGCACACCCAATACACTCAAATATATTCCAAGTGTTTAAAGAATTAAACATAAGAAAGTCTATAAAAGAATAAGAACAAAATATTCAGTCATATATAAAATGGGGGGATGGAATTTCTTTCTCAGGATAAAACTATAAGCAGATGTAATAAATAAATGAGTTATAAAGAGTTGACTATTTTAAATCTTAAGATATTTTGAGTAAAATATATACAAATAAAATAAAAAGGGACATGCTAAAATGGATAGAGGACAGATCAACACCTATAATGAAAACAAATCATATTAGAAGAGGGAAAATCATGAATGGGAAAATTTAAAAATATATATGTATGTTTTTATATATATATATATATATATATGCATGCCAGTACACATGAAAAAGGAAAAAGCAACACTCACAATAGTTAAATAAAGGCAAATTACAGCAATAGTGATATGTGGTTTGGCCTTTCAGTTGGGCAAAGTTTTGGCTAAGGCAAGAGTAAAATGGAAGTTGCAGTAAGGTAATATTATGTGTTTTTAATGTTCTGTGCTGGAACACAATTAGGAGATTTACAATGTTTATCTAGGTTAGCTCTCACCACAACCGTCCGGGTAAGGCAGGACAGCATTCCCCATTTTATAAATAAGGAAACTGAGGCTTAGAGACCTTGTAAGCTGTGCAACACCAAATACCTAGTAAGTAAGAACACTAGTTTATTAGATCCCACAGTCCCTGCTCTTTCTAAGATGCTACAGAGTATTCCTGCAGGACATGAGAAGGACTATGAGAGGTGTCTGCTATAGGAAGTAACATGATAAAATCAATAATTAGGAACATTTTACTGGGCAGTATTAAGTAGTAAGGGTTTGCGTATAACATTTTTTAAAACATTCATCAATATTAAACAATTACACGACATCATTTTGTATGCTGGCTCTCACATTTGTAGTCTCTGCTAAGCCTGGAGCATAAAGGTTACATTTACTGTGGTGGTGTCAATATTTATGCCTTGTGCCTGCACGTCTGAATTTTTCAGTGGTAATGCTATCCCACAGTAACCACATCCCTTTCCATTTCACTGTGCCTCATGTAAAGAGGAAACTTGTAATGATAGTAGCTGAGAAATCAGTTTGGGCCAAATATAGCATGGATTTAAACTATCAACCTCATGGGAGCAAAACTGTGCCTTCTCACTGTGCCCTAAGCAAGGATTTCCATCACCCATCAAAGGCTGAGACTGAGGTGAAAAGTCAGCAAGCAGGGAAGTAGTAAAGCTGCATTTAACGATTCCCATGAATACTGGAAGACAGTATATGCAAGTATCTGTTTCCTTAGAATAGCTTAAACCCTAGAAACATCTGGCTCCACATTTATAAAAGGCACAACTGGTTTTATTTATTTGTTTTTGTACTTTCTTTTCAATTACAAAAGTAGTTCCAGATTAAGACAGCAAAATAGTTTCTGGAGAGTTTTGGAAATACACTATTGTAATGCACTGCTTTCATGGTTCTACGATAATTTAGCTATGCCTGATATTCTAAGTATCAGGGTTTAGACTCATTTATTCTTTTAACATTTAAAAAGGTGGTATAGAACTTTAAATGCCGAGTAACATTAAAAACAAATCAATGTGTTATTCATGCATGGTGTGCAGATGAATTTTTTAGTAATTCTTACCTTTTCAGATCATTAATCTTAATCATTATATTACACAGACTTTATACCACCCTCAAAATGACTAATACAGTAATTCTTATAATTCTGAAAGTTGGATAGCACACATATTCCAGAGTGACTCAACAAGGCAATTCTCAGGAGACAAATGCTGCTCTAATTTTGCCTTCTAGATTCTTGATAATAAACAAAAATACAAAAGCAAAGACAAATATCCTTACACCTAGAGTTTATTTTGAAGACGTTTTATATTATTTTTCATTGTACTGGATTTCAGACATCTAATCACCATTTATCTGCTTATTCTGCAGATAAAACCAAATAAATAAGCTTGATTTAAATCTAATTTTGTAACATTTCCATCAAAATGCATCCCTATGGAATCAGGTAAAGTTGAACATTACAATGCAACAAATCTGAATTTCCATTTAGGAGGAAGGCAATTCACAGTAGTGGCTCCTTTTCTATTTATTAGTGGTGAATGTGTGGGCAGATGCAAATTTAAGTAATGTATTTATAAGCACATATAAACATCCCGTAATATGTTAACATCTCCACCAAATACACAAAGGTGTATCTATATAACCTTCCAGTTGGATAAACCCTTATCACTCTATTTCTTACGTACGTGAATTTTTGGAATTTCCTTTACAATTATCATATTACATTGTATAAGGAGATCTTCCTACTTCTAAAATGATGGCAAATCATTTAACTCATTTAGTAATTTTCTTTTTCAGAGTAGATTTCACCCAAGATTGTGAATCCAACACATGGACTGCTATAGTTACCTTGTCTAAAACATAAAGCCCTAGTCTAGCCATCGTTTTTAGTAGCCTGATTACATATTGAAAAAAAATTTCTCAATCATGTTCTGTCTTTAAACTAAATTGCCTCAAGTTAGAAGCATCCTGTCTTCATTGAAAAGCTATGGAAACCTCAGAATCGATTTCTCAACAGGTTTGAGTAATTTGATTTCTATTTTAGGATGCTTTATTTCCTGACTCTTGAAAACATTGACATATTGCAAGAAGAAATTTGTTTGGAGGCTCCAAGCGCCAGTTATTTGTTGTTTATGGCACTGATGACCAAGGTTGGATGTGACTTACCTGCATTGAAATACCACTAACAAATGATAATTGGGCACTTCTCCATGAGGAGAAATGTATGTTAAGAGGTAGATATACTATAAAGAAATGCAATGACAACCTGGTCTTGAAATTTTGAAGTCTAGTGAGAATTTGGTCAATTTTATCCCAACTTTGATCAAGGATGTACACCCACACACAACGTGATCATACTTAAATACCAGAAGAGATTATAGGCAAAATGCATATTTTCAGTCAGAATTACATCAAGAAGCCACAGTACCTATCAGGAAACTAACTGCAGAGAGATAAAACCTGGTTTATTTATTTAAATCACTTCCTTAAGAATGGAAAGAGAGACTATAATATCAAAGATTTTCTCTTGACTAAAGCTTCATTAGGGTTTGAAAGAGTAAAGATAATTGCCTTATGTCTTTGACGGAAAGGCAACTGTTTTTCTAATTTTATAATAATTTGGGAGCAAACACCAAGAGAAATTTATTCTTAAACTCAGTAGTAGAAGGGCTGATAGAAATTTCCAGGGATTTTTCCCATTCAAGATCTTTAACTGGATGGCAAAGTAGAAAAACAAAAAATGTATCCAGTTGAAACAGGGTCCTAAACTGAATCACTACATAAATATACTGAGAAATGATTCATGCTAAGGCAACCAGGGACATTTGTAACTTAATTGGAAAGAATTCTATTCATTAACATTACAATCTTACAGAGACAGTTTGTTAATCCTGTGGTAGTATTCATGACCTATAGGAAAGGAAAGGAAATAATACCAGTTCTCACTGGAAATTAATATAGATTTAAAAATCAAAAATAAAAGATGTAGGTGCTTACAAAGTATGTATTACAAACCAATCATTAGTCCTTTAAATGTATGTCTTTGTTATATTTGGAATAATAATTATGTTATCTGAATCTACATATCTTATTTAATAACATCTACACTTTAGGCTATTTTTACTTAATATTCACAACAAGGCACTTTATAGTATATATCTTTTGCATTTCAACTATAACGTTTTATACTAGCTGACACTGCATACTGCAGACAAATCCTTTAATAGAGTTTCAGAATTTTCCATAAACTCATCTTATTCCTTCAGTAGAAGTGATTCCCAGTGTAGCTTTCTTCAGCAATGGGCTTTACATCAGAAAAAAATTCTAATTTCCTGGACAAAGGAATGAGGAACATCTACTGTAGTATGATATAGACTTTTTCCCCAGCATAATATCAGATTTCTCTAGAACTTCAGGGAAATCCATTTCATCTCTCCTCCTGAAGTCTACAGAAAATATCTCTGTATAAATCCTACATTTAATCCATCTGGTAACTAATATGTAGTCATATAAAATTATACACTTGTTCATGCTAATGCACTGGCCACTGTTAATATTATCATCATAATATTTATTAAGAAACAGGTTGTAGAAAGGCAAAGAGTAATGAGAAGAGTAGATCACCAGAAAGAAAGCAGTACTAGCAACTATCCTCAACATTTCCTTATAGATTTGTTTTGTTTTGTTTTCTACCTCTTTCCTTTAGCTTTTGCATGCCATATACTTCACAACTATACAAAAGAGTCTTCATTCTGGCAGCTATGAACAATTTTGGCCCACATCAATAGTTTTGGCCTTCAGAACAACTGTGTATGAGGTAACTGAACAATGAGTGGCCAATACAAATCTTTATGGGCTTGCCAATTGAAACAATCAGCACCTGAAATGCAAGGTTATTCCAGCAATTATATAGATATAATCAAAGCTACACGTGCAATCACCAATAACATGGGCCGCTGTGCAGTCAATCTATTTTCTCTGGCCAACTCCTCAGTTAACTGTGTATCATCTCTTGGAGTTAAGTTATAGTCAACAGATTTATGCATAATGACAATTTAAATGACCAAACCATCTTTTCTAAAATATAGTCTTTTTAATCACACAGATAAAAGGGTGACACTTGGAGAAGTTTTCATTTACATTTATTTTCCAAGTCCTCAATATAAAATAAGAAAAACAAAGTCCTGTCAGTATTCAAACAGCATTTCAAGAGGTTTTCACAGGTGGAAGCTATTCAGTGAAGAACTACCATTATTCAGCGAGAGTCAAGGAGAATTGTGACAATTGGAAACATTCAAGTAATAACATATTTTAATTTTACTTTTAATTTCATTGTCTAATGCCCTTCAAAGCAGACTTGACCTCATCACAAGCGTTCCTTATACTAAGTTTTCTGTTAAAACTCCCAAACTTATATCCTGGTAATCTTGGGGACAGGGGAAGGAATTAAACAGTTTTTTCACCAGTATATGAAAATGTATTATTACACAAAGGCCAAATAACTGTGAGTACCAATAAATAAATAAATACGTAGAAAAATTTAAAAGCCCTAAATGTAGTTACATAGTCATCTCTACTGAATATTATTATATACACAAAGGTATTTTCAATAAGAAACCACAACTAATCACTGGACACCATTCCCTGCTACTGAACTAGATGATTCCTTGTAATACAGTTTAAAAAAAAAAAAATGCTGTCTTGACCCAGTGTTGAGGTCTGGCTAAAGTTGGAGGTCCTGGCTAATCTTGAACAGCTGGTTGAGTATACACCCCAGTCACTTCTTTATTGGGCCCTTACACTCCAGGTCACTATGAACATACCTGCCTTAATCATGCTAAGACTGAGTATTAAACAAGTAAGGACAGCCCCTTTGTCCTAGAGCCCAAGAAATTATTCAAATTAGCCAACCCAACCTAATTTAAATTAGGAACCCAGAAAACCTAGCTAACCTCACCTCATTTGCCACACATAAGTTGATCCCATAGCTCAAGTTTGCTGTTACTCTGTCTCTGTCACAACTCCCTGTGTGGCCCTGCCTGACGGCTTTCTCTTGCTTGGAGTGGTTAGTAACAAAGTATTCTGCCTTTCGTCTATCCAAGCATCAGTGTGTTTTGTCCTGCCATCAAAAATATCTTGAAATCTTATATAACAATCCTTAAGTGCTAGAGTCCTAGTGACTGTCCATTAATGGAAGAAATTCACTCTTAATTTGTGGAATAAATTTATTCAACTCTCATGCTTATGCACAGATGAACATACTTCCAGAAAAATGGGGTAGTTCTTTTTATTCCTCCTGCTATGTACAATTAAAAACCATAGACATTATATATAAAATAAACATGGAAGACCCTGAAAGAGGAGTTGAAGAAAGCAGGCCAGTTAAGGACCATGGGACCCAAGAAACAAATTTTCTATAGGTTTTCTTTTTGTCTCCTACATCCCAGATTTAGAGCTGAAAAAACTGGTAACTCCATAATGCCAACAGATATAAACAGAAAAAAAAACTCTATCAAAACTCAGCTTTCGGGGCTTCCCTGGTGGCGCAGTGTTGAGAATCTGCCTGCTAATGCAGGGGACATGGGTTCGAGCCCTGGTCTGGGAAGATCCCACATGCCGCGGAGCAACTGGGCCTGTGAGCCACAACTGCTGAGCCTGCGCGTCTGGAGCCTGTGCTCCGCAACAAAAGAGGCCGCGATAGTGAGAGGCCCATGCACCGCGATGAAGAGTGGCCCCCGCTTGCCGCAACTAGAGAAAGCCCTCGCACAGAAACGAAGACCCAACACAGCCATAAATTAATTAATTAATTAATTTAAAAAAACAAAAAACAAAAAACAAAAAAAAATTCAGCTTTCAAAGAAATGTATACCAATACACATAATAGTCAAACTTTTGAAAACTAAAAATGAAAAAAAAATCTTGAAAGCAGTGAGAGAGAAATGTCACCATACCTATAGGGGAAAACAACAATCCAAATTATAGCAGATTTCACACTGTAAACTACTGAGCTCAGAAGAAAGTGGTATAAAATGTTTTAAGTGCTGAAAGAAAAGAACTGTCAACCCAGCATCCTATATCAATTGAAAATATCCTTCAGGAATGAAGGGGAAACCAAGACACTTTCCACTGAAGGAACACTAATAGAATGTGTTGCCAGTATATCTGCCCTAATAAATGGCTAAAGGAAGTTCTATAAACAGAAAGGAAACTATAAAAGAAGGAGCCTTAGAACATAGGAAGGAAGAAAGGACATGCAAAGCAAAACTGTGAGTAGATGCAATAGATGATCCTTTTCATCTTGAGTGTTCTAAATAGTATTTGATAATCAAAGCAAAAATTATAACACTGATGTGATTCTAGATATAGGAAATTATATTCTAAACAGGGAAAGTAAAAAGATATAAAGAGAGATAAGGTTTCTATACTTTGTTCCATTTGGTAAAATTATATTGAGTAGGCTTTGATAAAGTTATGTACAAATATACTGTGAAACCTATATCAACCATTGAAAAAACTATAAACAGAGATACCCTCAAAAACACTAAAGATAAAAATGGAATTCTAAAAAATTGTTCAACTAAGCCACAGGAGGACAGGAAAAAGAAAACAAACAAAAAATAGTGAACAAACAGAAAACAAACAGAAATAGCATGATAAACTATAGGCTCAATATATCAATAATTACATTAAATATAAATTGTCTTAATATACCAAATAAAACACAGAAACAGGCAGAGTGGATTAATAAGCATGTAGGAGCTATCTGTTGTCTATTGGAAACTCACTTCAAATGTAACAATTTAGGCAGGTTAAAAGTAAAGGATGGGGGGGCCTCGGGAAGATAGCGGAAGAGTAAGACGCGGAGATCACCTTCCTTCCCACAGATACAGTAGAAATACATCTACACGTGGAACTGCTCCTACAGAACACCCACTGAACGCTGGCAGAAAACGTCCGACCTCCAAAAAGGCAAGAAACTCCCCCCGTACTTGGGTAGGGCAAAAGAAAAAAGAAATAACAGAGACAAAAGAATAGGGACGGCACCTGCACCAGTGGGAGGGAGCCGTGAAGGAGGAAAGGTTTCCACGCACTAGGAAGCCCCTTCGCGGGCGGAGACTGCGGGTGGCGGAGGGGGGGAGCTTCGGAGCCACGGAGGAGAGCGCAGCCACAGGGGTGCGGAGGGCAAAGCGAGAGGTTCCCGCACGGAGGAGCGGTGCCGACTAGCACTCACCAGCCCGAGAGGCTTGTCTGCTCACCCGCCAGGGCGGGTGGGGCTGGGAGCTGAGGCTCGGGTTTCGGTTGGATTGCAGGGAGAGGACTGGGGTTGGCTGCGTGAACACAGCCTGAAGGGGTTAGTGCACCACAGCTAGCCGAGAGGGAGTCCGGGAAAAAGTCTGCAGCTGCCGAAGAGGCAAGAGACTTTTTCTTGCCTCTTTGTTTCGCGGCGCGCAAGGAGAGGGGATTCAGAGCGCCGCCTAAACGAACTCCAGAGAAAGGCGCGAGCCGCGGCGATCAGCGCAGACCCCACAGCAACAGGGGCGCAGAGGAAAAAACGGAGAGACTCCCGCACAGAGGCTCGGCGCCGAGCAGCACTCACCAGCCCGCGAGGCTTGTCTGCTCACCCGCCGGGGCGGGCGGGGCTGGGAGCTGAGGCTCGGGCTTAGGTCGGATCGCAGGGAGAGGACTGGGGTTGGCGGCGTGAACACAGCCTGAAGGGATTAGCGCACAACAGCTAGCCGGGAGGGAGACCGGGAAAAGGTCTGCAGCTGCCGAAGAGGCAAGAGACTTTTTCTTGCCTCTTTGTTTCGCTCAGGCAAGGAGAGGGGATTCTGAGTGGCGCCTAAACGAACTCCAGAGAAAGGCGCGAGCCGCGGCGATCAGCACGGACCCCAGAGACAGGCGTGAGACGCTGGGGCTGCTGCTGCCGCCTCCAAAAAGCCTGTGTGTGAGCACAGGTCACTCTCCACATCGCCCCTCCAGGGAGCCTGTGCAGCCCGCCACTGCCAGGGTCCCGTGATCCGGGGACAAGTTCCCCGGGAGAACGCACTGCCCGCCTCAGGCTGGTGCAACGTCACGCCGGCCTCGGCCGCCGCAGGCTCACCCCGCCTCCTCTGTACACCTCCCTCCCCGCGGCCTGAGTGAGCCAGAGCCCCCGAAGCAGCTGCTCCTTTAACCCCGTCCTGTCTGGGCGGGGAATAGACGCCCTCAGGCGACCTACACGCAGAGGCGGGTCCAAATCCAAAGCTGATCCCCAGGAGCTGTTCGAACAGGGAAGATAAGGGGAAATCTCTCCCAGCAGCCTTAGAAGCAGCGGATTAAAACTCCACAAACAACTTGATGTGCCTGCATCTGTTGAATACCTGAATAGACAACGAATCATCCCAAATTCAGGAGGTGGACTTTGGGAGCAGGATATATTAATTTTTCCCCTTTTCCTTTTATTTGTGAGTGTATATGTATATGCTTCTGGGTGCGATTTTGTCTGTATAGCTTTGCTTTACAATAGCTTTATTTTACTTCACTATATTATAGCCTCTTTCTTTCTTTCTTTCTTTCTATTTTTTCTCCCTTTTACTCTGAGCCGTGTGGACGAAAGGCTCTTGGTGCTCCAGCCAGGCATCAGGGCCGTGCCTCTGAGGTGGGAGAGCCAACTTCAGGACACTGGTTCACAAGAGACCTCCCAGCTCCACGTAATACCAAACGGCAAAAATCTCTCAGGGATCTCCATCTCAACATCA
Organism: Balaenoptera physalus; assembly: GCF_965194825.1. Taxonomy (NCBI): domain Eukaryota; kingdom Metazoa; phylum Chordata; class Mammalia; order Artiodactyla; family Balaenopteridae; genus Balaenoptera; species Balaenoptera physalus. The sequence continues at coordinate 56,089,801 of NC_138891.1, forward strand.
AGACCCAGCTTCACTCAACGACCAGCAAGCTACAGTGCTGGACACCCTATGCCAAACAACTAGCAAGACAGGAACACAGCCCCATCCATTAGCAGAGAGGCTGCCTAAAATCATAATAAGGCCACAGACACCCCAAAATACACCACCAGACGTGGACGTGCCCACCAGAAAGACAAGATCCAACCTCATCCACCAGAGCTCAGGCACTAGTTCCCTCCACCAGGAAGCCTACACAACCCACTGAACCAACCTTAGCCACTGGGGACAGATACCAAAAACAACAGGAACTACGAACCTGCAGCCTGTGAAAAGGAGACCCCAAAGACAGTAAGATAAGCAAAATGAGAAGACAGAAAAACACACAGCAGATGAAGGAGCAGGGTCAGAACATACCAGACTTAACAAATGAAGAGGAAATAGGTAGTCTACCTGAAAAAGAATTCAGAATAATGATAGTAAGGATGATCCAAAATCTTGGAAATAGAATAGACAAAATGCAAGAAACATTTAACAAGGACGTAGAAGAACTAAAGAGGAACCAAGCAATGATGAAAACCACAATAAATGAAATTAAAAATACTCTAGATGGGATCAATAGCAGAATAACTGAGGCAGAAGAAAGGATAAGTGACCTGGAAGATAAAATGGTGGAAATAACTACTGCAGAGCAGGATAAAGAAAAAAGAATGAAAAGAACTGAGGACAGTCTCAGAGACCTCTGGGACAACATTAAACGCACCGACATTCGAATTATAGGGGTCCCAGAAGAAGAAGAGAAAAAGAAAGGGACTGGGAAGATATTTGAAGAGATTATAGTTGAAAACTTCCCTAATATGGGAAAGGAAATAGTTAATCAAGTCCTGGAAGCACAGAGAGTCCCATACAGGATAAACCCAAGGAGAAACACACCAAGACACATATTAATCAAACTGTCAAAAATTAAATATAAGGAAAACATATCAAAGGCAGCAAGGGAAAAAAAACAAATAACACACAAGGGAATCCCCATAAGGTTAACATCTGATCTTTCAGCAGAAACTCTGCAAGCCAGAAGGGAGTGGCAGGATATACTTAAAGTGATGAAGGAGAAAAACCTACAACCAAGATTACACTACCCAGCAAGGATCTCATTTAGATTCGATGGAGAAATTAAAACCTTTACAGACAAGCAAAAGCTGAGAGAGTTCAGCACCACCAAACCAACTTTACAACAAATGCTAAAGGAACTTTTCTAGGCAAGAAACACAAGAGAAGGAAAACACCTACAATAACAAACCCAAAACATTTAAGAAAATGGGAATAGGAACATACATATCGATAATTACCTTGAATGTAAATGGATTAAATGCTCCCACCAAAAGACACAGGCTGGCTGAATGGATACAAAAACAAGACCCATATATATGCTGTCTACAAGAGACCCACTTCAGACCTAGAGACACATATAGACTGAAAGTGAGGGGATGGAAAAAGATATTCCATGCAAATGGAAATCAAAAGAAAGCTGGAGTAGCAATTCTCATATCAGACAAAATAGACTTTAAAATAAAGACTATTACAAGAGACAAAGAAGGACACTATATAATGATCAAGGGATCGATCCAAGAGGAAGGTATAACAATTGTAAATATTTATGCACCCAACATAGGAGCACCTCAATACATAAGGCAAATACTAACAGCCATAAAAGGGGAAATCGACAGCAACACAATCATAGTAGGGGACTTTAACACCCCACTCTCACCAATGGACAGATCATCCAAAATGAAAATAAATAAGGAAACACAAGCTTTAAATGATACATTAAACAAGATGGACTTAATTGATATTTATAGGACATTCCACCCAAAAACAACAGAATACACATTTTTCTCAAGTGCTCATGGAACATTCTCCAGGATAGATCATATCTTGGGTCACAAATCAAGCCTTGGTAAATTTAAGAAAATTGAAATCGTATCAAGTATCTTTTCCGACCACAACGCTATGAGACTAGATATCAATTACAGGAAAAGATCTGTAAAAAATACAAACACATGGAGGCTACACAATACACTACTTAATAACGAAGTGATCACTGAAGAAATCAAAGGGGAAATCAAAAAATACCTAGAAACAAATGACAATGGAGATACGACGACCCAAAACCTATGGGACGCAGCAAAAGCAGTGCTAAGAGGGAAGTTTATAGCAATACAAGCCTACCTCAAGAAACAGGAAACATCTCGAATAAACAACCTAACTTTGCACCTAAAGCAATTAGAGAAAGAAGAACAAAAAAACCCCAAAGCCCGCAGAAGGAAAGAAATTATAAAGATCAGGTCAGAAATAAATGAAAAAGAAATGAAGGAAACAATAGCAAAAATCAATGAAACTAAAAGCTGGTTCTTTGAGAAGATAAACAAAATTGATAAACCATTAGCCAGACTCATCAAGAGAAAAAGGAAGAAGACTCAGATCAATAGAATTAGAAATGAAAAAGGAGAAGTAACCACTGACACTGCAGAAATACAAAAGATCATGAGAGATTACTACAAGCAACTCTATGCCAATAAAATGGACAACCTGGAAGAAATGGACAGATTCTTAGAAATGCACAAACTGCCGAGACTGAACCAGGAAGAAATAGAAAATATGAACAGACCAATCACAAGCACTGAAATTGAAACTGTGATTAAAAACCTTCCAACAAACAAAAGCCCAGGACCAGATGGCTTCACAGGTGAATTCTATCAAACATTTAGAGAAGAGCTAACACCTATCCTTCTCAAACTCTTCCAAAATATTGCAGAGGGAGGAACACTCCCAAACTCATTCTACGAGGCCACCATCACCCTGATACCAAAACCAGACAAAGATGTCACAAAGAAAGAAAACTACAGGCCAATATCACTGATGAACATAGATGCAAAAATCCTCAACAAAATACTAGCAAACAGAATCCAACAGCACATTAAAAGGATCATACACCATGATCAAGTGGGGTTTATCCCAGGAGTGCAAGGATTCTTCAATATACGCAAATCAGTCAATGTGATACATCATATTAACAAACTGAAGGAGAAGAACCATATGATCATCTCAATAGATGCAGAGAAAGCTTTTGACAAAATTCAACACCCATTTATGATAAAAGCCCTGCAGAAAGTAGGCATAGAGGGAACTTTCCTCAACATAATAAAGGCCATATATGACAAACCCACAGCCAACATTGTCCTCAATGGTGAAAAACTGAAACCATTTCCACTAAGATCAGGAACAAGACAAGGTTGCCCACTCTCACCACTATTATTCAACATAGTTTTGGAAGTGTTAGCCACAGCAATCAGAGAAGACAAAGAAATAAAAGGAATCCAAATCGGAAAAGAAGAAGTAAAGCTGTCACTATTTGCAGATGACATGATACTATACATAGAGAATCCTAAAGATGCTACCAGAAAACTCCTAGAACTAATCAATGAATTTGGTAAAGTAGCAGGATACAAAATTAATGCACAGAAATCTCTTGCATTTCTATACACTAATGACGAAAAATCTGAAAGTGAAATTAAGAAAACACTCCCGTTTACCATTGCAACAAAAAGAATAAAATATCTAGGAATAAACCTACCTAAGGAGACAAAAGACCTGTATGCAGAAAATTATAAGACACTGATGAAAGAAATTAAAGATGATACAAATAGATGGAGAGATATACCATGTTCCTGGATTGGAAGAATCAACATTGTGAAAATGACTCTACTACCCAAAGCAATCTACAGATTCAATGCAATCCCTATCAAACTACCACTGGCATTTTTCACAGAACTAGAACAAAAAATTTCACAATTTGTATGGAAACACAAAAGACCCCGAACAGCCAAAGCAATCTTGAGAACGAAAAATGGAGCTGGGGGAATCAGGCTCCCTGACTTCAGACTATATTACAAAGCTTCAGTAATCAAGACAGTTTGGTACTGGCACAAAAACAGAAATATAGATCAATGGAACAGGATAGAAAGCCCAGAGATAAACCCACACACATATGGGCACCTTATTTTTGATAAAGGAGGCAAGCATATACAGTGGAGAAAAGACAGCCTCTTCAATAAGTGGTGCTGGGAAAATTGGACAGGTACATGTAAAAGTATGAAATTAGAACACTCCCTGACACCATGCACAAAAATAAACTCAAAATGGATTAAAGACCTAAGTGTAAGGCCAGACACTATCAAACTCTTAGAGGAAAACATAGGCAGAACACTCTATGACATACATCACAGCAAGATTCTTTTTGACCCAGCTCCCAGAGAAATGGAAATAAGAACACAAATAAACAAATGGGACCTAATGAAACTTAAAAGCTTTTGCACAGCAAAGGAAACCATAAACAAGACCAAAAGACAACCATCAGAATGGGAGAAAAGATTTGCAAATGAAGCAACTGACAAAGGATTAATCTCCAAGATTTACAAGCAGCTCATGCAGCTCAATAACAAAAAAACGAACAACCCAATCCAAAAATGGGCAGAAGACCTAAATAGACATTTCTCCAAAGAAGATATACAGATGGCCTACAGACACATGAAAGAATGCTCAACATCCTTAATCATTAGAGAAATGCAAATCAAAACTACAATGAGATATCATCTCACACCGGTCAAAATGGCCATCATCAAAAAATCTAGAAACAATAAATGCTGGAGAGGGTGTGGAGGAAAGGGAACACTCTTGCACTGTTGGTGGGAATGTAAATTGATACAGCCACTATGGAGAACAGTATGGAGGTTCCTTAAAAAACTACAAATAGAACTACCATACGACCCAGCAATCCCACTACTGGGCATATACCCTGAGAAAACCATAGGTCAAAAAGAGTCATGTACCAAAATGTTCATTGCAGCTCTATTTACAATAGCCAGGACATGGAAGCAACCTAAATGTCCATCGACAGATGAATGGATAAAGAAGATGTGGCACATATATACAATGGAATATTACTCAGCCATAAAAAGAAATGAAATGGAGGTATTTGTTATGAGGTGGATGGAGTTAGAGTCTGTCATACAGAGTGAAGTAAGTCAGAAAGAGAAAAACAAATACAGTATGCTAACACATATATATGGAATATAAGGGAAAAAAAAAAAAAAAAAAAAGGCCATGAAGAACCTAGTGGCAAGACGGGAATAAAGACACAGACCTACTAGAGAATGGACTTGAGGATATGGGGAGGGGGTGGGGTGAGATGTGACAGGGTAAGAGAGTGTCATGGACATATATACACTACCAAATGTAAAATAGATAACTAGTGGGAAGCAGCCGCATAGCACAGGGAGATCAGCTCGGTGCTTTGTGACCACCTAGAGGGATGGGATGGGGAGGGTGGGAGGGAGGGAGATGCAAGAGGGAAGAGAAATGGGAACATATTGTATATGTATAACTGATTCACTTTGTTATAAAGCAGAAGCTAACACACCATTGTAAGGCAATTATACTTCAATAAAGATGTTAAAAAAAAAAAAAAAAAAGAATGTGGAGAAAAGGGAACCCTCCTACGCTGTTGGCGGGAATGTAAATTGGTGCAGCCACTGTGGAGAACAGTATGGAGGCTTCTCAAAGAACTAAAAATAGAACTACCATATGACCCAGCAACTCCACTCTTGGGTATATATCTGAAAACAACGAAAACACTAATTTGAAAAGATACATGCACCCCAATGTTCGTAGCAGCATTATTTACAATTGCCAAGGTATAAAAGCAACCTAACTGTCCATCAACAGATCAATGGATTAAAAAAAGATGTGGTTTATATATACAATGGAATACTACTCAGCCATTAAAAAATGAAATTTTGCCATTTGCAACAACATGGATGGACTTAGAGGGTATTATGGTAAGTGACATAAGTCAGACAGAGAAAGACAAGTACTGTATTATATCACTTATATGTGGAATCTAAAAAATACAACAAACTAGTGCATATAACAATAAAGAAACATGCTCATAGATATAGAGAACACACTAGTGGTTACGAGTGGCAGAGGGAAGTGGGAAGGGCAAGATAGGGGTAGGATTAAGAGGTACAAAGGATTACGTATGAATAAACTACAAGGATATAGTGTACAACACAGGGACTATAGCCAATATTTTATAATAGCCATCAATGGAATATAAACTTTAAACATTGTGAGTCACTATATTGTACACCTGTAACTTACATAATACTGTACATCAACTATACTTCAATAAAAGAAAAAAAAGTCAAAAAAAAAAAAAAAGTAAAGGATGGAAATAGATAACAAATAAAAAATAGAAGGGATGACTATACTAATGTCTGATACTGTAGACTTCAGAACAAAGGAAACTGCTAGAGATAGAGAAGGACATTACATAATGATAAAATGGTCACTCCACCAAGAAGACACAACAATCCTAAATGTGTGTGCATTGAACAAGAGATGTGCAAAAATATGAAGCAGTGTACAGAAAAGGAGAAATAGACAAATGCACAATTATTACTAGAGACTTTAACACTCCTCTCCTAAAATTAATGGAACAACTAAACATAAAATCAGCAAGGGTATAAAACACCTTAAAAACACTATCAAGCAACAGTATCTAATTAACCCTCATAGAGAAGTCCACATAACCAGTGTAGAACACACGTTTTATTCAAGTGTCCACAGAACATATACCAAAATAAACTAAATCCTGGGCCATAAAATAGGCCTTGAAAAGCTTAAAAGAACTGGAATCATACACAGTGTGTCCCTCAACCACAATGGAGTCAAAAGATAAATTAATAACAGAAACAGAACATAAAAATTTCTAAAAACTTAGAAACTAGACAACATATTTCTAAAAATTCACAGTTCAAAAGGTAAATCTCAGGGACTTCCCTGGCAGTCCAGTGGTTAAGACTCTGTGCTTCCACTGAAGGGGGCACGGGTTTGATCTCTGGTTGAGGAACTAAGGTCCCACATGCCATGTGGCACGGTCAAAAAAAAAAAAAAGTAAATTTCAACACACAAATTGAAACACTAATTGAACTGAAGTAGTATGAAATTATAACATCATAATTTGAAAATATAACATCAGTTTCAAAGATTAAGCACAGCTAAAGCAGTACTAAGAGAGAAAATCATAGCACAATGCATACATTAGAAAAAAGGAAAAGTCTCAAATCAATAATCTAAACTTCCACTTGCAGAATCTAGAAAAAGAAAACCAAAATAAACCTAAAGCAAGCAGAAGGAAGAAAATAATAGCAGAAATCAAAAAAAAAAAATTTGAAAACAACAAAAAGAAAAGCAATGAAAATTAGTGTACTTTGAACAAATCAACAATTGCTAAACTTCAAGCAAACTAAGAGAAAGAGAGATGATATAAATTACCAATTCCAGAAATAAAACAAGATCACTATATACTCTGTCAATATAAAAAAAGATAATAAAAGAAAAAAGATAACAGAATTCTATGAACAATGCTACACAAATAAATTTCGTAATTTAGGTGAAATGGACCAACTCCTTAAAACACGAACTACTGCAACATACCCAATATGAAATAAATAATTTAATCCTTTAACAAAAGGAAATTGAATTCATAATTCAAAAACTCCCAGAAAAATCAATCTACATGCTCAGGAGTTTTCAATGGAGAATTCTACCAAACACTTAAAGAATTATCACTAATTCTACATAATCACTTTCAGAAAAACAGAAATGAGGGATCTCCAACACCTCTCATGAGTATAGATGAAAAATTTCTTAGCAAAATTTTAGCAAGTAGAATTTGGCAATGTATAGAAAAAATTATATGCTATGACCAAGTGGAGTTTATTCCAAGGATGCAAAGCTGTTTCAATATACAAAATTCAATCAATATAATCTGCCAAATTAATAAACTAGAGAAGAAAAATCACATAATCTTACAAATCTATGCAGAAAAAGCAACTGACAAAATTCAATACCTACTCATGTGATAGAGGAGAACTTCCTCAACTTAATAAAAAGTACATACCAAAAAAAAAAAAAAGCTAACATTATATTTAATGCAGGAAAACAATGTTTTCTCTCTAAGATTGGGAACAATTCATGGATTTCTGCTCTCATCATTCTTACCCAAAATAAAACCTGAAGTTTAAGCCATTGAAATAAGGTAATAAAGCAAACAAGGACCTACACATGAGGAAGGGAGAATTAAAAATGTCTATTTTCTGATGCATAATTGTCGATGTAAAATATTCTAAGGAATCTATAAAAAATTCTACCACTAATAAGTGAGTTGAGCAAGGTGGCAGGATATAAGATAAACATTTAAAAACTCAATTGTATTCTATATACCCCCAGTGGAAACATACATAAAAAACAAAATTTAAAATGCAATGAAATTTGTAATCACTCAAAAAGAAATGAAATACTAAAGTGTAAGTCTAACAAAACATGCACAAGATTTGTATACTGATAACTACAAAATGCTAATGAAAAAAATCAAAGAAAAGCTAAATAAATGGATAAATATATCATGTCAATGAATCAGAAGACTCAGCATAGTTAAGAAATCAATTTTTACTAAATTGCTATACAGGTTTAACATATTTACTTTCAAAATTCCAGCAAGATTATTTGTAGATCTAGAAAAGAGTCTTCTAAAATATATATGGAGGGACTTCTCTGGTGGCACAGTGGTTAAGAATCTGCCTGCCAATGCAGGGTACACAGGTTCGAGCCCTGGTCCGGGAAATTCCCACATGCTGCTGAGCAACTAAGCCCGTGTGCCACAACTACTGACCCTGTGCTCTAGAGCCCGTGAGCCACAACTACTGAGCCCGTGCACCACAACTACTGAAGCCCGCGTGCCTAGAGCCCATGCTCTGCAACAATAGAAGGCACCACAATGAGAAGTCCGTGCACTGCAACAAAGAGTAGCCCCCGCTTGCCTCAACTAGAGAAAGCCTGCACACAGCAACAAAGACCCAATGCAGACAAAGATAAATAAATGTACAAAAGTAAAATAAAATAAAATATATATGGAAAGGTAAAGAACTAAAAGAGCTATAATAATTTTGGAAAAGAAGAATAAAGTGCAGGAATCAGTCTACTCCATTTCAAGACTTATTATATATCTGTAATAATCAAGACCATATGGTATTGGTAGAGAGATAGACTCATCAATCAATGCAACAGAACAGAAAACCTAGAAGTAGACCCACGTAAATATACCCAGCTAATTTTTGATGAGCGTGCAATGGCAATTCAAAGGAGGAAAGATAGCTTTTTCAACAAATGGTACCAGAGCAATTGGACATTCATATGCCCGCCCAAAATTAAACTCAATCCAAGTCTCAAACTATACAAAAATTAACTCAAAATGTATGCAAACATAAATAAAAAACATAAAACTTTTAGAAAAAAATAGAAGAAAATCTTTGAGAGCTAGGGCTAGGCAAAGAGTTCTTAGACTTGACATCAAAAACACAATCCATAAAAGGAAAAATTGATAAATCAGAATTAAACAAAATTTTAAAATTTTGTTCTGTGGAAGACTGTTAAGAGGAAGAAAAGAGAAACTTATAGACTGGAGGAGAATATGTGCAAAGCACATATCTCACAAAGGACTAAAATTTAGAATATTTGATAAACTCTCAAAACTCAATAATAAAATACACACAATCCAGGTAGGAAAGTCCAATTAGAAATACATGAATAGATACTTCACAAAAGAGAATATACAGATGGAAAATAAGCACATAAAAAGATGTTTAACATAATTAGCCATTAGGGAAATGCTAATTAAATTCCAGATGGGATATCACTACACACTTATCAAATGACTAAAATAAAAAATACTGACAATGCCAAATGCTGACATGGGTGCAGAGCAACTTGATCACTCATACCTTTCTGCTGAGAATGTAAATTGTTACAGCCACTCTGGAAAACAGCAATTACTTAAAAACCTGTACATGCCATCACCATACAATACAACGATTGCACTCCTAGGCAATTATCCTAGAGAAATGAAAACCAATATTGATACAAAAAGCCTGTACAGGAACTTTATAGAAGCTTTATTTATAATAGTCCAAAACTAGAAACAACCCAGATGTCCTTCCATGGGTGTTTAGTTAAACAAACTGTGGTACATCCATACTATGAAAAATTACTCAGCAATAAAAAGGAATACACTGTTGATACAAACAACAACCTGGCAAATCTCTAGGTGTTGTTGAACACAAAGTTCATGTGCCTGACTCACAGTGAGGCCAAACAAACTGAAATACTGGACTTTGGAGCAGAGAAAGGTTTATTGCAAGGATCAAGCAAGGAGAATGGGCAGCTCATGCTCAAAAACCTCAAACTTCCTGATGGTTTAGGGGGAAAAGTTTTTAAAGGCAAAATTTGAGGTGAGGGCTGCAGGGTATGCAACTTTCTTCTGATTGGTTGGTGGTGAGGTAACAGGGCAGTGCTCCAGGAATCATGCGCTCAGCCTGAAATTACCATCCTCCACCTGGGTGGGGGTCTTAGTTTCTGTAGAAGAACTCAAAGATATATTATTGTATATATCTCTTGAGGAGGAACCAGGACCATGCTTTATTGCTGTACTGTTGTTTCTTGACTGCTCTTCCTTTGTTTCATCATTCCCTCCCTAGTTAGTAACTGCTTAAACCTGCCCTTTAGAACTCAGGGAAAGGCTAAGAGGCTGAAGCCTATTTTTCTACAGACAAGAAACAGGGGACATGGAAATGCTTTTGTATCCAGGAGGGCCTCACAGGGTCCTGCTCAGTTTCACAGGGAATCATGCTAAGTGAAAAAAAAAAAAATATATATATATATATAGTAGGTTATATACTACATGATTACATTAATAAAACACTCTTTGAAAGGACAAATTTATAGATATGGAGAATAGATTAGTGGTTGCCGGGGGATCAAAAGCAGGGTGATTGTGAGAGTGAAGTGGGTGCGGTGATAAAGGGCAACATGAAAGAGCTTTGTGGTGATGGAAATGTGCCATGTCTGGACGGTATGGGTGCCAATACCCTGGTTGTGATACTGCACTATAATTTCACAAGATGCTGCCATAGGAGACAATTCGGTAAAGAGTGCATAGGAATTCTTTGTATTATTTTTTACAGCTGCATGTGAATAAAGATTTAAAATAAACGTTTAATTAAAAAATAAAGCAATAATCTTATGGACTATTTTATTTTGATAGATTTCAAATGTGAAAACGGATGGCTGGTCATGTGTTTGAAAGCTAATATGCAATTGTAAATTACACAAATAAGATTCTTAAAGAAAAGGGAAAAGTTACAATGCTCTTAGAGAACCAAATAAGTTATAAGTTGGCTGCACTGAATATTGTTTTCCTTTGCAGGAAAATAGGTTTAAGGACTTCCATTTCTTTTTTTTCCAATAAGAGTTTAAAATTTATTCAACAATTGTGTACTCAGCACCTCATATGCACTAGGAACTATTTGAGATAGAGAAAAATGATGAGCAAAAATGACATGCCTAATAGAATGTGGCCATAATAGATAACAGTAAAACTAGTAGAATAAAGAAACATGAATTTGTTAGAATCCAAAGTCTCTGACTACACTACTATCATTTTTTTAATTTCTGAGTTTCTGATGGAGCTTTTTTCATCACCAGGTCCTTTGCTATCCACCTATATATACAGCATTTTTCTTTCAAAATTAATAACTTAGCAAGACTTCATATGTGTTAGCAAGACTCCTCATGTGTTAAAAGTTCTATTTGTACCAAAAACACAGTACAAGCTAAAGACTTTCAAAAAGAAAAAATATTTAAACTTAATTTACATATAAGACAGACAGTTTTAGGTTACTTCTGTGAAATAAATTTACATTTTATGGCAAACAAGAAAAATTTAAACATAAAAAATTTTTCTCTGCCGTTTGGCCTCCTCTGTCCCCTCTACTGTGCATTGTGTATCTGCATTAAGCATTGTCCAAACCTCCCCCATCAGCAGAAATACCTGCTCAACCATAAAGAGCAACATTCTCCTAGCACCAACAAGACAACTCCTTAAAGATAGGATTTCTTCTTGATCTTGTAAGGGGGTCACAATGACCCATCACTTTGTACTTGCAGATCTGAATTATGTGAACTGTCAATAATACACCATCTAATGTATAGCTGTCTATCTCAAAAAACTGATATGACTGTGTTTTGACTTCTAAGGGGCAGAACTGTTCTTGGAGATTTCTGATTGGCTGTTCCCAGGTTATGATCCTCAATTTGGCTTGAATATAATTTTCCATTTCTTTCTTAGATCAACTGATTAACTTTTCATCAACACTTTTTATTCTGAAACCAATTTTCTGGATTTCTGGTTTTTAAATATCCAGTAAATACCAGAATGGAGTCTATGTGTTCATTTTCATTTAGCAAACTGCAGCACCTACAGTCACTAAGAGGAGCACATGTCTCAGAGAAAATTGCGAAGTATTTTTTCCATTCTGTCAATACTAGTACTTTTCAATGAAATGCCCACCTGATTTAATTCTTCATTCTTCAGAAAGTTTTGAAATGAAAGGGTAAACATTTGCTTAAAGAAATAAAACATAGTATGCAGCTCTATCAGCCAGAATAGCTCATAAAATGAAAAGGCAAAGAGGAAACACAATAGCTATCTCATGGATAGCTGAGATTTACGCAACTATTATGCAGAAAAAAACTGTTCCCAGAGAAAAATGCTATCTGTTCCTAGGTCACACAATAATCTGTTCTTGAATGGCAGAATACCGTATTTTTATAGAATTTGTTTGGATGAATAGAATTTGAAGTCCAGTAAAGCATAGTTTTTCTCTGATTTAATATTTGGTAACATAAATATATTCTTACTTTGTCTAGCTGTTTAAGAGCTCCCTATTATTTTATAGATAACTCCTGTTGTTATTAAAGATAATATCTATTTTCCAATGAATAATCTTTTTTTGATGACATAATAAACACAAACTATTTTATGAGAAACTCTTCTTCCTTGCTCTTTGAGCTTCACTATTGAAAAACTATGTTTTTTTTTCTAGAACAGAAAGGCAGCAATAGCAACATAATTGCTACTGTGAGCAATAGAGATTTAAACCTTCTTTCCTCCATTACTGAACTCTGCCTAAAACAAATCAGTGCAAGATTTGGATAAAGGATGCCAAGGTCATACAAGGAACAAGAAAAAAACATCTTTAAAAACCACCTTTTTTTTTTTTAGAAATCTAAACATTTATGCTATCTCCTCCATCCAGCCAGAGATAAGTCTTTAAGAGACAAGCATTTCTGATTGTTCCAAGTTATTTTGCCCATTTGTTGATACCACAAATAGAAAGTTAAAGACATAAATAATTTACAATGAATTACTATCTTCGGGCCAGAGGTTTATTTCTCCATTTTACACCATGGGATTCACAAAAGCAAATTAAAGGAGCCACAATAGCATAATATTTGATAGCTTAAATATTAATTTCAAATCTACTACATCTAATCTTTCATAATAAACCTTCTTGATTGATACAACCCTTGTCTCATGTTTCTGAAGGGTAAAATGAGAATCAGAAGATTTAGGGAGACTATATCACAAAATAGGATAGAATTCTTATTTAATGTGAGTCAGCATAGTCTATAAATGTGAAAAGAATTTACTGGTCTTTTGCTTATTTCTTTTCTGTAGTTAATACTGATGAGAACTGACTTTTTTAATGCAGAATCCCCCATACACACATTTCATTTATTCATTTTCATATTATTTAGCAATGATTAGGTACAAAATATTTAAATAGACTAATAGAAATAAAAATATAAAACATAAATTTTTGCCCTTGAGGAATTCATGACTTAATAAAAATAGCTAATAGGGCTTCCCTGGTGGCGCAGTGGTTGAGAGTCTGCCTGCCAGTGCAGGGGACGTGGGTTTGAGCCCTGGTCTGAGAGGATCCCACATGCCGCGGAGCAACTGGGCCCGTGAGCCAAAACTACTGAGCCTGTGCATCTGGAGCCTGTGCTCCACAACAAGAGAGGCCGCGATAGTGAGAGGCCCGTGCACCGTGATGAAGAGTGGCCCCCACTTGCCGCAACTAGAGAAAGCCCTTGCACAGAAACGAAGACCCAACACAGCTAAAAATAAATAAATAAATAAATAAATAAATAATAAAAATAAAGGAATTCCTTTAAAAAAAAAAGCTAATAAAAAACAATGATTTATACCATATATTGATATAGTGTATATGCCAGGCACACACACATTTACATGTATTAATTCATCTAATCTCACAGCATTACTGTGAGAAAGGTACTACTATTATCCACATTTTTCAGATGAGAAAACCAAAGGACAGAGAGCTTAAATCTCCATTTAGTAATATTTTCAAAGCATAGCAATTGGTAGATATAAATTCCAAAATTGCAGTTAGCATTTTTTTCCTTTTTCCTGAAACCAAGATACAGTTTCCAAAGTCTTCCTGTAGAGCCCTGTAAAGATTATTTTGCAATCATCACTATGACTATTTACTGTAAAGGAATTGCCTTAAAATTCAAACAGAAGCACTAACTTCTTAGCAATTTCCTCTTTCCATTCTGTCTTTCTGATCTTGAGGAGATGGCTTGAAGCGAGATCTTAGTTCCCTGCCCAGGAATTGAACCTGGGTAGCCTGGATGAAAACCAGGAATCCTGGCCACTAGACCAGCAGGGGCTAGAGGCTAGAAGCAAAGTTTCCCTGGCTCTTGCCCCCATTTGAAAGCAAGAATATTTCAAGGAGACAAAACTATAAAAACAGGTACAAAGTTCATTATTAGAGACACAGCACAACATGTGAGAGAGCACACAGAGAAACAGTTTGTTTAGTTAAGACAGAAGCAAGGCAGAGATACACACACACAGAGGAAGGGTGTGGGCATCTTCCCTAGTGAGGAGGAACACAGTAAAGAGGCGGTTAAGTCATTTATATAGGGCAGTTCTTCTGGTTATTTGTTTACCTTTGGCCAATTATCCTGTTTCTTTTTCCTCACCTGACCTGCCCTAGGACCCTCCCCAACATGGGTGGGCAACATTTTTCCAAGATGGATTCCAGCCCAAAGGCCTATGTGAGACTTGGCATCACCTATCATAGGGTGCCGCCCCCTCCTTTTTGACCCCCAAGAAGGCTTTCTGTGCATGTGTAATCAGGGCGGTCTCCTTGACCTCAAGAATGAGAATTATGTGGTCTCTTTATCTTTTATCTGGGAAAGACTCAGCTCCTCTCTGCCCCTGCCATTACTGTTATGTTAAAGCGTCCACCAGAGGCAAAATCCAGCTATTTACCCTGTTCCTGTTCTTATTTCCATCTGGAAGTGTAAACAGGAGTCTGGTTGTAAATGTCTAACTTGGAGCCCATCTATCTCCTGCCTCACTTCCTCCCATAGTATTATATTCTCTAAGTAGAAGACTGTCCATTCAAACAGTATACTTACACCAGGGTTCCTGATGCTCAGACATGGTCCTCGTGTAATTCAATTTACTTAGATAAGAAATAAATATCATAAGTATTATGCAAAGTCTTCCAGAGAGTAGAAAGAAATTCCTAACATTTTTAAGAACTTGACAACGATATCAGGAAAGGTAAATTATAGACCAATAACTCTCACAAACATAGATGCAAAAATTGTTTACAATATATTAGCAAACTGAATCTAGTGACACATGAAAAGGATAACATTTTAACCAAGTTGGGTTTATTACAGGCATAAAATATTATTTTAACATTTTCAAATAAATAATGTATTTCACTACATTAGCACAATTATGAGAAAAATCAAAGATTATCCTATTAGACAAAAAACTGACAAAATTCAATACCAATTTGAAACCAAGAAAGACCCTGTGGGGCCTTCCTGGGTACAAATCCTTTCTGTGTCCCTTACTTGTTTGTAGGAAATAGGCTTCATTCAGCCTCCTAGACCTTCCCTTAATTCCAAAGAGCAGATTCAAACAGTTGCTAATCAGGGAAGTAAGGGAACACAGAAACAAGGGAGGAACAGTCAAGAAACAATAGTGTAGCAATAAGTCATGGTCCTGGTTCCTCCTCAAGGAACATACATAACAATATATCTTTGAGTTCTCATATAGGAACTAAGGCCCTCACCCAGGTGGAAGATGGTAATTTCAGGCTAAGCACATGATTCCTGGAGCACTGCCCTGTTACCTCACCACCAACCAATCAGAAGAAAGTCAAAGACCCTGCAGCCCTCCCCCAAATTTTGCCTATTAAAAACTTCTCCCAGACAACCATCAGGGAGTTTGGGGTTTTTGAGCACGAGCCACCCATTCTCCTTGCTTGGCCATGCAATAAACCTTTCTCTCCTCCAAACTCTGTGCCTCACTACACGTCAGGCACACAAACTTGCATTTGGTAACAAATTCATGGCTTTAAAAAATCATCTTAGGGAACTAAGAGTAGAAAAAAACTCTCTCAATCTGATAAAGAATATCTATTAGGGGGAAAAAAAGCCAACAGCAAACCTCATACTCAACAGTAAAATGTTGAATAATTTCTCTGGAGATTAGAACTGTGAAATAAAATTCATATTTATGGCAAGACAAGAAATATTTAAACATAAAAAATTCTTCTCTGCCCTTTGGTCTCCCCTATACTCCCACTGTATGCTGTGTATCTGCATTATGCATTGACCAAATCTCCCCCATAGGCAGAAATACCTGCTCAACCATAAGCAACAACATTCTCCTAGCATCAATAAGACAACTCCTTAAAAGATAACATTCCTTCTTGAGCTTGTAAAGGGTCACATGACCCACCACGATGGTGCTTAAATCTGGATTATGTAAACTGTCAATAATACATCATTTAAGGTACAGCCCTCTGTCTCAAAAACTCATATAAACTATGTTTTGACTTCTACCAGGCGGAACAGTTCTCAGAGCTTTCTGAGATGCTCTTCCTAGGTTATAATCCTTGTTTTGGCTTGAATAAAATTTTCCAATTCTTTCTTAGATTGACTAATTTTTCATCGACAGAACAAAGAAAAGGATACCCACCATCACAACTTCTATTAAAGACTGTACTGTACTGTTCAGTGAGGCAAAGGGCAAAGAAGTCATAGAATTGTTACAGAAAATGTGATTTTAAAAGTCCAAAATGATTGAAATAACTAAATGAATTTATCAAGGTAGTTGGATATAAAGACAATATATTTAAAAATACTAATTTTATATACCAGTAACAAAAAGAAATTGTAAATTAAAAAATAATATTTCACAATTATAGTTTTAAAAGCAAATGCTCAGAAATAAAGCTACTAAAGACGAGCAACTGAAAAAGGTTAAGATTAAAAAAATAAATGAAAAAACAGGTTCATAATTTATGAAACTCAATAAATTAAAGATATCAAGTTCTTCTAATTAGTCTATATACACAGTGTGATTTAAATTTTAAAAATTTCCATTACTGCTTTTTGCAGAAATTTACTAGCCAGTTTAAAAATTTATGAGTGTATGCAAAGGTCAAGAATGGTTGAAAAATCTTTAAGAAAAAGAATAAAGCTAAAAGACTATCTGAAATCAAGATCCATTGTAAAGTTAAAGACTGTGCTGTTTGTGTGTGAATAGAGAAACTCTCCAGGGAACAGAACAGTGCCCAGAAATGCAAGGGGAAAGTGAAGTACAAAAGAAAAAAGCATGGTGTTTTCAGTAAAAGGTACTGAGTCACTCATATAGCTACCTGGAAAACAATATCCTCATACTCACATGACTCTATACAAAAAAAAAAGTAAATCTTTAATAAGAAATCTTAGGAGAACATCTTCATAATTAAGAGTAGGCAAAACTTTCTTAAACAGGACAAAAGATCTCCTAATCATAAAAGAAAAAAATGATAAAGTTTATTAAAATTAAGAGCTTCTTTTAAACTGAGATCACTGAAAGTGTAAAAAGGCAAGCCACAAAATGGTAGAAAATATTTGTCTATACAAAAGACTTTTATCCAGATTATACAAAGAAAAATATACACAAGGTGCAAATGAGAAATGGCAAATACTCATACAGACACTTCACAAATGGAGATATGCAAATGGCCAGTAAACATATGAAAAGGTGTTCATCTTTATCAGTCATCATGCAAATGCAAATTCAAACCTTAGCAACCACGAAGTACATGACAAAATGGCTAAAATGAAAAGGAGGAAAAATTCCAAAATTCTCTTAGAAAGCTTTGGAACAACCACAATTCTCATATGATATTGACAGCATATATTAATTGGTACAATATCTTTAGAGAAATATTTGGAGGTACCTGCTAAACATAGGAATAATGTTCATTGGCTATCATTGATCCAGGTGATTCTGATATCATTAGAAGCATGCCAGAATAGACTGGTGAAAAGTAAATCATGCACAATTTTTCTTTAATAAAACTGTCCAGAGCTTGTTTAAAAAAACAAGCAAACAAACAAAAAAGAATAACAATTCTACTTACAGGTATATAACAGAATTGCATACATATGTTTTCTTAAAGACAAATACTAGAATGTTTATAACAGCACAGATTAAACTAGGCCTGAACTTGAAGCTACTCAAATACCAATCAATAGTACAATGGATAAAATAGACTGTATATTTATACAACAGAATACTGTAAAGTAATGAGAGTGAATGATCTCTAACTAAAAGGAACAAAAAGAATGAATTTCACACACATGATACTGAGATAAAGAGGCCAGGCACAACAGAATACATTGTATAATTTTGTTTATACATAACACAAAAATAGGCAATACTAATCTATGCTGTTAGAAGCCTAGGTGGTGATTACGTTTGGGCAAGTCAGAAAGTGACTGGAAACGGCATGTAGGGTGCAGGAAAAGGTGGTTCTGGGGTGACAGTACTGTTCTATTTCTTTATCTGGGCTCTAGTTACACAGGTAGATGCAGTTTGTGAAAACTACCATTTATAGAGAGTTTGGTATGTAAACTTTTACATATATGTGTTATATAATAATAAAGGAATTCTAAAAATTATTTAAAAAGAAAAGCCACCACCTGCATGGTGCTTAAAATCTCTAGATTTTTGAAACAATTAAAAATTACAAGTTTGAGCTCACAAGTTAAAGTGATTTAAAGAAAATTGAAAGTTTAAATTAAAACATAATACTCTTTTATTAACTTAATTTTATTTTCTACATGTTAATAGAATGGTTTTATTAAAAATCATTTTAAGCTTTTGCCTATTTGTGTAATTCTAGCAATGAATTTTTTGCAAATAGGTTGCCACAAATGTTTGTCACCTGGCATTGATTTTGCAGAAGTAGGAAAACATATAACAAAATCAACCAACGATTATAGTGATTTTTATTCCCAAAAAATCAATTACTATTCTAGCTATTTTGTGTCTCTATGGAAAATTTTAAACACAAATGCCTAAATTAAAGCATTTAGTTAAATGCCTCAATTTAAAAAATGCATTTTGGGTCCCTGTGATATCCTTTTTCACCCCATATCTTAGATAATAGTTTTGAATCCATTTATGCCATTCTCCCAACTTTACTCTCATTGCTGTGTCTAAGCACTAGATTGAAGTAAATATCTCATTTTCCTTTGGAAATATTCAGTGAATTCCAGTGTGAATCCAAGCACAAAGTGTGCCATAATGAAATGGATCTTCATGTCTCCAAGTCCCCATGTTGCCATGCTCTCTTGGTACCCCAACATTTATACACACACACACACACACACACATGTTCAAGTCCACTACCAGGTATCCTGTGTCCTCCAGTCCCATGGAGGAATCATCCTGAGCCAGTCCTCCAGGAGCCAAGTACCATGTCAAACTCCTCCTGACCTTCCTGCCAATAAAACTTGCCAATGGTTTGCTCCATTCTCTCAGGACCAAGTCTACTTTCCAAAGGAATAGCTAAAATTAATCTGATCTATAATCATATGTATAAATGCACAATAACCCCTGCTTCTCTGTCCAGGGAAATGTAGCTCCCACAGCAGTCCTCTTGAGACTATGCTTTAACTTTAAGGCATCATGCTCATTAGATTTCATGGAACATTTGCAGAAGACATTTTGTGGGTAGAAAAAGACTCTCTAAGATGTCTTTTCATGCAAGTACTAGTCTATGGCAGATTTTGTGCAATCCACTGTCATATCATAATACTTCAGTATTTACCATTCTCTCTTAAAAAACAGATTTCAAAAGTAGACAAGGCTAAAATATTTAATACAAATAAATAAGCAATTTTGAATAGCAATTGTTCAGAACTTCAATTGGACAGTGAAAGGTTAGCCACTTTGGTTTAATTTCCTGTAGCATAAAAATTTTTCTATGTCCTTCTAATTTTATATTAATAAATTAATTTATATTAATCTATCTTTAGGGAGGCTGATTATTTGAAAATTTATTCCACTGGATCCTATTTTTCAAGTTTTATTTTTCTAATATAGTCTAGAAATGCCAGGCTTATTGGAATGTTCTGACCTTTGAAATTAATAACTCCCTTTTAAATAATTGATCAGTGTTCTTATATCTCAAAGAATGTTTGATATAAGTTTTATTCACAATATTTGGGATAGCAAAATACCATAATTTTTTAGCCTTTTTAATTAAAAACATAATCAAACTAAAAAGAAAAAATCAATCTTAAGATCTGCCTGTAGAAAGGCAAAACTGTCAATTTATGCTAAAAAAACCTCTCCATTCTTGTTATGACATTTTCTCAGTACCCAAGTGAATGCTATACATATGAAAACTAGTTTCTTTGAAAATCTCATCTATTTTATAAAGTTACTTAAGATTTCATGGGAATTTTCAGTTGGATATAATCAAAGGGAGAAAAATGGTATAGACATTATAACTCAGCAGTTGTTTTAGTGCATGAATACTCTAAAGGTCTTGACATTTACTTCTTTAGAAGGGCATTCACTTTCTTATTATATATTTATAATACCAAAGAAGAAGGTACAACATATACCCTGCAAAAACATTTTGTATTATTGAGGAAGGCATGGAAAGTCTACTGGATGGGTAATGTAGACAGGAAGTAAATCAAGGTCACTGGGGACTAAGGTTGTGGCCCTGAGTCAAGTCTGAGACAGGAGCTATACCTAGAGAGAGAGAGATTACAAGAATCCACCAATGAGAGACAAGTTGTGGGAAAAACCAGGTATCATGGAGATAATGGAGGCATGAAACAGAAAATTCCAAAAATACTGTTGAATAAAAATAGCAAAGTGCAGCAAAATATATGAAATACTAGCATTCTAAGTGAAATAATAAAAGCAAAAAGACTCAAAGCATTACCATGTATAAGATTATATCTGCTATACGTTCTTGTGCTTCCTTCTCTTTTCTTCTCTCATGTCCCCAAAATAAATATATTTTTTAAACCCTCTAGAAGTATGCATATGAAACAAATAATAGTGTTACTATTACTTCCAAACTTCCAGAGAAAGGATAAAAAGATTTTGATGGGGTAGAGGGGTATCAAAACATGCTTTAGGTTTAGAGATCAATTATTAATATTATTATCATTTATTCATTGAATCAATTATTATTCACCAACTTTTATAGGAGAAAGTATTCATGGATTAATTTCAGAATACCTAAAAATTAAAAAATACAAATTGAATAAAATAACTAACTAGTTCAACCAACAGACCAGAAGTGAGATGCCACAGACCCTACATGAGTTAGGGCTAAGTGGTAGAGTACTAAGTATACAGAAAGAGTTTCAGCCTTCAGATTCCAGAATGCACCTCCTATTTACCTACACTCCCTCCCCAGTCATTCATTCAACAAATGTTAATTTACCTACAAAATACCCAGGACCACAGAGCTGTTGGGTCTTTGATGGGGATGAGCTGCTGGGGAAAACAAGCAATTGCAGTACATTATGATATGAGCTTTTTGGCGATCTGCACTCTGGAGGCCTGCATGCAATAAAGACACTTTATTTTTGCCTGATGAGGAGAGTAAGAAGTGTAGGGGGAAAAACGTTGGAGGAAGGACTTAGTAAAAGTGCAGAGGAATTTAGAGAGCAAGGTACTCTGGTTTGGATGTTAAAAATGTTGACCTGAATCAGATCACCTTGTTGAACAGAATATAAACCTTGCTGGTTCCTTGAAATTTAAGTTGGCCAAAATGGAAACTGATCTCTGTTCAGTAAACATAGTTTCCTTCAAATGGCACCCTTGAAACTACCAGAAGAAACGACAAAACAGGAAACAAAGACAGAGACTCCCCATAGTCTGCCTGAATTTTCACCTACTTTCAGTGGCTTGAAGACATTTCACATGATTTCAAAACTGCAGTGCCCCTGGAGATGACAAATTGGCATGCTTTTTATAATAAATCTGCTGTTACTGATTGATTTAATATCGTGTATATATGAAATGACCAGTGTCTACATTTTCATAAATTGCTTTCTTACTAAAATTTAGCATCTTTTGGTTGTTTCTTAATTTCCCAGCTGGCTCAAATATAGGCATTGAAGCTTTTTCCCTATAGGTGAAACCTATTTTGACTCTCAGCCAATCCTGACCAAAGCAAAGAAAATATTTGGAAATTAATTTGGAATAGCAGCTGAGATCAAGAGTGAGTGTGCAGTGGGTTGGAGGATGTGTCCACTAAATTGCAGTATATAAAACTTGGCTTATGGTTCTGTCTCCAGTTTGATATTTTGTCAGAACCTGACAAAATCTGAAGTGGTTCCCCTCCCTTGGCCCTCCATAATTTGATTATTTTAATTGGGACCAGATGATAATTTTACATACTTGGGGCCAGATGATTATTTTAAGCAAACAAGAGGTAGAGACTGGTCAAATAATTTCCCTATCAAATTTTCCCAATTAAATGTAACGTCAGGCTATTATCTCAGCTGTTTCTTCTGTCTTTCTGAAGTTGAGAGTATTCAACTGTCAAAATGGCTATCAAATAAAAGCAAACAGGCACTTAGATAAGGGGAGACTTTTCAAAAATACTATTGCAAGAGAGAGAATGCCTCAATCATAAATCTGCAGGTGTCTTGAAATAAAATAGAAAAAGGCCCATAAGGCAGAAAAGGAAGTTTTTCTCAATGTTAACATCTTCCAAACAATAATAGAATATCTCAACCAGGACATTGACATTGATACATCAAGACAGGACATTTTCATCACCACAAGGATCCCCTTTATAACCACACTCACTTCTCTCACACCTTCCCCAACTACTGGAACCACTGATACCTTTTCCATCTCTATAATTCTGTCATCTCAAGAATATTATATAATGGAATCATAGTGTGTAACCTTTTGAGATAGGCTTTTTTTCCCCCACTCTTCAAAATTCCCTGGGAATTCATTCAGGTTGTTGCATGTATCAATAGTTTGTTTTTACTGTTGAATTTCATTCATTGTATGAATGTAACACTGTTCTAACATGCATAGATTGAAGGGCAATTGGGTTGTGGCTAATTTTGGGCTATTATGAATAAAGCTCCTACAAACTTTGTGTACAGGCTTTTTGTGTGAACATAATTCTTCATTTCTCTGGAATAAATGCTCAGCAATGAATTACTGGGTTTTATGGTAGTTACACATTTAGTTTATTAAGAAAGTGAAAAAAGTTTCCCACAATGGCCAAATTATTTTACATTCCCAACAGCAATGTACGAGTGATCAAGTTGTTCTGCACCCATGTCAGCATTTGGCACTGTCAGTATTTTTTATTTTAGCCATTCTGATACATGTGTAGCAAAATATCATTGGAGTTTTAATTAGCATTTCCTTAATGGCTTATGATGTTGAACATCTTTTCATATGCTTAATTGCAATCTGTATATTTTCTTTAGTGAAAAGTCTATTTATCTATGTTGCCCATGTTATAATTAAATTAAGTTAAACAATTTAATTATAGTACTTGCTTACTATTAAGTTTTGAGTATTATATTAGTTTGGTAGGGCTGTCATAGCAACACACTGCAGACTGTGTGGCCTAACCTAGAAATTCATTTTCTCACAGCTCTGGAGTCTAGCAGTACAAGATCAAAGTGTCAGTAGAGCTGGTTTCTTCTGAGGCATCTCTTTGCCTCGCACATGGCCATCTTCTCCCTGTGTCTTCACATGGTCTTCACTCTGTGTGCATCTGCGTCCCAATTTCCTCTTCTTACAAGCATATCAGTCATACTGGTTTAGGGCCTATCCTAATGACTTCATTTAATTTAATTACCTCTATAGTTTTGCCATTACAAAAGCCTTGAGGAAAAGAGAATGTTCTATTAGAGGGAATAAAGGATGGTGGTCAGTCAGCCTGTCTGGAGAAGATAAGAGCAGCCCATGAGGAGGCTAGTGAGACAGACCTGCTCATGCCAGGCCTAGTCAGTCACATTAGGCAATTCCAACTTTATTTTAAGAGCAGTGGGGGTGGCAAGATGCTGACATGCCTCCATCTCTAAGTGCAGTCATATTTCTTTACCAAGGTGAGGAAGTCCACCTCTATATTCAGCGTACTGATAGTTTTTATCATGAATGAGTGCTGAATTTTGCAAATGTTTTCCTGAAAAAATTGATATGATTATGTAATTTTTCTTCTTTAGGTGGTTAACAAGGTAGATTACATTGATTGTTCCTTAATACTGAACCATCCTTGCATCCATGGAATAAATCCCACGTTGTCATGGTATAAAACTCTTTTTTTACGTTGTTGACTTCTATTTGTTAATTTCCTAAATAGTTATAGAGGTATTCAAACTATCTATTTCACATCAGGTGAACTGTGGTAGTTTCTGTTTTTGAGGAAACAGTCCATTTCAACTACCTTGTCAAATGCATGGTGTAGAATTTTTCATAGTATTCCCTTATTAACTTTTTGAAATCTGTAGGTTCTGTAGTACATCACTTGTTTCATTTCCAATATTTTTTTTTTCAGAGTACCAACCCTGCCATGTTGATTTTCTCTGTTTTTTTATGATATATTTAGGTCTAGCCTTTTACTTTTAAAAAGTTACACTGGAAGTGAATTTCTTAGAGACAGCATATAGTTGGTTCAAATATGCCAAGTTATTCTTTATTTTCTGTTTCTTCACTATGCTTTTGTTTCTCTGTTTTCTTTTTCCTATCCTACCATGGTTTATTTGAGTCTATTTTTAAAATTCCATTTTGATTTATCTCAGGTGTTTCTGAGTGTATTTCTTTTTATACCATTTTAAGTAATTACTTTAAGTATTACACTACAAATATATAACTTACCACAGGCTATAACTGTTATCATTTTACTAGTTAGACCTAACGTACAAAACTTATCTCCCTTTACATCCATTTACTCTCCTCTATTTGGAGTAGAGGAACGATTGTCTTAAATATTTCCTCTAGATACAGCTAGAACCACATCAGTCAGTGTTATAACTTTTCTTCAGTTGTCAAACACGACTTAAAACACTCAACATGAGAAGACTCATCTATTGCATTTACCCATATTTTGGCCTAACATGCCCTTCCTTCCTGATGTTCCAAGGTTCTTTCTTTTATAGTTTCCTACTTGTTTATAAACTTCCATTAGCCCTTTATTAGGGTAGGTCTACTAGAAACAAATTCTATTAGTTTTCCTTCATTGGAAATAGTTTTTTTGATTTCCCCATCATTGTTAAAGGAAATGTTCTCCGGCTATAAAGCTCTGTATTGGCAGTTCTTTTCTTTCAGCACCTGAAACATTTGGTACCACTTCATTCTAACCTCATTGTATCAGATGAGAAATTCAATGTCTTTTGAATTTTTTCCCACTATATGAAAGGCATCATTATTTTTCTGGCTGCTTTATAGATTTTTCCTTGTCTTTAGTTTTCAGAAATTTAATTATAATTTGTCTTGGCGTGGATTTGTTTAAATGTATTCTGTTTGGGTTTTGCTCACCTTCTTAAATTTGTAAGTTTTTTTTTTTTTCTCTTTCACACATTTGGAAAGGTTTCAACCACTATTTCTTTGATCACATTTTTAGTCCTGCTGTCTTTATCCTCCTTTTTGGGGACTCTCATGACATGAACGTAAGTTCTGTTGTTATAGCCCATCAGGTCTCTGAATCTCTTCATTTATTTTTTTATCTACTTCTGCTCTCTTTTTCAGATTGAGTAAATTTCTACTTTTCTTTTTTTAAATTTCTATTTATTTATTTTTGGCTGAGTTGGGTCTTTGTTGCTGCGTGTGGGCTTTCTCTAGTTGTGGCAAATAGGGGCTACTCTTTGTTGCGGTGCATGGGCTTCTCATTGCAATGGCTTCTCTTGCTGCGGAGCACGGGCTCTATGCACACGGGCTTCAGTAGTTGTGGCACATGGGCTCAGTTGTTGTGGTTCCCGGGCTCTAGAGCACAGGCTCAGTAGTTGTGGCACATGACCTTAGTTGATCTGAGACATGTGGGATCTTCCCGGACCAGGGCTCGAACCCATGTCCCCTGCATTGGCAGGTGGATTCTTAACCACTGTGCCACCAGGGAAGTCCCTCCATTTTTCTGTCTCAGAATTTGCTGATTCTTTCTTCTATCCTATCCATTTGCTGTTGACATGACCTACCGAACTTTTTATTTTGGTCTTTATACTTTTCAGTTCTAAATCTCCTTTCGCTTATTCTTCATTTCTTCTATTTATTTGCTCAGGCTTAGTATTTTTAAATTTGTTTTAAGCATTTTTTAATTGCTTGTTGATGCAATTTCATCATGGCTGCTTTGGGATCCTTATTAAATAATTCCAACATCTCTGCCACTAAATTTACACATTGACTGAATATTTGGACAAGGGCAAAACACTCAAAGTTGTGGTTACCAAGTGACTTTTCTCAGTGAAAAGACCGACATGTTGAGGCCCTTAGAATTAATTGGTCTCTCCTGGATTCAAGACACACCACTGCTTAATTCTCCTATCCAATTTGAATCTGGTACCCCACACAGGCTGTAGCTAACTTCTTTTACTGTTGAGTTGGGCTTTCCAATTTTCCCATATTTTTGTTATTTTTATATTCCTTCCCATTGGGTGCTAAAGGCATGTTACTATCATTTCATTAGATACTGTATATGCTTGTATTTATTTTTCTTATCTCTGTTAGCTTTATCACTAAAACCGAGTTGATAGATTTCCTATATCTCATATACTTTTCCTATCTGGCACTTTTCATCATTATACATATATATTAAGGGAGTATACAGTATGCTGACCCATGCCCCCAGCTGCCAGCTGGCCAAGTAGTCTAAACAGATAGTCACCAAGCGCTATGAATCCACTCCCTGAATAGTTACCTATCTGGGCTTCCTAGAGTCCCAAAATGATGATGTCTTACCCACTAAGTTAGAGTATCTTTGTTCAGAGTGAGTTTGCTACAACCCATTTAGAAATTACAGTAAATATGGATTGACATGGCTTCCAGGCTCACAGTAATTCCCCAGCATTCAGGTCTAGGCTAGCCTCCCTTTCTAGGGGGAATTACTTCACTCATACATTCATCATTGGTTCTAATAGTTCTTCAATTAATGATACTTTGTATTACCCACACCCTAGAGATGAGCACATGGCCCAGTATGTACAAACGTAGTATCTCTACTCCAACCCTGTGCTGCAGAAATTGGACTCAGAAATATGTGATATATTTCCACCCATCTAGAGTTCTTCCCCTGAACTTTTCCCAAGCATTGCTGAGGGCAAAAGCCTCTTCTCCTCCAGTAATGAAAAAGCTGGACCTAGAGCCTCCGGTGGTCCATCCACAATCATAGGTTGAAAGTGATCAGTGGTAGAAGAGGATTAAGGTAATACACAGAAAGACCAGAATTGGGAGGAAGAGGAAAAAAAGCCCTAGTGACATGAGGGTTCTGCTTCTAGTCATTTCCATTTATGCTTCTATAATTCTTAGTTACATAAGCCAGTATATCCTTCAGTTAACCAAAGAGGTTTCAGGTTGTTTTTTTGTCACAGGCAACAGAACAGACCTAACTACCATAATCACAGCTTTCTACCTTCCTCATCTGACAGGTTAGCTTTCTACTCATATTTCTTTCTCCCTGCCCTACTGTCATGCCCATTTGAATTATAAATACATGAGATTTATCTTAGATTCTATATCCAATTTTTAACATTGATAATCAGAAAAAAATCTCTAATACACAAAAGAAAGGCACCAACATGGTCTGATATCTTATTTGTAAATTGAAAACAGTTGGCCTCTTTATGGAATTATTATGGTACGAGGTTATTTTCTTGGTTTGTTGGGTTCCCAGTAGTATTTTAATGATGTAAATTAATATGATTTTATTTCCCTAAAGGATATCACCTATGCTATTCATTCATTCTAAACGGGGAAAAAGAGTCAGAGGAAAAGAAGTATAATTTGTCATTGTGACTTTCTAGAATTTGCTTATCATCTCAACTTTTTACATTAGCTTTTTCTCTTCAGTTCCATTTATAGTATTCCAAAACTGCTGAGAAATTATCCCCTCAAAGAAAATAAGTTCATATTTTTAATAGCTGTGCTCAGATAAGGATACTAATCTCTGCCTTACAGAATTATTCTAAAGATAAAATGAGTTGTCTTGTCTCTCCAATTACCCTGAAAACTCCTTGAGAATGAGAATCCTGTCTTCCACTTCTTTTTCCCTTACACTATGCCAGCAGAGAATTTTCTTCTCCTAAAAGGCCCAAAAAATTCTCACTGACCAGTTAAAAGTATAGTATAGCTGCCTTCCTATTCTGAGTATTTAAATCTTAAAGCTATTTGGTGGATAAAGCAGGGTAAATGTCTATAGTGGGGAAAAAGAGGGTTGCCTCAATGCTCCAGAGCAGGATGTCAGAGGCTACGCAGAGTGAGGATACTGTCACTGCAAAAGGGCAGCATGGCTTGGGGAGTGAGAGTTCAAACAACCTCAGAGTCCAAGTAGAGTGAGGAGTGATCCCATGGAACTGGGAAGGTGAGTATCCAGAAATGGAGAATCAGAGCCTGAGCAGGGCAAGAACAGCATCCACACAAGGGAGGTTGTAAAGGCAGTCATGGGAGATTGGACATATACAACAGGATCAATGAAAAGAATCAGAGCTCCTTGGAGAAATGGCTTTTTCCTTGTTTGGGACAAAGAGAGTACACCTGGAACACATTTTTATTTTAGGAAGAAAGTGCTTAAAGAACAATGGGAACGTGTAAAAAGGAAAGAAGAGCTAGCTTAAATGAGCTCAAATTGATCACATCCAGGAACAATCTGAGCTTCAAAATAAATAATAGCAGTCAATTATAACCCATTGAACAAAAATGGAAAGTGTGAATCTGTATGTTATAAAAAAAAATAACTACATTCAAAGTTTGAAAAGGAAGGGATATTTTCATAGATTCAGACTAACCTCCTAAATAGCACTTAATTTCAAAAATCAAAAGAAGTAACTTTAAAATTAAGTCATCTGACAGATATCACTGCAAACAAATGATTCAAGTGAACATCCTCAGTAACAGGACAATTTGAAACTATGTGCCACCAGATAGGGTACAATGAGAGAAATACAGCATCATTTCTGTAACACTCCTGTCAGTGAGGAACAGCTTGAATCTAAATATGAGGAAACATCAGACCACTGCATACTGAGGGCTATTTCACAACTAGGCTTTAATCCTCAAAAATGTCAAAGTCATGAAATCAAAGTAAGATTGAAGAACCACTGCAGACTGTAGGAGACTGACAACTAAATGCAGCAACTGATTCCGAACTAGATTCCTTTGTCATGTACAAATTACATTATTAGACAAATTGGCAAAATTGGAATGGGATCTGAGTATTAGAGGGTAAATATGTCAGTATTAACTTTCTGGTTTTAATGGTTATATTATGGTTATTTAGGAGAATGTGCTTGTTTTTAGAACAAAATACTATATACTACTTCTAAATACTATTAAGTACTATTAAATACTGTCCTTGTTTGTAGGATTAAGTACTGGAGTGTTATAGGGCATCAGGTTGGAAGGTTAATCTCAAATGGGTCAGAAAAAAAAAATGTTCTTTGTCCCATACATCCAAATTTTCTGTATGTTTATTTGTTATAGAATTAATAAAAATACTATTTACTAACATTACAGGACATTAAAAATACCCTATAATTAAAAACATTTATACATTCACACAATAAAAACTATAAACATATACTATTTATTTCATGTACTGTTTATCTACACATTTAAGCATTATGCTTCTAGACAGAAATCACACATTATCTCTTTAAAGGAAAAGCAAATGAACCACTATTAAACAAAAATACAGAAACAGCCTATTTGTGTCAAGTAATTGTGTTATATCGCTGTGTATGTGTAAGTGATTTGGTTCCACTTATGTCCTTTGCTTTGCCATTAGGTAAGTGGCACCTGGAGGTAAGAACAGAGTTATTTTCATTCCCTTTACACACCAATTTCAATTGTGGGTTTTCTTGACTGTCTACCATATTGTGAGCACCTCAAGAATAGTATCCTTATATTCTTTAGCTTTGCATGATTTCCAAACAACCACAATAATTGGAAAGAAAAGCCTTTCCTGAGACTCACAGACATAGAAAACAAATTCATGGTTACCAAAGAGGAAAGGGAGGGGGGGGATAAATTAGAAGATTAGGATTAACATATATACACTACTATATATAAAATAGATAACCAACAAGGACCTACCATATAGCACAGAGAACTAAACTCAGTATTTTGTAATAACCTATAAGGGAAAAGAATCTGAAAAATATCATATATATATCTGAATCACTGTGCTGTACACCCGAAACTAACATGACATTGTAAATCTACTATACTTCAATTTTAAAAAAAGAAAGAAAAAAGTCTTTTCTCATGTACTAGGGGGCAGTCTGATCAGTATGTGAATGATCATTAACACTTGAAAAAGTTGTACTAATAGAAGATCCCATCAGGGCACCTTAGCACACCTGAGACAAGTATGAAGGTCAGAGTGGATGAGAGAATCTGTATATTAACACAAAGGTCAAAACAGAAAATGTAGAGTACCATAGCCATTAATATTAATCATAGGTAATATATGTTTGCCTTCTCCTCCTTTTATGAGAACTGCCTTTGCCTCAGAGTTAGGACCCTGAGATCTTTGTTCTATATGAACAAAAATCTATAATCTCCATATTCATAGTTTACTGGGGATGAGGGCACACTTTTACATTTTCGTTATGGAATTGATTGGTCTTTCTGTGCCTGCCCCCTTTTTCCCTCTCTCCTCAGGCTAGTTTTCTAGCTTCTATACCTATGCTCACTAGTCCAATGTTTATTCTTTGCTTGTTCCAATTCCGAACTTCTGAAAGACAGAATTTAATTGGCCCAGCTTAGCCTCTAGAGATATTATCTGTTGGTTAGGTGGAGAGTGGTAAGAAGTCAGAGAGGTGTCCACAAACTAGATTACGTAGGACTTTTTGGGCCCTAGTAAAATATTTGAAATATTCTGAGTAAAAAAGAAAGTCACTGGAATTTGTGGGGGGTTTTGTTTGTTATTTAATCAAGATATAAGACACAAAAAGGGAGTAAAGTATGTCTGTATATTGATGAATTTTACATACAACCTTCCCTCCCCAGGACAACACACATACCTATGTAAACACCATGTAACTACCACCTTGATCATGTATACAATACTTCCAGCAATCCGTTTAATACCCCTTCTCCCCTGAGAGGTAAGTACTAATTTGACTTCTATTAAGGACACTGTTTTTCCTGTTCTTGAAATTCTTAAGGAAGATGCTATAGGTAATTGTTGTTTCTATTTTCTTCGTCAACATAATATCTGAGATTTTCTATGTTTTGCATGTGCCAGGTTTTGTTTCAGATTGCCAAGGAATGTTCCATTATAGAAATATATCACAATATATCTGTTCTTCAGTTGTTGGGTATTTCGGTGGCTTCTATTTTGAGACGATTATAAATAAAATTGCCAGCAATATTCTTGTACATATCTTCTTTTGTACACATGCATTAATTTTTCTAGGTATATAACTAAAAGTAGACTTGCTTAATCATAGGGCAAGAGTATTTGGATTTGGTAGAAACTACTAAAGAATTTTCTAAAGGTGATTTTACTGATTTACACTGAATCCAGAATGTATCAGATACAATGTATAATGTATAAATATATAATGCCTTTGCTAACACTTGATATTATCAGGGTTTTTAATTTTGGCATTATTTTCAGTGTGTATTAGTATTAAATCATGGCTTTAGTTTGCATTTTCTTGATGACTAACAAGGTTGAGCAACTTTCATATGTGAAGTGGCCCTTTGAATATTCTGTTTTGAACTGTCTATTCAAGGATTTGTGCTCACTTTGGTTTTTTAGTCTTTTTAAATTGACTTATAGAAGGTCTTTATATTCTGTATGCAAATCTTCTGTGATGTCTATATAGTCAATATCTTCTCTCAGTAGGTGGCTTGCTTTTTTACTTTCTTAATGGTATCTTTTAATAAATAGAAATTTCTAATTTTAATTAAGTCCAATTTATCTAGTCCTTTTCTGTTATGGTGAGCGCTTTCCGTGTCCTATTTAAGAAAGTTATGCTTACCCTGGAGCTTCAAAGATATTCTCCTATATTTTTTATGGAAGCTTTATTATTTATTTTATACATTCACATATATGCCCAGTAGTGGGATTGCTGGTTCGTATGGTAGTTCTATTTTTAGTTTTTTAAGAAACCTCCATATTGTTCTCCATAGTGGCTGTATCAATTTACATTCCCACCAACAGTGCAAGAGGGTTCCCTTTCTCCACACCCTCTCCAGCATTCATTGTTTGTAGATTTTTTGATGATGGCCATTCTGACTGGTGTGAGGTGATACCTCACTGTAGTTTTGAGTTGCATTTCTCTAATGATTAAGGATGTTGAGCATTCTTTCATGTGTCTGTTGGCAATCTGTATATCTTCTTTGGAGAAATGTCTATTTAGGTCTTCTGCCCATTTTTGGATTGGGTTGTTCGTTTTTTTTGTTATTGAGCTGCATGAGCTGCTTGTAAATCTTGGAGATTAATCCTTTGTCAGTTGCTTCATTTGCAAATATTTTCTCCCATTCTGAGGGTTGTCTTTTGGTCTTGTTTATGGTTTCCTTTGCTGTGCAAAAGCTTTTAAGTTTCATTAGGTCCCATTTGTTTGTTTTTGTTTTTATTTCCATTTCTCTAGGAGGTGGGTCAAAAAGGATCCTGCTGTGATTTATGTCATAGAGTGTTCTGCCTATGTTTTCCTCTTAGAGTTTGATAGTGTCTGGCCTTACATTTAGGTCTTTAAGCCATTTTGAGTTTATTTTTGTGTATGGTGTTAGGGAGTGTTCTAATTTCATTCTTTTACATGTAGCTGTCCAGTTTTCCCAGCACCACTTAATGAAGAGGCTGTCTTTTCTCCATTGTATATTCCTGTCTCCTTTATCAAAGATAAGGTGACTATATGTGTGTAGGTTTATCTCTGGGCTTTCTATCCTGTTCCATTGATCTATATTTCTGTTTGTGTGCCAGTACCATACTGTCTTGATTACTGTAGCTTTGTAGTATAGTCTGAAGTCAGGGAGCCTAATTCCTCCAGCTCTGTTTTACTTTCTCAAGATTGCTTTGGCTATTTGGGGTCTTTTGTGATTCCATACAAATTATGAAATTTTTTGTTCTAGTTCTGTGAAAAATGCCATTGGTAGTTTGATAGGGATTGCATTGAATCTGTAGATTGCTTTGGGTAGTAGAGTCATTTTCACAATGTCGACCCTTCCAATCCAAGAACATGATATATCTCTCCATCTGTTTGTATCATCTTTAATTTCTTTCATCAGTGTCTTATAGTTTTCTGCATACAGGTTTTTGTCTCCTTAGGTAGGTTTATTCCTAGGAATTTTATTCTTTTTGTTGCAATGGTAAATGGAAGTGTTTCCTCAATTTCTCTTTCAGATATTTCATCATTAGTATATAGGAATGCAAGAGATTTCTGTGCATTAATTTTGTATCCTGCTACTTTACCAAATTCATTGATTAGCTCCAGTAGTTTTCTGGTCGTAAATTTAGGGTTCTCTATGTATAGTATCATCTCATCTGCAAACAGTGACAGTTTTACTTCTTCTTCTTCAATTTGGATACCTTTTATTTCTTTTTCTTCTCTGACTGCTGTGGCTAAAACTTCCAAAATTATGTTGAATAATAGTGGTGAGGGTGGACAACCTTGTCTTGTTCCTGATCTTAGTGGAAATGGTTTCTGTTTTTCACCATTGAGATGTTGGCTGTGGGTTTGTCATATATGGCCTTTATTATGTTGAGGTAAGTTCCCCCTATGCCTCCTTTCTGGAGGGTTTTTATCATAAATGGGTGTTGAATTTTCTTGAAAGCTTTTTCTGCATCTATTGAGAAGATCATACGGTTTTTCTCCTTCAATTTGTTAATATGGTTTATCACATTGTTTGATTTGCGTATATTGAAGAATCCTTGCATTCCTGGGATAAACCCCACTTGGTCATGGTGTATGATGCTTTTAATGTGATGTTGGATTCTGTTTGCTAGTATTTTGTTGAGGATTTTTGCATCTATGTTCATCAGTGATATTGGCCTGTAGTTTTCTTTCTTTGTGACATCTTAGTCTGGTTTTGGTATCAGGGTGATGGTGGCCTCGTAGAATGAGTTTGGTAGTTGTCCTCCCTCTACTATATTTTGGAAGAGTTTGAGAAGAATAGGTGTTAGCTCTTCTTTAAATGTTTGATAGAATTCGCCTATGAAGCCATCTGGTCCTGGGCTTTTGTTTGTTGGAAGATTTTTAACCACAGTCTCAATTTCAGTGCTTGTGATTGGTCTGTTCATATTTTCTATTTCTTCCTGGTTCAATCGCCAAAGGTTGTGCCTTTCTAAGAATTTGTCCATTTCCTCCAGACTGTCCATTTTATTGGCATATAGTTGCTTATAGTAATCTCTCATGATCCTTTGTATTTCTGCAGTGTCAGTTGTTACTTCTCCTTTTTCATTTCTAATTCTATTGATTTGAGTCTTCTCCCTTTTTTTCTTGATGAGTCTGGCTAATGGTTTATCAATTTTGTTTATCTTCTCAAAGAACCAGATTTTAGTTTCACTGATCTGTGTTAGTGTTTCCTTCATTTCTTTTTCATTTATTTCTGATCTGATCTTTATGATTTCTTTCCTTCTGCTAACTTTGGGGGTTTTTTGTTCTTCTTTCTCTAATTGCTTTAGGTGTAAGGTTAGGTTGTTTGAGATGTTTCTTGTTTCTTGAGGTAGGATTGTATTGCTATAAACTTCCCTCTTAGAACTGCTTTTGCTGTATCCCATAGCTTTTGGGTCATCGTGTTTTCATTGTCATTTGTTTCTAGGTATTTTTTGATTTCCTCTTTGATTTCTTCAGTGGTCTCTTGGTTATTAAGTAGAGTATTGTTTAGCCTCCATGTGTTTGTATTTTTTACAGATTTTTTTCCTGTAATTGATATCTAGTCTCATATCATTGTGGTCAGAAAAGATACTTGATATGATTTCAATTTTCTTAAATTTACCAAGGCTTGATTTGTGACCCAAGATACGATCTATCCTGGAGAATGTTCCATGAGCACTTGAGAAAAATGTGTATTCTGTTGTTTTTGGATGGAATGTCCTATAAACATCAATTAAGTCTATCTGTTCTAATGTGTCATTTGAGGCCTGTGTTTCCTTATTAGTTTTCTGTCTGGAAGATCTGTCCATTGGTGTAAGTGGGGTGTGAAAATCCCCCACTATTATTGTGTTACTGTCTATTTACCCTTTTATGGCTGTTAGCATTTGCCTTATGTATTGAGGTGCTCCTATGTTGGGTGCATAAATATTTGCAATTGTTGTATCTTCTTAGATTGATCCCTTGATCATTATGTAGTGTTCTTCCTTGTCTCTTGTAACAGTCTTTATTTTAAAGTCTATTTTGTCTGATATGAGTATTGCTACTCCAGCTTTCTTTTGATTTCCATTTGCATGGAATATCCTTTTCCATCCCCTCACTTTCAGTCTGTATGTGTCTCTAAGTCTGAAGTGGGTCTCTGCAGACAGCATATATATGGTTCCTGCTTTTGTATCCATTCAGCCAGTCTATGTCTTTTGTTTGGAGCATTTAATCCATCTACATTTTCCTAATTTTGGGGGGCCTGTTTTTGTAGGTCTTTTACTTCTCTTGTGTTTCTCACTTAAAGAAGTTCCTTTAGCATTTGTTGTAAATCTGGTTTGATGGTGCTGAATTCTCTTAGCTTTTGCTTGTCTGTAAAGCTTTGTGTATGGGTTTAGTAGACATTGTTTCACTTGTTTCCATATGAATATCCAATTGATCCAACATAACTTATTGGAAAAAACCTTCTTTCTCAACTGGATAGCAGTGGCACTTTTTGTATATCAAGTGAATATTTATATGCAGTTTCTGCTTTGTTTCATTATTTGCTCAACCTTGCACCAATATCACAGCACCTTAATTTCATTCTTTTGTGATGTTTCAAAAATTTACCAAAACAGATATCTGATCTGTTTTTTTTAAGATTATTTTGACCATTTTATGTCCTTTGAATTTACATATAAATTTTAACATCTACTTGTCAATTTTGATATGTACACATATTAACTCAAACTCTCTCAAAGAAAGAAAACCTGCTGGAATTTATCATGGCACTGTACCAAGTCTAAATTTTGGAAGCACTGATACCTGTATAATATTGAGTCATTCAATCCCTAGAATGGTAAACCTCTATATTAATCTATTTATCTAAATAAATTTATTCTGTCAATAATATTTTGCAGTTTTCAATGTAGAAGTCTCACATATCTTTAATGAGATTGTTTTCATACTATGGTAAATAGAATATTTTAATTTCATTTTATAATCTGTTGCTTATATGTTGAAATATTATTTACCTTTGTGTATAGGTTTTACGTCCTTTGTATATTAACTTTGTACATATATACATATAGATAGATGATAGGTATATATACAGACTTTGGATTCTTTTATATTGATGTTGCTAACTCACTTAATAATTCTAGTAGTTTTTTTGATTTTATATTTATATGATCATGTCATTTGCAGATAATGACAGTTTTACTTCTTCCTTTCAAAATATTATCTCTTGCATATTTTCTTGTCTTATTGTCTTGGCTAAAACTCACAAAAGGCTTTAAGTGGCAAAGTCAAGTCACAGGATAAAATATCCTTGTTACTATGAAGTAAACAGTCCAAATTTAACACATAACATTCTTGCTTTAAGGAAGAAGAATGGAGGGAGAGCCCCCAATTAATTTCCTATTTCTATAGTTCAGTCCAGTGATGATGATGGCTTTGACTAGGAAGGTTGCTATATAGGTGATGGGAAGTAATCACATTCTAAATATACTTAGAATGTAAAATCAACAGGAGTTTCTGACATAAAAGTTACAATCATAAGAGGAGCCCTGAAGGACTTTGGTGTTGTTTGATTGAGCAACTGGACAAAAGGAGTAGCAATTTACTAAAATAAGAAGACTGAGAAAATCAGGTTGCAGGGCTAGGAGCATATTCATTTTTGAACATATTTATTTAGAGTTACCTATTAGATTTCTTAGTAAACAGGCTTTGTTGGTAGTTACACATAGCAATCTGAAGTTTAGGAGGCAGGTTTGAGTTCTTTAGATATGTATTTGGAAGTCATCAGCATATAAATGATATTTAAAATTTTGGGTATTTGAAACAAATGTAGTTACAGAGAAGGAAAAGTATAAAGACTTAACTGTGGGACACTTCAACATTTATAAGAGGGAAGGATGAAAGGAATATAGCAAAGCATAATGAAGATGAACAGCCACTACAGTAAGAGAAAAGTCATGACAGTATGTTTCTCCCAGCAGCCAATAAAGTGTTTGAAAGGCAAAAGGAATGATCAACTTGTCAAATGCTGCTGCTAGTTCCACTAAAGTGAGGGCTGAGAATCAATCATTGTATTTAACTATTTGGAGATCATTATATAACAGGAATTGTAACTCTGGTGAATTTCCCACCAAAAGCTGTTCTACTTAATGACAGAGACTACCTACCACAGGTAGAGCATAGAACAGTATCAAGGATGTCAGTGTCATCTGTCAACATTAATAGTTTTCCTTTTTTTTTTAGGTTAGGAAAAAATAAGTGCATAAGTCAGTAAAAGTTTCAAAATGGTAGCTACATTTTCTTTTTCATCATTATATTCCAGTTTGGGCAAAGTCTGTCTTAATTCCCCAATCTTTTCTTTCTGCATTTTTCCCATTTTGAGTTCCTTTCCTCCACTCAAAGCAACAAATAGTCTAATGACCAAATGGAGTCACCTTATGCCTTACTCACTCTGAAAAGTAAAGAGCTAAGTGTATCCATTCTTCCAAAAGCATTTATGTTTTAAAAGAGAATCACTGGTTGAAAATAACTTTAATACATAGTAATTTACCACTGAAGGTAGAATTTTAATCATTATCTTGGTTCATTTTGTGGGCCCTTCATATCTTGTCACTTGGCAACCAAAGGTTGAAATGAAGGCAAACATTCATGAAGAACTGAGGCAGACTGCCAATATTCTACTACTAGTTTATATCTTTTAGAATTAATAGAGTGTTCTTGTTTAAAAAGCTCTCAAGCCTAGATCTAATTCAGACAGTATAGAAAAATTAGTCTTGTCATGTCTTATAACAGTAGGCGTCTGTAAGTTTATTCTGACTCCCGATTTCTTATATCCTTTCCACATATATTTCCAATTACAAGAATACACATACCACTGGGATTATTATTTAGGTCTCTTATTAGAATTATTACCTTAGACTAAGAAATGCTTATTTTTAAATGGCCATGTGTTCCCGTTTTGTGAATATAACCCCAAATAGTTATCAGGAGCATTACCACTAATTTTTTTTTAATGATTTATATAGCATATGCAAATTATTCTCAAACGTTCTCTTTTATAAAGTTTGCCGATGCAAAAGTGAAGGTCAGTACAATTCAGTTCAGTACAATCCTTTCTTCTTTAGCTAAGTCTTCCCTTTTAACCCACCGGCAAAAACTGATATAGGTTATTTTAATACAAATAATCTGATACAATCAAAATAACTTTCAAAGTTTAATCAAAGAGGAAGTTTTGGATGTATGATGGAGAGAACTGACCTTAAGCATTTGAAGACCAAATTTACCTGCTTGAAATAATATAAGGAATCTTATTCCCCATCTTAGAGTGGGTTAATGATTAAATATAAGGCTATTATATAAAGTAAGAGACGTAATTTTTTTCTGCTATGCCTCCACAGCTCCTGGTCAGGCCTTTGGAGATGAGACATTTAGAGTATCCTTCAAGAAGCGTAATTTTTCTACACATTTTGCAAAGACCCAATGGATTACATATTAATTAAGACGCTTGAGTGTTATGTTTACTTTCAAGAAGGATAAAATTCAATAAGAAATGAAGCAACATTTACCATAACTCAGCTAGAGCTAACTTATATGAAAACACTTCCAAAGTTAGTTCCTGAAGTCCTTCCTAATCTTTATTCAGAGTCCTCTGAAAGTATGTTTCCATTAACCCAAACTAAAGTTACATTATGAGAAAAGATGCTTTTTAAATGGAGATATGGTTAGCTTAGCTCGAAACACAGGAATGTTTGAATCTCTTTTTCCTAAGGAAATGATATACAGCAAATAAAAAGGAAAAGTTCTATTAAAGGTAAAGAAATTATTCAATTTATTTGTCATCTAAAATAAGATTTTTTTAAAGTTACCAGATTCAGGGATTATTTTACTCTCCTGAAATACTATTAAAGTATCTACTATAGAGATATTTGCAAATAGACTCAGATAAGGATGTTCAGACTCTAAATGTTTTTGAGAATAATTTAATTGACCTTCCATAGAAAGAAAACAGGCAACCTTTAGTATGAAGTCAACTGTAACCTAATTTTCCCAACTTCCTTTGGGATATCAACTTCCAGGAAATGGCTGATATAAGTCAAACTCAGAATTGCAGTTCCCAATATAGAATTTTAAAAACTACAGCGTTATTTATCTTAAATAGTTTTAAAATTGCATTGGAAATTGGTAAACAAATAAATATAAAACATTTTGTGAAGGTATTATAATTTATATCAACTACATCAATCTTTTTAGGCAATTATAACTGATTACATAACTGGAAAAAGTAATAGTAGAGCTTCATTGCTGGTTCTAGAAGTGTGAGGTGAAAAGGATTCAGAGCTGTAAAGGGAGAGGGAGTAATCACTTAAAAATTTTATGCAACAATATTTAATTCTGTATTAGAAAAAGAAAAAATAAAAACTTGTTGCAATATAAAATGGAGGGGACACTTACCTGTTCTGGCTTTTGTTGTGGGCAGAAAGAAAAAGAAAATGTCTCTCCCATGAATTATTTATTGTAACTCATTTAGCTTTGGACCTTCATTCCTACTACACAAGTGATTCACAAACCCTCAAGACAAAGATTTAATTTAAAGTAGTTCCTACGAATGGATAAAGAAGTTGTGGTACATATATACAATGGAATATTACTCAGCCATAAAAAGGAACGAAATTGAGTCATTTGGTGAGACGTGGATGGATCTAGAGACTGTCATACGGAGTGAAGTAAGTCAGAAAGAGAAAAACAAATATCGTATATTAACGCATTTATGTGGAACCTAGAAAAATGGTACAGATGAGCCGGTTTGCAGGGCAGAAGTTGAGACACAGATGCAGAGAACAGACATATGGACACCAAGGCGGGAAAACTGCGGTGGGGTGGGGATGGTGGTGTGCTGAATTGGGCTATTGGGATTGACATGTATACACTGATGTGTATAAAATTGATGACTAATAAGAACCTGCAGTATAAACAAACAAACAAACAAAACAACTAATACTAAACTTTCATTGGGTTATTTGTATGGAAATATGTTAATATAAATGTTTCAGACATTACATAAAATTTCTAAAAATCTTATATGTTCTGGTATAATGTTATAAGTCATAATCCTAGTTATTACTTTAAAATGTATATCTCAGAAATAACTAATTTTCTTGTCAACTGCATTATTATGAACTTTCATCAAATCTTTAACCGTGGTCATTTTTAAGTCTTTTGTCATTTACAGACAGTTAAGTGTGTACTCTGATGCTTTTGCAAATATGTTCCTATAAAAGGGTTTCATCTTCAAGAAATTCATGGAAAAGACTCAGACAAGTACAAGTTTCTGGTAACTGACTGTACTGCTGAACTGAATGAATAAGCATTTTCAGAACTCTAATGAAAAACTGATGAACTCATAAAAGTGCTAACAAAAGATCAAGATAAAAAAAAAATTAATTACATGGGACTGAGTGAACAGATGAGGATGAGTATAATTTTTGTGACTTTCTGTTTGAATTAAAAAAAAAAATCCCACAAGGACTCAGAGGCAAAGAATATACAAATCAATTTTCACTGCAAAGTAAAGGAGCTGTTACAATGGAGGATTACTGGACTGAATGTCAATATTATGACATAGTATGAGTGTGTTTCATGTTTGGTAATTGCAATCATTGTTGCTTTTGTTGTGGTCATCCATGTACAATGCTTGGTGTCAGTCTATTTATCTCTTGTAAAAATAAAATACAGTGTGTGTGTGTGAAAATAAAATAAAATAAAATAAAGTAGTTCCTGATTGGGCACCAACCATATGATTAGAAGCAACATTAGAATCTCTTTGGAGAAATACACTTTTAAACAGGCCTCCAGGCCTCAGAAATACTCACAAAATAAAGTTTTAAGACTCATAGGCTCACAGTCACAAAACATACAAGGAAGCAAACCACCAGGAGAAAGAATCAGTCGAAATAACTAAATCAGACATGCAAAATCAGACTTGCAAAAAAATTCAGTTATTTTATCAGCTACAGAATATAAGATCAATATGTTTAAATATAAGATAAATGAAATGTGATTTTAAGTAAATGACTATGGGGCAAAAGACTATAAAAATTGGCCAGTGCGTTTGAAAAATAATAAAATGAAAAGTTTAGAAATGAAAATATACTAAATAAAGTTGAAATTCAGCAGATGTTTTTAAGCAGCAAATTTGAAGAGCCAAAGAGAAAATTAGTGAAAGGGAATATAGTATTAGGAAA
The DNA here is from genome assembly GCF_965194825.1 of Balaenoptera physalus. Lineage (NCBI taxonomy): Eukaryota > Metazoa > Chordata > Mammalia > Artiodactyla > Balaenopteridae > Balaenoptera > Balaenoptera physalus. Next base: position 56,131,893 of record NC_138891.1, read on the forward strand.
TTACCCATAAAAGAGCACACTAACATAAAGAAAAAGAAAAACAGGAAATAGATCTTAGGAGACATGGAAGAAAAAGAGAGAAGTTCGGACATTCATCTAATTGGGTATCCAAAAGGAGAAAACATAGAGAATCAGGTGAGGCAAAAGTTAAAAATTTCATAATTGCTGCTATCTCTAACCATCAGATTCTGAAATCCCAAAGAATTTCTAGCGTAATAAATAAAAGGAAATTGATACCAAACCACAAAATACAGAAATTTCTGAACACTAAAACAAAATGATATCTTAAACACAGCCAGAGAAAAAAGAAATAATAGAATAGATAATTTTGCAAATATTCACCCTCACCTCCATGGGAGCAGCATACTTCCCTGCTATACTGAGGCTGAGATTCTCTGTGTGTGTTCCTTTTGTCTCACAATAGGTAGAATATTTCATTTGGGGCTTAACCTTATCACTTGTTTTGACCAATGGGTATTAGCAGACATTTCCCCAGTAGAGTCTTCAAATATAATAGAAAAGCTGAGCATGATTTATCACACTGCTATCATTTCCCATGAAAAGGACATGTCCTGGCAGGCCCACTGTTACAAGGAGAAGGAGAGACAGTGGACTTCTTCCCAACTTGCCTTGAAGTCAAGCATAGACTTTATCAGCAGACTCCCCAGACAACCCACAATAATACATGATTGTTTTTTAAGCCACTAAGTCTTGCAGTGTTTTGTTATACAACATTATTGAGGCAAAAACTAACCAATATACACATTGACTAGAAGTGTGCTGCTGTTATAACAAAAAGTCTAAACTATGTAGCAGTGGACTTGGGACCAGGTAACAATCAACAAGGAAATGATTATAGGAGGCTAGAAAAATGGTGAGAACTGTGGTGAAAAGCTGAAAAAGTAAAGTGACGACTTATATAGTGGAATAACATTTGGTGAAAACACTGTATGAGATTATGTGAAAGGTAGACTATGTATATAATAAACTTGTAGAGTTGGGGAGGAGAACTTCAGACAAGATGTAAAAAGCATGAACTGTTGGGTTTTTGTTTGTTTGCTTCATCTTGTTTAATTTTTTTTACCAGCTTCATCTAACAAAAAATTTCAAGAAAGAGACGTGATAGGAAACTAGTAGGTTTTTAAGCAAAATGTAGCAGATATATATAAAGCCAACTAATTTCAGCGTTGAAAGATGAAGTTATTTTCTATCAAAGATGTGACCATTACACTATGGGTCCATGGAAAGAACCAAATCCAGAGCTTTGCCAGTAAAATAAGACTTCATGGTAAAAACCAAGGGTGGGGTGTAATACCTTTTGCTCTTTAACAAGCTCTTAAGCTTTTCATGATTCTTAGTTTGGTGTGGTGGCTCAAATGTCATTCCTGAAATTCCTGTGTCATTAGTGGCCTTATCTTTATTGGGCTTGATGACATATTTAAAGTTTTTTAAAAATCAAAATGAAGCTGGGTAGCCATTGCAGATGTAGTTTCAGACACATTCCTGCATCACTCAGAATCTGAATTTTCTGAACTGTATCAAACTCAAGGACACCACCAGCCATTTTCAAAACAATAACTGCTAGCAGCTGCTAGCTGCAACCTTACATTTCAAAGTACCCCCTCTTTTGCAACTATGTAATTATTTAGAACCCCAGGCAATCTCACTTAAGAAGCACCCTTACTTCTTGCCAGCTCCAGTCCTAATTCTTGACACCTTATGTAACCTTACAGTTTTTTTGCCTTGATAAGCCTCCCCGATTTTGTAGTTCAGTGGAACACAGTTCAAGTGCTTCTAGAATCTATGTCTCCTGGACTACAGTTCTAACAAACCCCAAATAATGTGTCTTTATTTCAATCATGTCTCCATTTCTGAAATCTGCATTAACAGGCTGCTCCAGTATGTCATTCACTTTCACAAAAGACATGGGAGTTGTATTAGCTTCCTAGGTTTGTCATAATAAATTACCACAGGCTGGGTGGCCTAAAACAACAAAAGTTTATTCTCTCACAGTTCTGGATGCTAGAAGTATAAAATCACAGTATTGGTAGGGCCCATGCTCCCTCTGAAGCCTCTAGGAAAGAATCCTTCCTTGCTTCTTCCTAGCTTGTCGTAACTCCTGACAATCCTTGGCATTCCTTGGCTTGTTGCAGCATCACTTAAAGGCACAGACTGAAGAACAGCTAAGTGTGTTCAAACAGATTGGCATTTCTGGATGGTAAAATTCATAGGAGGGATTGATAAGAGATAATATTGGAGACTTGGGTAGTAGCCAGAGAATGGAGGGCCTTGATTGCCAGATTAGTAGAATGGACTTTCTCTTTTAGACAATGGAGAGTTATAGAATGATTTTAAGCAAAACAATGTGAGTGACACCATCTGGTCTATTTAGAAAATAAAATATATTTGCAAACACAATGACAACCCCTATGCATCCCAAGTGGCTTATTTCCCTTCATCTCTCTATAAAATAATCATGTTCCTTGGACTTGAACAATCTAAACCACACTCTCCTTTTGATTAATGATTATACCACATGGGACAGTTTCACAGTTCTGACTGAAAGGTACTGTATCTTACTCTATCCTACATAGCCAGAAAAAAATTATATAATAATCTAAATAAGATTATGCAATCTTTATCTATAATATTTTTCCTAGTATCAAATTCACACTCATCATTCCACCAGCTCCTCTTTTCTTATGTGTATGTACACAAATTGCTTTATACTTGTTGTTTCCTTATTTTTCCACATATTCAAGGTTAAGCTTGCACATCAATGAGTTTGCATTACCAACCTAGAGAAAAGCCTTTTGATTATGCCTGCTAAATTCAAAGAATAAATTCACTGAGTTACTGAAGAGTCAAATCAGCTTGTATTTTGCAACAAAATTTACATTACAAATACAAGTAAAATAATCACAAATATATTGCTACACATTGCAATGTGACAATGTCACTGTTTTATTCCTGTGAAGGATGAATCACACACGAAAATAGAATTGTTAAAATATTCCTTTTCTGAATCTCCATCAGGCTCAATGCAGGTGCAATTGGTTTCTGTGTTCTCAGAAAAAAAGAAGCAAGTGGCCAATTAAAGTGGGAATGAGCCCACTGAATGGTCAATTTTTGGCAGGCATTAAGTTGCAGATGTGAAAAAGTTGGCTCTCACCTACTCTGAAAACCATGACATACACAGAGAAGTAAACAGGAGAGGACACCTTGATACTGTTTTGGTCTCTTACAACCAGCAAGGAGGAAATAAAACCAGCAGGTGTCTCACTTATAGAAATATTTGTGTAAATCCATGGCTTTTGCAACAGTTATATTTTCTTTAAGATTATTGATGAGTGGTGATCACCTCTTCTGGCTATATATACACTTTGCTAACAAAAGCACGAAACAAAAGAAAATAGGAATATAAACTAATATTTGGTCTACTCAGCAGCAAAGTATCCGTTTGACAGAGTTGTAGAATTCTGGTGTTTTGGAGTCATAACTCAATATGCCTTTGGACAGGATACAACTTTATTCTTCCTTCTTCAGAAATAATATTCAAATATCTTTTACATGTAGTTAAATATTCATCCTGGTAAAAAGATTGTGTATGGGTGTGTCTGTGCATTTGTGCATGTGTGTTTGGAAATTTGGGTGGGGCATATACCTGGAGAGCCATATTGACATCCATAATAAGATAAGACTGGACAGAAAAAATCCTACTTGCTGCCATATTATAGCACTATCCTCATTTCTTGGCAATATCTGAATTAGAAAGCTATAAAAAGCATTTGTTTAATGCGATAGATGGAGAACTGGAGGTCCTGTAAAACCTTACTTGGAGCTTCCAAGAATTAAGAACCAACTGAATATAAAGAATGGGGCAAAGATTTAAGCACCCATTACAGAAATTAGGGACAAAACCCTGAGGTCAAATAGTTTTAGCTTATAAGTGAGCCACTTTACACCCCCCACCCCCCACACACACAGACGCACACACACGAGTCAGGGCACCTCTTTTTCAGTGTGACTTAGTTCTTGGAGTCGTTGGTAGCATTCCAGAACAGAGCACACATCCTTTTCAATTCTTGCAGTATAAAAGGCTCTAACTGGGAATCAGAATCCTACCTTTCAACTCCAGCCCTGTATTTAATTCTGTAAACTTGTGCCAGTCACATCACTTCTTTAAGTCTTAATTCCCTCATTTGTACAATTAATGGATTAGACTCAATGATTCCAAAAGTTCCACCTGTTACATTCAAGAATGCTACACTTAGCAGAAAGGAGCAGATATATGTTCTATATTACTACACTATGCTACTGGTTTATTTGTTTTTCAGGAAATGAAATAAAGTATCCAAGAAAACCATAGAGTTGTTTTTATTAAAAAAAAACTGACCCAAATTTTAGTCAAACTCATCATGCAAATATTGACCAAAGCAATATTTTATTGAATCAAAATAACACATTCATTCCAACTACTCATTTAATACTCGATGTCATTGTAGAGCAGTCCTTGCAAGTGAATGCAAATCCTTATATATCCGTGCACTGATCCAGCATACCCTGCACAGGCAGTCTTCCTTCCTCAGGCAATTTGGACTCAATATTTGCTTCTATCGAGCTGCAACTTAACTCTCTATGGCTTCTACTCATTTTTCCTAGCTCTCATCTTCTGGAGGAGTATACATAATGACTTTAATCCCTCTTCTCCATGACGACTCTTAAAATATTTGAAGATAGCCATCATATCTTCTCTAATCTATCTCAGTTCTCTCAGTTATACCTAACATTTCATATCCCCTTATCATTAGCTCTAAATGTGTTTATATCCCACTTAACATGTGGGTCCAAGCACAAAATGATAACTACCATGAAAAGCTGTTCTTTTGCCATTATTGTGGATAAATTATTATAAAAGATTAACAGAAACTACATCCCACTATTTACTCATATGGGGTTTACAACGAACTAAGTTAAAATCTTCTTAAATGTATTCCTGTTAAGGCAAATTTCTTCCTTCCCATATCTGGAAAATTGGTAAAAATGTAAGAGAAAAGATGCATAAACCAGAAGTAAAGAGTTTTCCAATGATGGAACTCCGTTCTCTGATTCATGCTATGTGATATCTGGGGAGATTTAAAAATGAAAATGTTTTCATGTCATCTTGGATGTGTGATCTTCCAGTTGGGATTCCCTTCCCTTTATTTTAAACTGACAAACTAAGAATTCTTCAGTGCACACTTTCAACATATACCACTTTTTTTTTCAACTCTGTACACATGCGTTATAAAAAAATAAGCAGAGTAGAAACAAATGCCCAGTTTTAGCTCAACGTCACACCAGGCCTGAAGTTTTCATGGGAGATAATGGCCCATTACACAATAACACACACAAAAGGTTTTGACACTTCAGTCACTGGGAATAAAACACAATAGCATTTTGTCTTCAAAATGCATAAAAACATGACAGTCTTAGTAGTTAATGAAACATAAATATCTTTTTTACTGTACAAAAATACGCTCAGAAAGCCAGAGTGCTGATTATGAGAACTTTGGTACAATCCCTGGGCCTTTGATGTGGTAGAGTGTTTATACCTCCACGACATGGAAGAAAGGATGCATTACTTTATCAATGATTCACCACAAAATAAAAAGCCATATACATATAAATAACATCAACTAAGAGGTACTGATAAAATTCTCTTGTACGGTCATGAATTTTAAAAATCAACGTGTTTTGAGGACATCCCTGGTGGCACAGTAGTTAAGAATCTGTCTGCCAATGCAGAGGACACGGGTTCGATCCCTGGTCCAGGAAGATCCCACACGCTGTGGAGCAACTAAGCCCGTGCGCCACAACTACTGAGCCTGTGCTCTAGAGCCCGCAAGCCACAACTACTGAGCCCACGTGCCACAGCTACTGAAGCCCGCGCGCCTAGAGCCCGTGCTCTGCAACAAGAGAAGCCACCCCAGTGAGAAGCCCATGCACCGCAACGAAGAGTAGCCCCCGCTCGCTGCAACTAGAGAAAAGCCCACGGGCAGCAACGAAGACCCAACGCTGCCAAAAATAAATAAATAAATAAATTTATTTTTAAAAAGCAATGTGTTTTTGAACTGTTTCTTTAAAAGACAAATAATGTTTATCTTAAAAGAAAGTGACAACTCTTGAGTCTGACATTTAGGATACACAAATCTAACTTTCTGAACTCAAATGGGAAGCATTTAGTATTTGGCGTATATCATAATCACAAGGAAGCAGTCAAAACAATGTTTATTTCATATAATTTGCAAACTGAGTTACTGTGATAGCAAGAAAGGCAGACTCAAAGCAGTTGCTTATTCCTGATATGTTTACCCAGCATTTTATTTAATTCACATAAGTTACCTTAATTACAAGGGTGATCGTGGGCATAACTGCTCTCCAAACACACGCTGTTCTCCAGTCCTGACCTTGGTGAAACCTACTCTGAACTCCTTTTATTGATATGAGTTTCCTATAACCTTGCTCAAGTCAGACTGTGAATCCTTGACCTTTAGAGAGTTGTGAAAATCCCTTCTGGGAATTGTCTTTTTATCCTCCTCTGCTTCAGAACAAGGGAGGAACTTAGGTCAAAGTGATAAACTTCTTAAACCACTTGAGGTGACTCTGACCATGTCTCAAATCTGAGGATCATCTTGTGTCACCACCTATAGTGAATATTCTTAGAGGTGGTCAGCTTGGAGTACCAAGGTCAGTATTTTGTGACCATATCCATTTCTCTTTCATTCTCTTCTTTCTCCAACAGTGTGATAGAGGCAGCAAAACTTCCCAAATTACCTCGTGATGTCTGATGTCCCAGACACTCTCCATGAAGAAGACAATTCCCCCCACCCCACAGGGAGCCTTTAATCCTGCAGCTGCAGAGATCTTATCCTTCAAGGTTGCCAAACCTTCCTGGGCACTGGTCCCAGTCGCCTGAGGTTTACTTGCAAACAATCCCAGGACTTTTCATTTAGCTACCAATATCATGATGACCAGTTACTACAGTGGTCCTGATCACCTCTGAGTTACCAGATGGAATCCTGTCACCCACTCCGGCATAAACTGCTAATGCCTATCAGGACCACCAGCCTTGTTCTGAGGTTTTGTAATTGTCATTTCAAATGAGATTTAGGTTGGAAACAATTCATTCACCATTCAAAGGTATACTATGTTACCACTAACTCATTTTTTTAAGTAGAACACATGATCTCAAGCACTGTTAGAGATCCTTTGATGATTAATAAGATGATTGTTCTCACTACACGAAAAGTGCTTGAGACCCAAATTGCAGTACAGCGTAGTTAAATGCATTTGCGTGAACTGGCTCTCCATAACTGTTTTGCAGGGGCAAAAGGCTAAAAGTAGTCATGGTGAGTACTTGTACACAGAGGACTCAATTAATGCCTTGTGTATTGCATGAGGAGACTAGGGATTTGTTTGTTGTTCATACGTGGGGAGAGAGTATTATTAATAAACATCTTGGCATGAGAAAGGCCAAATTCCTTAAGGTGAAGAAAATAGACTTTAAAGTCAAAATACACGGACTTAAATCCCAGCTGTACCTCCTTCCTAGCTGTTTGAATTTGGGCAAGTTATTTAAGTTAGCTGTGCTACAATTTCAATATCTACAGAATTAATACTAGCATAAGTGTAATAGCTAAAGAGATAAAATTCTCCAACAAAGTCCTAGTTAGCATTTGGTAAAGTGTTACCGAACATATTGATATTTATGAAGATATAAGCAGAAAGATAAAATAGCTACAAAGGAATGTTGAAGTAAAATTGCAAATTAGATGTAGTGTTTGCTAGGCTAAATTTCAACAGAGCTATAAAACCATATTACCTTCAGAGTTGATATATCTCCAGGGCTATTAAACTGTAGGAACTTATTAATTTCTGCAGGTCAACTTCTAACCTGAAAAGGCCATAAACCATCTGCACATTTATCAATCATTGATTGTTAGCCAAACAAAGTTACATCCTCTGCATATGCCAGATGATGCTCAGATGGGCTTATTGGAAAATAATCTAGCATGAAAATTTAAAAATCAAGAAGTAATCATTTTGCCCTATCTCCAAGTTTGGAATAAATAACTTTTAGCAGCTTCACCATAAGCTTTATGTAAGTTCATATTTGTAAAGCACTTAGAAAAGTGCTTGGCCCAGTGTTCAATAAAATACCCACTACCTAGGCAGTAGCAAAAAGGTATGGCCTAGAGAATCTTTGTGATATTCTAAAACGGCTTACATCATTTGCCTGCAATCATCTTTAGGGCAAACAAAGGGATGGTTTAGTTGTGGATCCACTCCATAAAAAGGCTTTTGATCCAGAAGTGACATCTTTTATGTTCTAAGAAATTTATACAGCAGGTTAGAGATATGCTTGTGCTTAAGGTCTTATTACCACTATTGTATATATACAGTTTCATTCTAAAAGGCTACTAAAACAGAATTTCCACATTTTAATGGAAGTACCAGTCTTTCTTTATAGAGTTTCTCAGAGGGAAAAATCAAGCACCAAAATAAAGAAGAGAAATATTCAAACCAACTTGAATGCCTTAATATGACAGTTATCTATATTTGGGGACAAAAGTATTAAGTATCTTACTTTTTATTTCCAAAATATCTAGGCACTATTACCCAGGCATATTTTTCTCATTTTTTTCTACCCACCATATAAACAGAAAAAATATAGGTATTTACAAAGTTATACTATATTCATGATCCATTAAATCAGCATATAATTTATTAGAGAGATTTTTGCTGCTACCAAAATTCCAAAATCCACTTTACCTCCAACAATCTTAAAGATGCTATTTGTTTAATATTGGAAAACGATTATGCTACAACCTCTTAATCAAAGTCCCGTTTAGTGTCAGTATCTATTCAATTTTGCATGTCCCCAGCTTGATGGAAACGAACTACCTCTTAGCACTACATAAATATTTATACAGTAATCCATTATTGATATCTTCCAAACATTTTACTATAGCTTGCTAAGGGCTGCAACATGACATTTCTGGGTGGAGCTGAACCATTATTTTGTTTCCACAAGAGATGCTTTGTTCACATAAAAACAAAAATGCCAATGCTAGTATTTAATTGATGCAGTCACTACTGACATAAAACAAAGGCAAAGTATCTAAATCAAGACTTGAAAATGAATCCAAAAATGTGTACAAGAATATTTTAACATGGAAATTCAATTTCCCTATTAGGTTAAAAATTCTCTCTACTCATTGGTACTGTGACCTCATACTCAGATGATCTCATAATACTACTATAATACAGGAAATATTTCTAAACCCCAACTTTACAGATGAAGGAAATGAACGGTTTAGAGAGGTTAAATGACCTGTGCAAAGCCACACACATTCAAATCAGGGCTTCTGCTTCTAGGGCACTTAATGTCCGTAACTTAGCCTTTGCTACAAGCATATCCTCTTTTACTGATATTCTTTGCCTTATACATATGCTAAATGCCTCATCTACACCATGTATATAAATTATACAAATTTACCCTTGTCCACCACCTAAAATGAGGTCATCCTAACATGTACTTAGTGTTTGAGTCTGTTTTGCTCTTTACTGCAACAGTTTTCTGGTTTAGACCGTCAATTCACTGAACCAGGGTTAATATCTTTGAAAAGCAGGGTAAGTAGTTTTCAGTATCCCGAGAGTAAATAATGGATAAAGATGGGGGTCAAGTCAGGAAGCAGCATGCTGTAGGACATGGCAGCAGTAACATAAGAATCAGGCCTACAGGTGTTTCAGTCTTAAACCTGCCATTTACTTGTGTGTGATATTCAAAAAATTAGCCTCACTAAGCATCAGTACTTAACAAGATAATGTAATAAAAGTGCTTATCACAAGCACAGTACAGAAGAACTTTTCAGTAAATTAAATGGTCAATTCTTTTATCAAAAATAAATCTCATCATATTTAGCATTTGTAACAGATAAAAAATTATCTCTTCAATAAACAGAGATTTTTGTAGTATTATTAGTAAAGTTGGGTATACCACCTCATGCAAATGGGCATGATAAAAGCTGATCAATGATGGTAACAAGTTCTCCTCACACATGTATAGTCTTATATAAAGCATATTTACCTCCATTTACTTATTTGATTCACTCATTAAGCTCTGTGAATTAGTTTATCATCATCATCCTCATCATTTCCATACTGAAAATCATTTCCAACCTGAGTTTAGAAGACATAAAGTAACAGGCTCAAATTCCCATGCCCAGTAAAATGTAGACCCAGGAACCCATATTCTTTATTCCCATTAAATCAACATATTTCTCACCTTCCTAATTTTTGAGAGTGCTGGATGTGAAATCTGACATGAGTTGTAAAGCAACAACCAACCACAGAAAAATCATCAGCCAATCATTTTTTAAAGCTTCCTCAATCCCAGCATGCTAACTGACTCAACTCAAACAGAATTTCAAAAAGAGGGGGAAGAAATAAATAGGAGGGAATTCACCAATATATCTTTTGCCAGCCTATGACAAAACAGTTTAATGTAATAAGTAAATGTATTAATCAGTTCCTGTGTCAACCTGAGTACCACATTTTCAGTTAGCCTTTTCAAGACTACTAAAATGGAATTGCAGATATCTGTGTGAAGAAGATGATTCTCGATTCACAATAGCATAATTAAGATACAATAGTATTGAAAAGAAATGAGAACTATCCCCTTTAGCTAGTTGACAAGATGCAATGTAGAAATACGATGATGCAGAACCAGTAGACCTGTTCTACCCCATTCATCCTCTCTTAGTTGGTATCTATTCAGTCAGACTTCCTCGCACCATTTAAAGCTTTAATGGAGTGTACAGTGACACGTGACTTCTCTACAGATTCCCAGTCTGCAGCAATCATCTGCTAACATCTCTAAATCCTCACAAGCCTAGTTTTTGTTTTCCACTTAATATATAGCCAGTATCACACATTGAAAAGGCCATAAAACCAATCAGAGTCTTTGTTTCTTTTAGAGAAATATGGCACTTCGGACTCCCTCCTCTCTTTTGTCTGTCTTACATGCACGACATTTTAGAAATCTAACCCCTTCAATTTACAGATGAGGAAATTGAGGCCCAGAGAGGTGATAGATTGTACTGTGTGCAAACCAAGTTCCACTGGTTCATGTAGAGTCAGAACTTAGACTCAGGTACCCTGATTTCAACAGCAATGTGCTTTCTGCTACCAGGTTTCCTCAGATTAAAGGAATGAGGACTTAGAAACTTTCACAAGTGGTGCTATTGAATGCTAAATTAGTACTTACAGAGGTTTGGTCTTGGCCATAATTAAGGTGTCTTGCTTAAGTATTCCTTTTTAGATAAACCCTATCCTTTTAAATCCTATATAAATCCACCAGAGATGAATGAAGTCCGCAAGAGAGGTTACAACCAAAGGGTGAAGAAAAACAGGAATGAAAGAAAACATATGTTATGTTTGTATCTTGCTCAATAATAGGCAAATAATTTAGCAAAGCAAAACAATAAAATGGAAATTGTAAAGAAAGCATAGGAAGTCGAAAAAACATTTTCTAACGACATGAAGATGGTCAAAAGCAGTACTCAAAACAGCATGAATGTTTTCACTGTGTGTATGTGTGTGTGTGTGTCTGTACAGATGCAGAGAGAGAAAGTGAGTAACATGACCAAAACGGGAATGAAATAAGACAAAATATATTGAGGATATTGTAATTATAGGTAAATTTGTTCAATTTCAAATGTTGTTTATTGTTACTATAACATGCTAACTAAAATTAACACTTGCTCCTGTAGAAATGTTTTTAGAAATCTTTTTTTTGCGGGGGGGGGGGTGGCGGGGTATCTATATAAGGAAATTTCTTGATGGCTTAGATAATTATCTATAAAAAACATTATTTTTCTATGCTTATGATTATCAAAAACCTAAGGACAAGTGAAAAGAACTAAAAAAAAAACTTTCCATATTTGTTAAAACATAATTTATGATAAGTATAGTCTAGCTCCATATACTTTTTTTCAGAAAAAAAAATCTTGCTAGAAAATAAGAAACATCTTGCAATGATGACTGGTGCCTCATGAACAAAAGGTGCTCAAATTTTCAAAATGCAAAGTTTAATCTGGAAGGAAAAGAACACAAGCCTAACATAAGGAAGTGAGATGCTGATGAAATGCTTACAGTTCTAAAACACTGAGTGATCTGACCTGGGATGATGTGGAAAGCAATCTATTACATTTACACGGCAGGTGATGAAATACAAAGGTAAACAATTATTCTGAATCTTTTGGCAGATGCTTTAAAATCACTGTCTGTGATTAATTACAAAAGAAAAATTATCCAGAAAAAGAGAAAAAAAAAAACAACTTATCTCTGAACCTCTGAGAAGTATTTAAACCTGAGAAGAATGACTCACTGGAGGCTCCTATCAAGTTTTGTGTGGGTTTTTGTTTTAATTTTATTTCCAGGGAGGATTACCAGATATCGCTCATCTCTTTTCCTATACCTAATATACAATCGCCACTCATTTCTATCTATGAAATGTTATCCTTCTCTTAAGATTCAACTCAAGCCCCACCACTCTGATCACATAAACACACTCATACATACACACGTCTTCCCTTTGAACTTCTATTGCCTCCACTGTCTTTATGCATATGGAGTATTTCCTTGCTCTGTTAATTAAAATTGTGTAGGTCTGACCTATCGCAGGCTGAAGCCCCTTTATTGGTCCTGGGCAGCATTTTCTATATCTTTATATTTCTCTAGTTCCTTGCACAAAGTAGGTGCTTCGTCTACAGGAGAAGAAAATAAAGATGTTAGGGGACCAGAATTTAAACTGAAATCCGAAGGTTTGAACTTGAGAAAGGCATTTAAACTCTTTGGATCTCAAAACAGAATTTTAATGTTGTTTTAGCTAGCAAAGTTAGCCCATGGTGTTGTTGTAAAGATAAATTAGGTAATAACTATGAATTGATTTACAAACTATAAAAAAGTATAGTTTATATTGGAAGCAGATTCTAATACTGTAGAGAAAAAAAAAACAAACCTCAGGTTACAGAGACAAATAGACGTGCATTCTAATTCTGGCCTCTGCCCTTACTAGCTGGGTCCTCTTACAGCTCCATCACCATCTATAAAACTGTGATAATAATATATATCTAGCAAGATATTATAAGGATTAGCATTCACAGAGTCTGGAAAACTGTCAACAAATGGTAGATTTATCATTATTATTCAAGTATAAGGTATTACTATACTTATTATTTCAAAAAGAGATAGGATGCAGTAAGCTACTAATACAATCTAAAACAGCACCAGAAGTTTGATAATGGGTCTTCATGCCATATTTGCTGTTCCTTGAATTGAAATACAGGCAATATTCAATTAATACTGCCAATTCAATTAATTCTCAGAAATTGGTCAACAATTGATAATAAGAAGTCAACTCTGGTTTTATGTTACTTTCGGTCTACATGAAGGTACCTAAACTGTCTGTCTGTATAACAGAAACACCTGTAGAATTTCATAAAATGCAGAATCTTATGTCCCATAACTGATATATTGGACAAATTATCCATCTACAATTATATCACAGTTGGTAGGAACTCAGAAGGTCTAATGTATCTGAGTCGGCTATCTCTAAAGTTTACGTTAAGTCTAAATTTAATGATAAGGCAACAGTCCCATTTTACAACAAGGATCATGTAAGAAAGGATGTAACATTATTTTGAACGTTGGAGAGGTATAGTAAGAGTTGTATTAGAATAAGAAATTGTTAAAATGTCTACATTATTGTCATCACTATTACCATTATCATTATCATTATTGCTATTATCACTGTTATCGTACAGTGTGTGTGCATATGAGCTCCTCTCAAAGCATCAACATGAATCCTTTCTTCCCATTTGCTACTTCAGTGAGTTGCTTCTTTAGCCTATTACCCAGCCCCACCAACTCTAACTAAGAGTTTACAACTCAAAACAATAATCTGTGAGAATTTTAAAAGCATTCATCCAAGTTTTTTGATTTCAGAGAATGAGAAAGTGTGCCATTTGTCTCATCTAAAATAATTACGGCACTATCTGGAAGGTTAATCTGGGTATGTCATTCTTGAGATTTTTAAGGAAAGCTGTATGTCAGATACGTAAGGTGAGTCAAAAAGTTGATGTCATGACAGCTAAATCTTTAAATTGACCCTTAAAACCTTGAAAGTGACTTAGAGATTCATGTTTATTTTGATTTGACATAATAGTAAATTATATACAAATGTACATGAACAACATGAAATACACAGAACATTCAAGATACTGTCAACAGTCTCACTTAGTGAAGCAAGATCTTAACTAACTACAAGGAATAAAAGGAAATTTTTGCAAATATTAATCAAATGCTAGCTCATTGTCTGTATTTTTATAGTATGAACTTCAACAGAGTACTCAAAATTCTTCTTGATACTTTAAAAATAGACAACTACAATACAGATTTTGTTAATCTTGATTTAAGGCAAAGAAGGTCAAATTATTCTCCTCTTTCCTCGTAAGTGATCCCTTCTACCAAGCCATTATCATTGGTACCTATCATAGTCCTACATCCTCTAAAATATATATATTATTCACATAAATATTGATTACTAATGTATTATATAGTTGAAATTTACTCATTTTTGAAGTGTGCAATTATTATTTTATTGACTGTCTGCAGTTTTAGTAATTTCCTTTCTTCAACTTAAACTGAAATCCTATTAAAGCAAGGAGATATGCAGTTTCCGTTAAGAGGACAAAAGCCACATCATGCAACTCACTCGTTTCACAATATGACCATGAAAATTTGTGTAATATAAAACTTGCTTCCTACCTGTCTCAAAGAGGCATTTTGAAAAATAAAGAAAAAATTATTTTAAAGAGTTTTTGACAATGTGCTGCACATAAGCTTAATAAAAATGAACAAAAAATGCTGGAATTCCTTCAAGTTGAAATATCATGCACAACCCACAATGTACACACTCCAAACATTTCTATTTAATAAAGATAATAGGTACTTAGGAAGGTTTTTTAAAAGGTATAAAAAAATCAATCTTTTTAATGACTTTTCCCATTTTTAATAGAATAAATAAAGAAAAGTTAGTGAGAATTCAGTGCTTTAATCTCAAAGACAGAGAAAGAGAGAAAGGAGGAAAACAAATACCACTTTTACCACTTTTAATCATCCTCAATTTCAAGTTCTCATGCCCATGATTATTCCTGAACTAAGGGATCTTAATAATAGGCCATCTCCTACCATTCCAAAAACACTGCATAAAGACAGCTGTTTGTCTCCATTTGTGAGCTAAGGCAGCATCCAGACTCCCTGGGCTCCATTATAACGCTGGATCCAACAGCTGCATCCAGAGCTTTCAGAAATTCTTAAATATCACCTCTGAAATTTTCCATTAGCCAGACAGCCTCTTTGCTTGAGTAAGTGGTAGAAATAATTGAGAAATGCTTCTGTGTTTTAGCTCTATAATGTGTGGAGGAAGAAACACAAGAAGAAAAATTCTTGAGTCATCCTCTTCCTTACAGCTCATCTTCAGCTAGCTTTGAGGTTCTGTCAATCCCCTGAAATCGCTTTCAAATACTTTCATTTACTTTCTAATCACTTCTGACGCGAATTTGCAAAATTTTTCTGAAAACATAAAAACTTCCTGTCTCTCCCTCCTTCAAGCAGCCTTGCATGCTACCCCAGGAATATTCGCCTGATGCCCTGGTCCATGCATATTAGGGGACAATATGGTGCCATGTGGGCTATCATTCTCTCCCAGACAGAAGGACAAGTTTAGGTGATCACCCTTGGAAACAGAAAGAAATGAAAATTCAAAAGAAAACAGATGGCCATTTTTATAGTAACTCACCCTACGAAATGTTTTCTTTAAATATTTTGCAGATTAAACCAGATTGCTTCCCAATTATCCATCAAAAACACGAGGTACAGTCTTAGAATGAAGTAACTGGAATAGAGTGATTTAAGCAACCAAAACAAAAAAGCAACCAACCCTGTGACGTCTGTTCTATTATAATCTGACTGAAGACATATTTATATTTTCGCCTGTAGCTCTTTCCTCAGCCTCAGAACTACATATCCATCTGCCAACTTGACATCTTATACTTGACTATCTTACAAGCATCCCAAATTTTAATGTGGACAAGTATTAACTTTTGAAAGCTCCCCTTCAAACATTTTCTAAAAATTGGCATATCCGCATTTTAGTATATGGTCCCTCTATCCTCCCACCTGAATCATCTTTGATGATTTCATCTCCTATTTGCCACTCATCCAAGTCTTCCTGATTCTATTTCCACAAAATATCTACATCCAACCACTTTCCTGGCATCGCTACTGCCACAATCCCAGACCAAGACACCACCTTTTCTAAACTGAATTCTGTCAACAACCTCATTACTGCCTCTCTGCTTCCACTGTTACCCCTGTAGTCCACTCTCCACAGACCAGAAGAGTGAAATTTTTAAAGCATAAGCTGTACCATCCCTCTCACCTGCTCTAACCAATCCTCAATAAAAGTTCTTAAAGAAATTTCCAACCTGCTGCTTCATCTGGCTGCTTCTTTCTCTCCAGTCGCTGGTCATGTCTAAGTTTTCAGATAACAATGTGTCTCACACTTGAAAATTATCCATTGTTTTTCTGAAACTTGAATCTGAGTGCCCTACGTTTTATGTGGCAAGTCCAGTCGTACCGATATCTGATTTGCTCATTAAGCACCTGTGACGGCAACCTTCCAAAATTTTCTTTCTGAGCCACACCCTTTCCTGTTGTAATGCCTACCATTTCTATTAACAGAAATGTTCCTTTGAAAAGATATATGCACCCTAATATTCATAGCAGCACTATTTCCAATAGCCAAGACATGGAAGCAACCTAAATGTCCATCAACAGATGAATGGATAAAGAAGATGTGGTACATATATACAATGGAATATACTCAGCCATAAAAAAATGAAATGATGCCATCTGCAGCAACCATGGATGGACCTAGAGATTGTCATACTAAGTGAAGTAAGTCAGACAGAGAAAGACAAATATCATATGATATCACTTATATGTGGAATCTTTAAAAAAAATGGATACAAATGAACTCACAAAATGGAAATAGGCTCATAGACATAGAAAACAAACTTATGGTTACCAAAGGGTAAAGGGGGGTAAAAAATCAGAAACTTGGGATTAACAGATACACACTACTATATATAAAATAAACAACAAGGACTTACTGTACAACACAGGGAACTATATTCAATATCTTATAATAACCTATAATAGAAAAAAATCTGAAAAAAGAATCAAAACTGAATCACTTTACTGTATGCCTGAAACACTGTAAATCAACTATAATTTCAGTAAAAAAAAAGAAAAGAAACAAAAAGAAATGCTCCATTGTCCAATCTTTACCTGACAAACTATTACCTTTTTTCTAGATTTACCTCAAATGTCACGTTGTAAGACAGTCATCTAATATTCCAATGAGTGAGGTTTACATCATTAAATTGTCACAACACCTTATATTTTTTCTTCTTGCTATCATAATTTATATAATACTTATGTGAATATGAACAAGTAAATATGTGTTTGACCTACCACTACATCCCCCATGCTAGCAGAAAATCATGGACATAGCAGAGCCTCAATATTTATTTTTGAAAGTTAGAAAGGAAGGGAGGGAGGGAGGAAAAAGAGAGAGAGATGGAGGAAGAAAGGAAGGAAGGAAGCCAGGAAGAAAGAAGTTTCATCTAAAGCAGCCCCTTTATTTGAAGTCCATGCCACTGATGCAAACTTCTATTTTATAGTTCAACTTCCTGAAAGCATTTACCTTCTTTGGACCAATGCAACTGACCTTAACCATAAAATATTGTTCAGTCGTTCTTAACAAATCTATTGACTACTGAAAATGAAGATATTGGTACACTGGCTTGTGAATTCATTTTTATGATTAAATTCCATGGGATTGTATCATGTTATTGTAAGGTCTAACCTGCTTCCTGGTCACTTCCATTTTCCCTCATCACTTGATCTCCAGGTGCAGTTCTGCTTGGTCTCTGGTTCCCTGCTCTAATTCTAACCCAACCCCCAAAGAAATATAATCAGCTACAGTACCACATATAAGGATCAACTTTTATTCACTATTCACTTAATTGCTAGTTTGATGTTAATCTGATAAATGATCTTCAGTTTCACTTGAGGGAACTGTGTTTGTCAGGATAGCACAGCGGAAGTTTATGTGTTTTGGAATCAGAAACTCATATCTCTAGTCTAGTCACAGTAGCTCAGTGAACATGGAAATGAGTCTGTAACCCTTTGAATGTCAATCTTCTCATCTTCAAAATAAGGATAAACTATTTACTTCATGGTACTATTATGTTGATTACATGA
This sequence comes from Balaenoptera physalus, assembly GCF_965194825.1. Lineage (NCBI taxonomy): Eukaryota > Metazoa > Chordata > Mammalia > Artiodactyla > Balaenopteridae > Balaenoptera > Balaenoptera physalus. The sequence goes on from NC_138891.1 coordinate 56,150,331, forward strand.
GGTTGGCTTCCCCTGGTTAAAACCATTGATCTAAAAATCCCAAATCCAAGGTTCTATATGATCTTGATACAGCTGAACTCACCAGTCTCTTTCAATGCTACCCTCCCCTTCCTATATCAAAGGACATAAATTCTAGTACTTGCAGTGGCCAGACAAGTAATGCAAGGAATGAATCTGATGGGATGGAAAGGAAAACAGGAAGTGGTGGGGATGCTGGTAGAGTAGATAACACAGGGCTTAAATAAAGAAATCAGCCTCCTCAGCCTAGACAACTGTTGCCATGTGAGAACATAAAACCAGTATTTTGAGATGAGCTGGGTTTTTTTTTAAAGAGAGGCTTGAAGTTGGAATTTTTATATGATAATTTTTGATTTTAAAGTATTGGGTATTGGTTTAAATAACTTCAGAGCTTGACAAAGAATTACCAATCAAGTTGGCCAGTGAAGATATAACTCGACATGCCTTCTTTTCTGCACATACATGGCAAGGACACAGATGATAACGAGGACATTTTAAAAAAGGGGAAAATATACAAATTGGATAAAGAAAAAATAAACAAGGTGGCAAAAATTTGTTTCTTCATGTATGAAGTCTGACTTTAATTCATTCTGTATAGTTCATTCTGTAGGTCCCAATGTAAAAAACATGTTTAGAGAAGCAGCTAAGTTGCTATACCTATCCCAGCCACCCACCCTCCACTACTATCCCGCAGGACTCTGTCTACCACTGCAAAGAAGCTAACCCAACCATTTCTTCCTGGTGCTTGAGAGCACAGAGTAGAGAGGCAGGCCTATCATGAGGGAAGCAACCCAAATTCCCCAGTCCCCTTCTTGGGAGGCTACAGGTGCATGTTCCAATGTTAGTGGTGTCAACAACAAACCCACATTCCTAAGCATTGTGAAAAATAAGTCAGGATTCTGAGGACACTCTGTTGTTGTTGTTATTCCTTTGCTTTCTTGTTTATTTTATATCCAGGTTCAGAAATAGATTGACCGTCTACACTTCAGGGCTTTCTTTCAGAAAAGAAGTGTTAAGGTTGCTAGAAAACAAATCTCATCTGACTCACAAGCTCTAGTACAGAGCTTGCTGCAGCCAAAGAACAATCTATCCAAATTTATAGCCTTTGGTTAATTCCTCAGATGGCTTTGTAGTAGATGCATCCCTGGAGCTTACTCCTGAGTCATTCTTCCTTTACTTTATGTTTGTATATTTTAAGTAAATGAAACAACCAGTATATTGGAATAAGTGGTTTTCTTTTTTTTTAAAGAAAAAAATAGGTAAATTGTTCATGGGGAAAATGGTAGAAAGTAAAAAGCTTCAGCTGGCTACAAGTGGCATCTCTCAAACACAGTAAGTCATAGTCTTAAATAGCTCAATGGACTTTTAGTCAATAAAATTAACAAGCTGCAACCAGAGTCCAAGCTTCAGTGCAGTATGCAAATGAAAGTTCAGGAAGCCAACTGCTTCTCAACCCAAGGACAGAGTTAATAGAGGGGAAATGACAAAATGTGTAAGAAGGATTTGAAAGAGAAAGCTTTTTACTATTTTTGTTTCTTCCCTATTTAATGTAAGGGCAAATAACTACAAAATCTTAGTTTTGAGAGATAAACCAAGCTGTAAGTTTAAAAAAAAATCTTCATATATGAAAATGATATTTCAATGGCCAAGAATTTGAACATTTCACATTACAGATAAAGATTTTTAGAAAAGTATGATTCTAGATATGGAAACTATAATATAAACTGGCACAAGAAACATCTATTGATCAAGCAAAGCTAAGTTTGTTAAACTTACTGCAGAAAGAGAGACCATAACTTTGACAATGTCACTGGTCTCTCAAAATGAGGAAACTAGAGGGATATCCACTGGGCTTGGGCCAGATTTTAAGGCAGATCTTCCAAGACACAGAATGGTTGAAATTGGGCAATGTTTATAGTGAAAAAACTTTGGTGTAGGGTACAGCAAAGCTAAGGTCCAGAAACGAGGCTTGATGATCAAACTGTATGCTTTTTTTTTTTTAACATCTTTATTGGAGTATAATTGCTTTAAATGGTGCGTTAGTTTCTGCTTTATATCAAAGTGACTCAGTTATACATATACATATATCCCCATATATCTTCCCTCTTGCATCTCCTGACCTCCCACCCTCCCTATTCCACCTCTCTAGGTGGTCACAAAGCACCGAGCTGATCTCCCTGTGCTATGTGGCTGCTTCCCACTACCTATCTATTTTACATTTGGTAGTGTATATATGTCCATGCCACTCTCTCACTTTGTCCCAGCTTACCCTTCCCCCTCCCTGTGTCCTCAAGTCCATTCTCTAGTAGCTCTACATCTTTATTCCCATCTTGCCCCTAGGTTCTTCATGACCCTTTTTTTTTTTCTTAGATTCGATATATATGTGTTAGCATACTGTATTTGTTATTCTGTTTCTGACTTACTTCATTCCGCATGACAGACTCAGGGTCCATCCAGCTCACCATAAATAACTCAATTTCGTTTGTTTTTATGGCTGAGTAATATTCCATTGTATATATGTGCCACATCTTCTTTAGCCATTTATCTGTCGATGGACACTTAGGTTGATTCCATGCCCTGGCTCTTGTAAATAGAGCTGGAATGAACATTGTGGTACATGAATATTTTGAATTATGGTTTTCTCAGGGTATATGCCCAGTAGTGGGATTGCTGGCTCATATGGTAGTTCTATTTTTAGTTTTTTAAGGAACCTCCATACTGTTCCCCATAGTGCCTGTATCAATTTACATTCCCACCAACAGTGCAAAGGGTTCCCTTTTCTCCACACCCTCTCTAGCATTTATTGTTTGTAGATTTTTTGATGATGGCCATTCTGACTGGTATGAGATGATATCTCATTGTAATTTTTATTTGCATTTCTCTAATAATTAGTGATGTGGAGCAGCTTTTCATGTGCTTCTTGGCCATCTGTATGTCTTCTTTGGAGAAATGTCTATTTAGGTCTTCTGCCCATTTTTGGATTGGGTTGTTTGTTTTTTTGTTATTGAGCTGCATGAGCTGCTTGTAAATGTTGGACATCAATCCTTTGTCAGTTGCTTCATTTGCAAATATTTTCTCCCATTCTAAGGGTTGTCTTTTTGTCTTGTTTATGGTTTGCCCTGCTGTGCAAAAGATTTTAAGTTTCATTAGGTGCCATTTGTTTATTTTTGTTTTTCTTTCCATTTCTCTAGCAGGTGGGTCAAAAAGGATCTTGCTGTGATTTATGTCTTAGAGTGTTCTGTCTGTTTTCCTCTAAGAGACTGATAGTGTCTGGCCTTACATTTAGGTCTTTAAGCCATTTTGAGTTTATTTTTGTGTATGGTGTTAGGGAGTGTTCTAATTTCATTCTTTTACATGTAGCTGTCCAGTTTTCCCAGCATCACTTACTGAAGAGCTGTCTTTTCTCCTCTGTATATTCTTGCCTCCTTTAACAAAGATAAGGTGACCATATGTGTGTGGGTTTATCTCTGGGCTTTCTATCCTGTTCCATTGATCTATATTTCTGTTTGTGTGTCAGTACCATACTGTCTTCATAACTGTAGCTTTGTAGTATAGTCTGAAGTCAGGAGCCTGATTCCTCCAGCTCCGTTTTTCTTTCTCAAGATTGCTTTGGCTATTCTGGGCCATTTGTGTTTCCATACAGATTGTGAAATTTTTTCTTCTAGTTCTGTGAAAAATGCCAGTGGTAGTTTGATAGGGATTGCATTGAATCTGTAGATTACTTTGGGTAGTAGAGTCATTTTCACAATGTTGATTCTTCCAATCCAAGATCATGGTATATCTCTCCATCTATTTGTATCATCTTTAATTTCTTTCATCAGTGTCTTATAATTTTCTGCATACAGGTTTTTGTCTCCTTAGGTAGGTTTATTCCTAGGTATTTTATTCTTTTTGTTGCAATGATAAATGGGAGTGTTTTTTTAATTTCACTTTCAGATTTTTCATCATTAGTGTATAGGAATGCAAGAGATTTCTATGCATTAATTTTGCATCCTGCTACTGGACCACATTCATTGATTAGCTCTAGTAGTTTTCTGGTGGCATATTTAGGATTCTCTATGTATAGTATCATGGCATCTGCAAACAGTAACAGCTTTACTTCTTTCTGATCTGTAATCCTTTTATTTCTTTTTCTTCTCTGATTGCTGTGGCTAAAACTTCCAAAACTATGTTGGATAATAGTGGTGAGAGTGGGCAACATTGTCTTGTTCCTGATCTTAGTGGAAATGGTTTCAGTTTTTCACCATTGAGGATGATGTTGGCTGTGGGTTTGTCATATATGGCCTTTATTATGTCGAGGTAAGTTCCCTCTATGTCTACTTTCTGGAGGGTTTTTATCATAAATGGGTGGTGAATTTTGTCAAAATCTTTTTTTGCATCTATTTAGATGATCATATGGTTTTTCTCCTTCAATTTGTTAATATGGTGTATCACATTGATTGATTTGCGTATATTGAAGAATCCTTGCATTCCTGGGATAAACCCCACTTGATCATGGTGCATGATCCTTTTAATGTGCTGTTGGATTCTGTTTGCTAGTATTCTGTTGAGGATTTTTGCATCTATGTTCATCAGTGATATTGGCCTGTAGTTTTCTTTCTTTGTGACATCTTAGTCTGGTTTTGGTATCATGGTGATGGTGGCCTCATAGAATGAGTTTGGGAGTGTTCCTCCCTCTGCTATGTTTTGGAACAGTTTGAGAAGGATAGGTGTTAGCTCTTCTCTAAATGTTTGACAGAATTCGCCTGTGAAGCCATCTGGTCCTGGGCTTTGGTTTGTTGGAAGATTTTAAATCACAGTTTCAATTTCAGTGCTTGTGACTGGTCTGTTCATATTTTCTATTTCTTCCTGGTTCAGTCTCGAAAGGTTGTGCGTTTCTAAGAATTTGTCCATTTCTTCCAGGTTGTCCATTTTATTGGCATATAGTTGCTTGTAGTAATCTCTCATGATCGTTTGTATTTCTGCAGTGTCAGTTGCTACTTCTCCATTTTCATTTCTAATTCTATTGATTCAAGTCTTCTCCCTTTTTTTCTTCATGAGTCTGGCTAATGGTTTATCAATTTTGTTTATCTTCTCAAAGAACCAGGTTTTAGTTTTATTGATCTTTGCTATTGTTTCCTTCATTTCTTTTTCATTTTCTTCTGATCTGACCTTTATGATTTCTTTCCTTCTGCTAACTTTGGGGTTTTTTGTTCTTCTTTCTCTAATTGCTCTAGGTGGAAAGTTAGGTTGTTTATTTGAGATGTTTCTTGTTTCTTAAGGTAGGATTGTATTGCTATAAACTTCCCTCTTAGAACTGCTTTTGCTGCATCCCATAGGTTTTTGGTCAACGTGTTTTCATCATCATTTGTTTCTAGCTATTTTTTTATTTCCTCTTTGATTTCCTCAGTGATCTCTTGGTTATTGAGTAGTGTATTGTTTAGCCTCCATGTGTTTGTATTTTTTACAGATTTTTTCCTGTAACTGATATCTAGTCTCATAGTGTTGTGGTCAGAAAAGATACTTGATATGATTTCAATTTTCTTAAATTTACCAAGGCTTGATTTGTGACCCAAGATATGATCTGTCCTGGGGAATGTTCCATGAGCACTTGAGAAGAAAGTGTATTCTGTTGTTTCTGGATGGAATGTCCTATAAATATCAATTAAGTCTATCTTGTTTAATGTATCATTTAAAGCTTGTGTTTCCTTATTTGTTTTCATTTTGGATGATCTGTCCATTGGTGAAAGTGGGTGTTAAAGTCCCCTACTATGATTGTGTTACTGTCGATTTCCCCTTTTATGGCTGGTAGTATTTGCCTTATGTATTGAGGTGCTCCTATGTTGGGTGCATAAATATTTACAATTGTCATATCTTCTTCTTGGATTGATCCCTTGATAATTATGTAGTGTCCTTCTTTGTCTCTTGTAATCATCTTTGTTTAAAGTCTATTTTGTCTGTTATGAGAATTGCTACTCCAGCTTTCTTTTGATTTCCATTTGCATGGAATATCTTTTTCCATCCCCTCACTTTCAGTCTGTACGTGTCCCTAGGTCTGAAGTGGGTCTCTTGTAGACAGCATATATATGGGCCTTATTTTTGTATCCATTCAGCCAGTCTAGGTCTTTTGGTTGGAGCATTTAATCCATTTACATTCAAGGTAATTATCGATATGTATGTTCCTATTACCATTTTCTTAATTGTTTTGGGTTTGTTATTGTAGGTCTTTTCCTTATCTTGTGTTTGCTGCCTAGAGAAGTTCCTTTAGAATTTGCTGGAAAGCTGGTTTGGTGGTGCTGAATTCTCTTAACATTTGCTAGTCTGTAAAGGTTTTAATTTCTACGTCGAATCTGAATGAGATCCTTGCTGGGTAGAGTAATCTTGGTTGTAGGATTTTCCCTTTCATCACTTTAAATATGTCCTGCCACTCCCTTCTGGCTTGCAGAGTTTCTGCTGAATGATCAGCTGTTAACCTTATGGGGACTCCCTTGTATATTATTTGTTGTTTTTTCCCTTGCTGGTTTTAATATTTTTTCTTTGTTTTCAATTTCTGATAGTTTGATTAATATGTGCCTTGGCGTGTTTCTCCTTGGATTTATCCTGTATGGGACTCTCTGTGCTTCCTGGACTTGATTAACCATTTCCTTTCCCATATTAGGGAAGTTTTCACCTATAATCTCTTCAAATATTTTCTCAGTCCCTTTCTTTTTCTCTTCTTCTAGGATCTCTATAATTCACATGTTGGTGCGTTTAATGTTATCCCAGAGGTCTCTGAGACTGTCCTCAATTCTTTTCATTCTTTTTACTTTATTCTGCTCTGCAGTAGTTATTTCCACTATTTTATCTTCCAGGTCACTTATCCATTCTTCTGCCCCAGTTATTCTGCTATTGATCCCTTGTAGAGAATTTTTAATTTCATTTATTGTGTTGTTCATCACTGTTTGTTTGCTCTTTAGTTCTTCTAGGTCCTTGCTAAACCTTTCTTGTATTTTCTCCATTCTGTTTCCAAGATTTTGGATCATCTTTACTATCATTACTCTGAATTCTTTTTCAGGTAGACTGCCTATTTCCTCTTCATTTGTTAGGTCTAGTGGGTTTTTGCCTTGCTCCTTCATCTGCTGTGTGTTTCTCTGTCTTCTCATTTTGCTTAACTTACTGCATTTGGAGTCTCCTTTTCGCAGGTGCAGGTTCGTAGTTACCATTGTTTTTGGTGTCTGTCCTCAGTGGCTAATGTTGGTTTAGTGGGTTGTGTAGGCTTCTGGTGGAGGGGACTAGTGCCTGTGTTCTGGTGGATGAGGCTGGATCTTGTCTTTCTGGTGGGCAGGTCCACGTCTGGTGGTGTGTTTTGGGGTGTCTGTGGCCTTATTATGATTTTAGGCAGCCTCTCTGCTAATGGATGGGGTTGTGTTCCTGTCTTGCTAGTTGTTTGGCATAGGGCGTCCAGCACTGTAGCTTGCTGGCATTGAGTGGAACTGGATCTTGGCATTGAGATGGAGCTCTCTGGGAGATTTTCACTGTTTGATATTATGTGGAGCTGGGAGGTCTCTTGTGGACCAGTGTCCTGAACTTGGCTCTCCCACCTCAGAGGCACACCCCTGATGCCTGACTGGAGCACCAAGAACCTGTCATCTACACGGCTCAGAATAAAAGGGAGAAAAAAAGCAAGCAAGCAAGAAAAAGATTAAATTAAATTAAATTAAATTAAAAAATAATTATTAAAAAATTTAAAAAGTAAGAATAAAAAAGGAGGAAAGAAAGAAGAGAGCAATGAAACCAAAAAACAAATCCACCAATGATAACAAGCGCTAAAAACTATACAAAAAAAAAAATAAAGAAAAGAAATAAACGGACAGACAGAACCCTAGGACAAATGGTAAAAGCAAAGCTATACAGACAAAATCACACACAAAAGAATACACATACACACTCAGAAAAAGAGAAGAAGGGAAAAATATATATATATCGTTGTTTCCAAAGTCCACCTCCTCAATTTGGGATGATTCGTTGTCTATTCAGGTATTCCACAGATGCAGGGTACATCAAGTTGATTGTGGAGCTTTAATCCCCTGCTCCTGAGGCTGCTGGGAGAGATTTCCCTTTCTCTTCTCTCTTCGCACAGCTCCTGGGGTTCAGCTTTGGACTTGGACCTGCCTCTGCATGTAGGTCACCTGAGGGCATCTGTTCGTTGCTCAGACAGGACGGGCTTAAAGGAGCAGCTGCTTCGGGGGTTTTGGCTCACTCAGGCCGCTGGGAGGGAGGGGTACGGATGCCGGGTGAGCCTGCGGCGGCAGAGGCCAGCGTGACGTTGCACCAGCCTGAGGCACGTCGTGGGTTCTCCGGGGGAAGTTGTCCCTGGATCACGGGACCCTGGCAGTGGTGGGCTGCAGAGGCTCCCGGGAGGGGTGGTGTGGAGAGTGACCTGTGCTTGCACACAGGCTTCTTGGTGGCGGCAGCAGCAGCCTTAGTATCTCATGCCCGTCTCTGGGGTCCACGCTGATAGCCGCGGCTCGCGCCCGTCTCTGGAGCTCCTTTAAGCAGCGCTCTTAATCCCCTCTCCTCGCACACCAGGAAACAAAGAGGCAAGAAAAAGCCTCTTGCCTCTTCGGCAGCTCCAGACCTTTTCCCAGACTCCCTCCTGGCTAGCCGTGGCACACTAGCCCCCTTCAGGCTGTGTTCACGCCGCCAACCCCTGTCCTCTCCCTGCGATCCGACCGAAGCCCGAGCCTCAGCTCCCAGCCCCCGCCCGCCCCGGCAGGGGAGCAGACAAGCCTCTCGGGCTGGTGAGTGCTGCTCAGCACCGATCCTCCATGCGGGAATCTCTCCGCTTTGCCCTCCGCACCCCTGTGGCTGTGCTCTCCTCCGTGGCTCCGAAGCTTCCCCCCTCTGCCACCCGCAGTCTCTGCCCGTGAAGGGGCTTCCTAGTGTGTGGAGACCTTTCCTCCTTCACAGCTCCCTCCCACTGGTGCAGGTCCCGTCCCTATTCTTTGTCTCTGTTTTTTGTTTTTTCTTTTGCCCTACCCAGGTACGTGGGGAGTTTCTTGCCTTTTGGGAGGTCTTAGGTCTTCTGCCAGCATTCAGTAGGTGTTCTGTAGGAGTTGTTCCATATATAGATGTATTTCTGATGTATTTGTGGGGAGGAAGGTGATCTCCACGTCTTACGCTTCGGCCATTTTGAAGCTCCCCCCCAAACTGTATGCTTTTTAAATTGGTTTACAGTCTTATCTTCCAGGAGAAAGTATTTCCTGGAGCAACTGGCTAAGTTACTTTTTCCTAGCTCCAGTGTTATTTTGCACAGACAATGGAAAGTGTGTTTGGTCTCTGAATTTTTAGCACACAGACACAAAATTATGTTGGCTGCAGTTTCATCTTCCCAAAATGTATATACCTCATTTCTACAAAATTCCTATGGTAGGAATCAGAACTGCTTTGACCTTAGATATCTCTGACTTTTCTGCTACCTTGATGAAATTCTTTAGATATCCCTAAAAAGCAACCCACCTATTTATTCAACCTTCTTCTTGCTATACCACCTAAGACATCAAAGGGATTTTAGTCTTTAAGACTTAAGTCATGGAAAATACAACAGAGCCCTTAATTCTTAGCATCCCACTTTTTATGAATCACCCAAACAATTATATACCTAGTCTACCAAATAGAGTACTGAGAAAAAAAAAATTTTATTGAAGTAGGGAATTTTTATGTTATAAATTATATACAGGTTAGACGTATGGCATATTTAGAATCTGACTTTACCCAGTTTAGCAGATTAATTTGGTTTCTCTCTTAGGAATTGATATTTATAACTGAAAAGAAACTTGGAGAATACCTAATTCAAATTCCTTCATTTATTTCCTCTTAATATGAGGAAATAAATAAATATAAGGAAGAACTGACATCTGCCTAAAGTCATACAGATACCTAGCTTTTTTTAGATGCCAGATTTGAGAGAGATTTCATTTTCCCTTCCACATGCTCTCACTCTGCCTCAGTTTATCTTTCTCTCCCACAGGCCCATGTCTCTGAGGAAAGAATGTCTCTACTTGCTGGCACTATACCCTATTGAAGTTGTTCTTTCCAGCAACCCGTGACGACATCATACTTCATCTTTTCCCTCTGTGTCCTATCCCCTGAAATCTCATGAGCAAACCTATACCCAGCCATCCCTCCCAGGAAAGCGTCCTCCACTCTTAATTGGACATTATTAAGTCCCTGCCTAAGCTATTGGTTCATCCTTGGGACTCAGATATATCATAGCATGGTTAAGCAGAGGTGGGACACCCTGCCAGGTATCCACCTGCTTGAGGGGCTGAAGGTAATTCTGGAGAACAACACGTCTTAAAAAGAAAAGTGAAACGTCAAGTATGGCTTGACAACAAGACTGAATTCATCAAAAAAAAAAAAAGAAAATTATGATCACACTTGGATTTGTCCCAGCCAAGATCACCATGGACACATTTGAAACTTAGGGAGAAGAAAAGCTAAAATAACTCCTTTTAACTAATAAATATAATGCTAAGTCACTATGAGGCTAAGAGGAACATATAAGCAGGATGATGAAAGACCTTTGCACATCAGGACTGCAACCTGCAAGTGGCACTGACAACAAGAAGATACAGTGTTGATAGCTTTGGAGAGGACCCAGAGCACACCCCTGGTGCTGGCACTTATGCTGGGCATCAACAGGAGAGACAACAGCAAACCTCATTAGCATGCATCACCAATAGGATCTATAAGAGTAAAGGATTACACTGCATAATAACCAAGAGAACCTGGCTTACACACACATAAAAAGCTTACCGAGGGCTTCCCTGGTGGTGCAGTGGTTGAGAATCTGCCTGCCAATGCAGGGGACACGGGTTCGAGCCCTGGTCTGGGAAGATCCCACATGCCACGGAGCAACTAGGCCCGTGAGCCACAACTACTGAGCCTGCGCGTCTGGAGCCTGTGCTCCGCAAGAATAGAGGCCGTGATGGTGAGAGGCCCACGCACCGCGATGAAGAGTGGCCCCCGCTTGCCGCAACTAGAGAAAGCCCTCGCACAGAAACAAGACCCAACACTACCAAAAATTAATTAATTAATTAATTAATTTAAAAAAAAAAAAAAAAGCTTACCGAGTTAGACCTTAGGAGTCTTGGAGATTCCACAAGGAGCAAGTCAGACTACAACCAGAACAGTGCTACTGATTAATTTTCCCTGGGGCTCTGGGCCTGAGAAAATAATTTACCGTCTGATTTCTTTCACTTTGCTCTAGCTCAAATCCAAATCAATGTTTTTAAACTTTACAGCTCATCCATTCAGCAGTTTCTTTGTCTTACTTCTTTTCTATTTTCATTCCATTTATTTCTGATCAGTCACAAAGTGAATATTTATAAAATTAATTTTTAATATATTTAAGATACCACTTGACTGATGCAAAGAAACTAAAGAGGACATGCAATTATGATATACGTTCATTTTAATGAGGGATATTCATTCATTAAACAATCTACCATTTGTTAATGTGCTCTGCTTCTCCTGAAATAACTGCTCAACTTCACGGATATTCTATACTCAAATTCCTGTTTGGACAGATTAGTGGGAAAAGTCATTATTAGATAAGAAATAAATTTATTTTCTCTTTGCTTCAGGAATTCTCATAAACCAATTTCTCTGGGAAAAATCTCTCCTATCAACATAGTAGATTGTTCACCTGGGCAAATAGTTAACACAAAAGTTTATTTAACAAACCTTGACTAGGACCATCATCTTACTCTGTCTACCAATCCTAAATTATATATTACATCACAAACTCCATCCAGTCTCCATCAGTTCCCTTCCTTGAAAATCCCACCATAAAATCCTTGAGCATAGCCCCTAAAGTTGTGTAAACATTTTTCCTTGATGTCTCACTTCTGAAAAACTACTAAGACTGCTCAGGTAGTACTCTCCCTTACTGCAGTACGTCTAAGAAAATTAACCCTCTTTGACTGATAAGTTTTAGTAGTCACTTAAGGAGTCAGCAGTGAAGATCTTAGATGTGCTCCTGAGATCCAGCTGAGATTCCACCACCACTGCTATGCCCACTGTAGCTCAAGACCTCTCACTTGGAAACAGCACGCCTCCCTTCCAGCTGTGAAGGGGAAGTAAACCTGATGTGGAGTCTGAGCTCTTATTTCTTTTCTTTGAGTCCTCAAATTCTGAGTTTATTTTATCTCTTAGAAATGAGGAACTCCATATAGATAATTCTTTAATTATCTACTGAAACTTTAAAACATGTTTTCTTAGTAGAAATCTGCTTAGTTGTTGATAACACTATTGATTGTCTTTATCTGTTCTCACCATCTTTTGTGGGAAGTCTATGTGGGGACGTTCATAGGGAAGAGAATAGATAAGTCCATCTCTCAGTCAGACTCCAAAGGTTCAGAAGGTCAGAAGGACTCATCACACTGGTGTCCTTATAGGACAAACATTGCCTTGGGTCACCTACCAATATCTTACAAAAACCTTCCTCCATCTTGTCTTGTTTTGTTCATGAGAGCACGGTTCTGAAAAAGGTCTCTTCTTGAAGCAGTCCATCTACAAAGAAATGCCCATTCATCAATCTCCGATTAGAGAGAGCCAACTATTAATTTGAGGGGTCCAAGACACAAAGTGCAACAGCAACTTATTCTACCAACCATTGCCAGACACCCACTGAGTGCCTCTCAATGTAATTTAATATACCCTCTGGCCAGATCTCTGTTTCTTACATGGTTTTGCACAAATTCCAGTGCTTATCTTTCTAAGTTGCATAACTGCACTGAAGATAATTAAGAATTATAATGGATAATGGATATATGGGAGAATTTTTAATAGTAGCAAACTTGTTCATAACAGTGGCACCATAAAGCAAATAGGGAGTAAAATTGAAAATACCCATTGAATGAATTTTTCTTTGTAGGAAGAACTCCCCAAACAAATTCATATTCCAAAACTATTTCCTAAAAAGAGTTCTTAGCCAAGACACAAGGAAAATGTAAATATTCAAATGTATCTATTTTCGATCTCCCGAAGCACAACTTGAACCTAACAGCCTTTATCCCACTTGTCTTCTTCCCCTCTCCTGTGCTTCTCCAGTACCCTCTGCTCCTTCCTCTCTTTATGACCCAATTTCTTTCCATTCTGGACAGTCATAAATCCCCAAAGCTCAATTGCCTCTCAAAGTTAAATTCACTTTAAACAGCGCAAATCCCTGTTCTGGCATTAGCACTCATGTTGAACATCAATATAAACTGTTATACATGTATTACTCCTACCCCATTACGTTTTGTAAGTAACAAAATATTTTTTAAAGCCTTATATTTTAGTAAGCTTAATTACACTTCTTTCCAGATTTTTGAACAAGAGCCTTCACATTTTTATTTTCTACTGGGTCCCACAAATTATATTGCCAACTTCCATGCTATAGTGCAAAGTGTAGCAAGAAAAGATGTCAGTATATCCATAGAATTCCTCCCTTGCAATTTACATAAAGTTATACAGAAAGTGCATGAAAATAGACCAATTTAGATAAGATTCTAGTTTTTCTTTTAAATGAAAACATGTGCATCTTAGGGGAAGAATGTTTTACTGATATCACTACAGACTTCTCTGTATAAAAACAAACAAAAAAGCAAAGAAGTGATGAAGAATTAAGCCATTTGGCTTATACCCCCATAGCTCTTTCTGTCAGCAATTCTGATTGGGAAGAAGTTTTGTTCTCTTCCTTTAAATGACCACTCTTGTCTTCTGGATTAGAAGTAGACTACAAATTCTGATCATAAATATCCTCTTAGTATTTGCCTATTTGTAATTCTCAAAGGTGAGATCTCTAGAGGTTTAAATGCCATTGTGCCACTGCAGTCCAATAAAATGATTCTGAAAATAGTCATCCAACAGAAAGAGTAGGAAAACTTGATAGAGGTTGAAATCGCCACCACTGGAAAACTGATATACGATCATCCTCCCTTAAACAGTGGTTGCAGATCTGTACTGATCACTTCCTCAGCTCAGGCTGAAGAATGATCCTGGGGAACAGGAAGCAAGGGTTGAAAACTGAGACCACCTACATCCACTTAAATTAACTATTAGGACAGAGAACTGGGGTCACTTGTGTCAACATGACTTAACTATATGTTCTAGGAAATTCTTACCCAGGAATATAAGCCAGTAGACCAATAAATAATGTAGCTCTTTGCTTCAGAAAATTCCTGCAACCAATCTGTCTGGAAAAATAGTTTGCTCATCTGGGAAAACAGCTCTCCCTTCAAGACCATATATTGCTCACCTGGCAAACGGCTTGCACATCAAACAGCAGTTTACTTATTAAGACTCACTCGAGCACTCTCACCTCGCTGTGTCCACCAACCTTAACTTATTATGCCACTAAACTTGCTCAGTCCAAATCAGTGTTCTGCCTGGAAGATCCTAAACCACTTGAGGCAGACCGCATAACTTTAGAATTATCTTTTCCTTGCATTGCTTTTGAGACTCTGTTAGGGAGACTCTGTTATGCAGGTGTTTGTTCTTACTTCAGAAGGGCTAATAAACTTAGCTTTGCTTAACCAGTAGATTTTTTTGGTGATCTCTTAAGCAGTTGGCAATCAACAGGCATCTTTCTATCTATCTGGTTAAATTTGTCAACATAGCAAGATAAGTAAAAACAGAAAAACAAGCAGTAATCCACCAATGTAACTAAAAATGATAAAATAAAAGAGCTTCTCTATCATCCTAAATTTACTGTTGAATGAAGGTGAATATCATTTGATCACACTACCCTGAAATTATATTTTTCCTCAAATATTTTAATAGTCAATATATTAAACCAGTTTGGGTGGCAGAGCAATAATCAGATAGAAAATGTCATCTGGCATGTCCATATAATTAAAATCAAATTTATTTCCTGGATTTTGTGTCAGAAAAGCAGGATAAATGTCTAGTTCTACAACTCATCTCTGCAATTCTGTAAAAGTCACTGATTATTTCTTTGTTTAGTTCTTCACTTCTAAAATAAGCCAATTATATCTACCAGAGAATTACAATTTTGATTGCCTGCTCTGTATCAGGCAGTGTTCCAGAAAATGGATTGTGGCCACACAATCATTAAATCACAAAATGTATATAAGATAAATCTGTAAAATTTTTTAAAAAGGCAAATATTAAAGTTTCCTTATTTTTACTATCATTAGTACTATCATCTTGATTTTCTAATATTCAAAGTGTTTTTAAAAAGTGAAATTATTAAAATCTTCACAAGCTAGAACTTCTTTAAAGCCAGAATCCATCAATGTGAATTTTGTCACTGAGTTAATCAGGTTTATTTTCATCTGGACACCATAAAATGCTGTGATTTGAGATTATGGAAAAAAAACCCAAAAAACTGTGAAAGCCTGTCACTGACCTCTACCAAGTCTTCTTCTTATTCAAAGGCACATACCAAAAGGGCTGTTTTAATTTTAGATGAAACTGTATTTTTTTTTTTTACTGTGGTAAAATATATATAACATAAAATTTACCATTTTAACCATTTGTAAGTGTACGGTTCTGAGAAATTCAGTACATTCACATTGTTGTGCAACCATCACCACCACCCATTTCCAGAACTTTTTCATCTCCCCAACTGAAACTCTACACCAAATAAACACTAATTATTCTTCATTCCACCCCCTCTATAGCCCCTGGTAACTGCAATCACCATTCTATTTTTTGTCTCTAGGAAGTTGACTACTCTAGGTGCCTTATATAAGTGGAGTTATTCAATATTTGTCCAGGCTTTTTTCACTCAGCTTAATGTCCTCA
Source organism: Balaenoptera physalus (assembly GCF_965194825.1). NCBI lineage: Eukaryota > Metazoa > Chordata > Mammalia > Artiodactyla > Balaenopteridae > Balaenoptera > Balaenoptera physalus. The sequence continues at coordinate 56,166,123 of NC_138891.1, forward strand.
AGTTTCATCCATGTGGTAGCATATGTTACCATTTCCTTCCTTACTAAGACTGAATAATATTCCATTGTGTGTGTGTGTGTGTGTGTGTGTGTATGTGTGTGTATACACACACCACATTTTGCTTATATGATCATCCATTAATGAACACTTGGGTGGCTTCCATCTTTTAGCTTTTGTGAATAATGTTGCTATGAACACAGGTGTTCAAATAACTCCGAGACCCTACTTTCAGTTCTTTTGGTTATAAACCCAGAAGTAAGATTGGTGGATCATATGGTAATTTTATTTTTATGTTTTTGAGGAATAACTATACCACTTTCCACAGAGGCTTCACCATTTTATATTCTCTCCAGCAAAGCCCAGGGTTTCAATTTCTCTGCATCCTCTCCAAAACTTGTTTGTTTTGTTTTGTTTTGTTTTTTAATAGCATCTGAATGTGTGTTAAGTGGTATTTCATTGTGGTTTTGATTTGTGTCTCTTAATGATTAGTGATGTTGAGCATAGTTGCATGTGCTTACTGACAATTTCTATATATTCTTTGGAGAAATGTCTACTGAAATCCTTTGCCTATTTTTTAATTGGACTGTTTTTTGTTGTTGAGTTGTAGGCGTTCTTTATATATTCTAGATGCCAATCCCTTAGCAGAGTATGATTTGCAAATATTTTCTCCCATTCACTCTCTTGGTAGTGTGCTTTGATGCACAGCTTTTTATTTCCTGTTTTTAATTATCTATTTGGGGATGCAATTACATTTCTTAACCCTTACTTGTGAAACACACATGTGACTCCAACTGCCCAACATTTACTGATGTTGGAAAAAACTGTCGGAATTATACTTTTTTTGAAAGCCAGAACTTGACTGAGCAAATGAGAATGTGTCCACTTGCCACTAGGAGGGAAAAAGACATGGAGACATCTGTTAAAAATAAATACTTTGAAGAATAATCCACTGTACTCTTCATTTGAGGATAAAGAGAAAGAAATACACTGAGATACCACATACTTAATGGGAAACAGAGCTAAAAATAAAAAGCTGATAAATCCTTCCAAGTTGGAGCTGTAACATATTCACAGGTGAAAACCAAGAAGTACCACAGAGACAGGTCCTATTTGGTCTACCAGCATAATGGGCTTTCGGTTCTACTCTCTGCCAAGACCAATTATTTTCTATACGAACAAAGGACATTTCCATAGGAAGTTAAGTAGCCTTACTTTTGAGAGTGAAAGGAGGAAGAAATGAGTAAAATATTTGTTGTAGAACATCAAGTATGACCCAATATCTAGAAACCACAAGAGATCTGTACTCAGAATCATGGAGAGCTCTTAAAAACAGTGTGCAGTGAAAATATTAAACAGAATTTTATTAATATAATTTATTTAAATTTAAAACAAATATACATAAAAGTGCCTATTTTACAAAGATAAAAATTCACAGATATCTATCAAACCTAGTAGAAGTGGGTGCTTTCGAAAAAGAGAAAAAAAAGGGTAATAGGAATAAAATCAAACAAGTAATGAAATGAGAGGGACTTAGCATAGACAGTTAAAAAGTGTGTCACAAAGCAGGAATTAGAATTAAGTAAACTTTCTGCACATACAGCCCCATTAAAAAAAAAAAAGAATAGGTATTATGGAGATGTAACCAAGGACACCTGTGACCTAAATGGCCAGGAGGTCAAGTTGGGACCAGTCAGTGATGTCGATAATTTGAGGTTTGTCCTTGGGGAACAGGCAATCCTGCAAGGTGCAGCCTTTATGGAGCAGCAAATTAATATAATGATAGAAAGGCAAAGAGTGAAAGTGAAATAAATGCAGCAAAATGAAGTCTGAATGTATTGAAAATAGAGCAAAACCAAAGGGAACTCAGGGAGAAGCAGCAACAACAACGATATAAAAACAATGGAAGGAGAAAGTAGATGGGGAAAAAGTCTGCAAAAATGAAAAAGAGTTTAGAGAAAAAAGAAAGTAGGAGAAATTTTAAATAGTTGTAAGAAGATTCCTAATTAGGGTAGGCAAACTATAACGTCCATATGCTGATAAAGACATTTAGGGACTTCCTAGGAGTCCCTTGAAAGATAAAATTTAATTATAGAAATTTTGAAGGAACAATATATTTTATTTTGTTTCATTGTTTGTTTAATTCCAAGCAGAGTTTTAAAGTAGATGGGTGGATCGATGGTTTTCCAACTGTAGCGTACATCATAATCCCCTGGATAGCTTGTTAAAAGACTGATTGCTGAGACCCATCCCCAGAGTTTCTGATCCAGTAGGTCTGGGCTGTGCTCTGAGAATCTGCATTTCTAACAAGTTCCCAGAGATAGATGACACATATGTTGCTGGTCCTGGGACTACCCTTTGAGTACTACTGCTCTCAAAAATGTTAAGAACTAAGTAAATATTTGTAAAATAACCAGCACATAGCAGTGTGTCTTCCCTGGGGAAGCTTTTCCAGAGACAAAGCCTTTGCTTGGTAAATAATCAGAAGTTTAAGTTCTTAAAGGTGGGAATCCTCATGGCCAACTTATTTCTAAGGTACAGGTCAGGCCATAGTAAAAAACAACAAAACAAAACAATAAAAGGATATGATTCAGGGAGGCCTCAGTTTGAAGGTTAAGAAAGATTTTGAAAAGTGATCCAGACTTTAAAGCCATGACTTGAGATATAATGTAAGGAGTAATAAGGCTGCTGGAGTATAGGTCACAGGGCATCTACCAGAAAGTCTCCATACCATGGAATTTTTTGGTATGTCATGGTCAAGAGCATATTCTTAAGGATTAGTGGACCAAGGTTCAGGTCTTGGCTCTGGCCTTTCCTAACTGTTGTTCTGTACGCAAGTTATCCAACATTTCCCAGCTTGGTTTCCTTATCTAAAAATAGGGATGATAATACACAACTATATAAGTCAGGATAGGTAACGTGCTGTAACAAATAACCCCAAAATATCAGTGGCTTGACACAAAAAGTAGATTTCTTGCTGACACAAATTTCAGTGTAACCCTTCCTGATTGGGAAGATCTTTAAGGCAACTTTCTCCTACCAGTGACTCAAAGGCACAGGCTGATTTCATCTTGTGATTCCACCATCCTTGTGTCTTCAAGGTTGTCCTGATATCATCCCAACAGCCAATGAGGAGGGGGCAGGTGAAAGAAAGAGAAAACTTGGAGCACTGCACAATAATATTTAGCCCCCAAAGCCAGCAGATGCTCATCACTCTCATTAAAATCCCAGTGGTAAGAACTAGTCACATGGCCACACCTAGATGCAAAAGGGACTAGAAATGTGGTCCTGAATAGGCAGCAACTTACCCACACGAATCTACACTCTGCAATGGGAGCATGAGTATTCTTGCCCACCAGTCATCTCTGCCACATTAGCTCTCAGCATTGTTTAAATATTAAAATAAGCTATTAAAGTGCTTAGGATACAGTGATGACGGCCATTATCCTGACTTGCTGGTTTCTTAATGGCCAGTGTCTATGGCCAGGCATGGGAGAATTAAAAGACAGGCCAGACATTTTTAAGACTGTAAGAAATAATTTTAACCCCAAGAATATTCACCAGTTTCCTTTGAAGAAAATTGGGTTATCAAAGCCTAAACCCATTCTTTTAGCTTATTATAATTATTTCTAAACATTCTTGTAGTAGACAGAGCAGCATAACAACCCTCATGTACCTGCCATCTACCTTCAACAATTATCAACACTTTTCATCTATACCCACCACTTTTATTTTAATGCAAATTTCTGTTATTGTATTATTTTACCTCTACGTGCTTCAGTATTATCACTAATGAATAATGCCTTACACTGAACAAAATTTATATTAATTCTTTAGCTATATCTCATACTCAGACTGTGAACTTATTTTCCTTATTACATCAAAAACATCCTTTCAGAGTTGGCTAATTGGAGTTGGAATTCAAATAAGTTCCTCACATTGCATTTGGTTGATATGACTATTGAATTTCTTTACATGGAAAACATTTTCACCTACCACCCAGTTTTTATTTTAATGCCATTTCTTTGTTGAAGAAAATGAAGCATTTGTCCCAAAGAAATTCCTATATTATGGATTTGGATGATAGCATCCATGTTATGTCATTTAACACAAAACTTCATGCCCTGTATTTCATGCAAACCAGTTGATAGATTCTAAAGGTTTCATTAGATTTAAGTTTAATTCTTTTGTAGAGAATACTACTAGGTGGTTGTCCTGTGTCCTTCCTAGAAGATCACTTCAGAAAGTGCATACAGACTGATTGATCCCTTTGGTGATGTAAAGACTAATCAGTGGGTTCAACTGATGTTAGCCTAATCTTCCTGTAACAAGTTTCTCATCGATCTGTCATTTAACGGTTTTAGGAGCCATTCATGATCAATGCCTAGAACCATTCATTGATGTTGATTTTATGACACTGTCTTCAGTTAACAGTTGGAATTATTTCATAAAGAACTGTTTATTAATTTTTTATTTTTAAAGTACCATTCAAACAGCTATCAGTTTTCAGAAAAATGAATTGGTGCTCTAAGAATCTTCAATAGTCATGGTGAATTTTCTTTTTGCATCATTATGAATTCATAGATATTTATGTAACTGATGGGTTTTAATCTGTTTTGAGTATTACTATTCTGATGCTAAAATCCTCCCACTGTTGGCCGGTGTGAGGCCCATCAAGATGGCACCTATGTCTGTTTGTATGACCCCAGTTGTTTGATAGATTCCTTGTTTTCTAACATAATCTAATGTCCCCAGGCTGATCTTGAACATCTTCTATCCCAGACCTGGAATGAATCACTTCTCTGAGGTAACCTGGTACCTTTTAGTAAAAAATTGTATTTAAGAGGTATGATGTAGATTCTAGGGGTGTACATTTCTACTGGTTTGGCATTACTTCTAGGGATTTTCTGTGGTCAGAACTAGAAAATCTGCATACATGTGTATTACATATAGATATTTTTAATATATATGTTAGAAAGAGTAAAAGAAATCATGGATACAAATACATGTCAGTATTTCTTATTCAAAATTAAAAATACAGGGTTTTTACTTAAGTGTTTGTTTAAATTTTATCTTTGAACCTCCTTTTTTTATGCTGATAATCTTAATTCCTAATAACAACTTAATTACTTATTTGCTTTATCCTATTGTATAATGATTTGCTTTATCCTACTGTATATCCTATTGTATAATCCATAAAAATAATTTCAACTAATAATTTCATACTAATATTGCTACAAAAATCAAGTTTCCTAAAAGCAGTCTAAAATTTTTGTGATTATTTTTATCTTTGGAATATAATCCAGTAAGGATATACAATCAATATACTGTGCTACAAAATAACTTGAAACATTTTTCTCTGTGTGGTTATGTTATCAACTTAGATTAATTTGTTTCTGTCTGTTTTAGATTTTAAGGACTGCTTTTTCTTTAATACAAATGTTCTAAAACATTTCTATTTACATGGTTCAAAAATCAAACAAACATGGTTCAGAATCAAAATTCCAAACATTAGAAATTAGACATTCAGAGAGTCTAATTTCCAACCCCTTCCTCCTACAGCCTATTTCTGCACTTTCTATACAATACTTTTCATTAGTTTTTGGCTTATCCTACACATTGTATCTTTTTGATAATATAAGCAAATGCCTATAAATAACTATATATTTCCCCTGCTTACACAACAAATCCTGGTGGTCCCTCATCCTCATGACCCTGGGTGACTGTCCACGATCCTTCCCCTGTTGCCTTTCTCCTCAGATAAGTAGTAGCACTAACCAAGAGCATTCAGCATAATATTAAACACTGTGAGCAGACTTTTCCCCACACAGGTATAAATAAGGGGCCACTGCTGATGGACCCTCATGTTTGAAAGTTTCCATGTAGCCTCAGAATCAAATGTGGCACTGGCCTTGTGTCACATGCCAGCAAGTTATCATTAGGGGTTCTTATTAGGAAGCAGACCCACAAAGTTATAGCTAAATTTTGAAAAATATACTGGACATTTTGGTTGATCATTCTGGCAGCTTTCGTATGGCCAATCATAAGAAAAATTATTTCTCTCATTAATTAATTGTAGAAACATGAAAAAAAGATAGCTTTTTCATGAAGCATTAAACAAACCTAGGGAAAGATACCTCTGAGTCCCAATCACACAAAAATGATAACAAATGGCATAAAGCGTAAGAACAGAGGGGTCTATTTTTTAATGTAATCTCCTGCCTCTTCCCTAGCTCCATTTTTTAAGTATTATCAATTCATAATGGATTCATTGGTAAGAAATATAATCAGTGGCTTTATTCACTGACCATTATATACATGTACAACCAATTCACTTTCAGAAACACACATTGAACCTATATTCTGCACCATTCACTCTATTAAGCACTGAGAGCAGAAAGATGAGTGATATCTGGTCCTCATTCTTGTCCTTGGAAATAAAGAATAGCGTAAATAAATAATTTCAAAATAGTGTGAAAATGTTATAAGAAGAATGATCTTGGTTCATGCCATGTATTGGTGAAGAAGGTATTGACAGTGGACTGTAGGCAGTTCAGGTCTGAGTCATGACCGTAGCAGAGGGGCCTGGAGTGCCAGGTATGTGCAGGTAAAGGAGGCCCCAGCATCCACGGATTCTACTAACATGGGGCGTCTACTCTATGCCAGGAATTGTAATTGGATTATTTGAGGAGCCACAAGGAGGTCGGAGGGCTGGATAAGTGCATGTTGCTTATGACAGTGAGATATAATGTGTAAGCTACGCTCCAGAGCAGGAGTAAGCAAACTGTGGCAAGCAGGCCAATTCCCACTACCACTTGTTTATGAAAATAAAGTTCTCTTGGAACATGGACAAACCCATTTGTTTACGTACTGTCTATAGTTATGTTCTTGCTACAGTGGCAGAGTTCAGTTTGGTTTGAAAAGCCTCAGTATTTGCTCTCTTGCCCATTACAGAGGTTTGTCAACCCCTACCCTGGAGGCAGTCAGATGTCCTTGTGAGGAACGCGCCGGACAAGCGAGATCGGCGGGCACTCAGAAAGGACACACAGCCGACCTGCCGACAGCAGCGGCTTGGCTTGTTACCCAAGTGAACGTGGAAAATAGGTTTTCGTTTATGAACTTGAAGTCACTTTTAACTTCTTTCTTTTTCTCATTCCACACCCCCAATGTGTTTGGAGATTTTTCTGTCTTTCCCTCACAACACTGGATATGTGGAATCCTTCCACATCTCACTCTCCCCATCGATGCCACCATCACCTCTTGCGTGGATCTCACAGCAGTGTTCTCGCCTACCTTTCTGCTACTATGTTTGGCCTCCTACATTCTACTCTCATCACATCAGCCAGCATGCTCTTTTAACAATAGAAAGCCAGATGATGTTGTACATCAGTCCAAACTCCATCCTCCAATGGCTCACTCAGCGGGGAAAAAAAAAAAATCCTGGTCACACCATCTCTTACCCCTCTGATCTCATCTCCTGTCATCCTCCCCCCAGCTCACTCTGCTCCAGACACAAGGGCCTTCTTGCTGTTCTGCCAACACTGGAAACTTACTTCCACCCCAGAGCCTTTGCACTTACTGCTTTTTCTACCTGGAGTGCCCTTCCCCCTAACATTTACATGGCTCAGTTCTCCAAACTTTTGCTCAAATATCACCTTCTCAGTAAAGTCTTTCCTAACCTTAAATTTGCAGCCCTACCTCACCATCCCAGCATCCCCTATCTTCATACCCTGTTTAATATGTCCCCATAACATTTATTGCTCTCAAATACACATTAAATTTGTATATTTTATTTTCTTTTACCTTCCTCTAAAATATAAGCTAAATGAAGGCAGGAATTTCTTTTTTTGAAGTTTGTACTTGTTCATTATTGTATCCTCAACAATAAAAACAGCACCTGGCACAGAGTAGGCACTCAGGAAATATTTTATGACTGAATCAATTAAATTAGTCCCTTGTTATTTTTCTTACTGGGTATTAAAAGTAGATTTAACAGTATTCTATATACGTGGCAGTCTAAATTTTTTAGAAATACTAATAGATACTAATCACCATGCATAAATAAGTTACAGATGAACAAGGTTTAAAACCTAGTGAACGAGGGCTTCCCTGGTGGCGCAGTGGTTGAGAATCTGCCTGCCAATGCAGGGGACACGGGTTCGAGCCCTGGTCTGGGAAGATCCCACATGCCGTGGAGCAGCTGGGCCCGTGAGCACAATTACTGAGCCTGCGCGTCTGGAGCCTGTGCTCCGCAACGAGAGAGGCCGCGATAGTGAGAGGCCCGCGCACCGCGATGAAGAGTGGCCCCCGCTTGCCACAACTGGAGAAAGCCCTCCACAGAAATGAAGACCCAACACAGCCATAAATTAATTAATTAATTAATTAAAAAAAAAAAAAAACCCTAGTGAACTGGAATTTTGTACCTTTGGGATGATGCATAGGGCTTGGTTCATTTCTAAATTAATAGTAATGTGTTCAGAGAACACAGTTTGTATGACTTTGGTCTTTTTTAATTCATTGAAATTTGCTTTATGGCCTAACACATTGTCTAATCTGAATAATTCACCATGTGCATTAGAAAATAACATGTATTCAGTGTTTATTGATTGGAGTGTTTCATAAATGTGAGTTAGGTCAAGGTGGTAGTTAGCATTGTTCAGTCTTCTACATCCTTGCTGACTTTCTATCTACTGCGTGTGTCAATTTTTGAGAGTGGGATATAAAAGTCTCTTGTTGGGCTTCCCTGGTGGCGCAGTGGTTGAGAATCTGCCTGCCAATGCGGGGGACACGGGTTCGAGCCCTGGTCTGGGAGGATCCCACATGCCGCGGAGCACCTAGGCCCGTGAGCCACAATTACTGAGCCTGCGCGTCTGGAGCCTGTGCTCCGCAACAAGAGAGGCCGTGATAGTGAGAGGCCCGCGCACCGCGATGAAGAGTGGCCCCCGCTTGCCACAACTAGAGAAAGCCCTCACACAGAAACGAAGACCTAACACAGCCATAAATAAAATAAAAAAAAAAAAAAAAAAAAAGTCTCTTGTTATTATTTTTCAAAAGTCTATTTCCCTTTCACTTCTGACTGTTTTTGCATTACATACTCAGGGGCACTCTCATTATTTTCTTGAAGAATTGACCCTTTTATCACTATGAAATATTCCTCTTTGTCTCTAGTAATATATCTATCTTAAAGTCAATTTTGTCTGATAGTAATGTAGTCATTCCACATCCTTGATGGTTACTGTTTGCATGGTGTATTTTTTCCATCCTTTTACTTCCAATTTAATTGAGCATGAATCTACAGTGTGTTTTTTGTAGAGCGCATAGAATTGAATTTTATTTTCTTTGTTTTCAGTATGACAGTGTTTACATTTGGTTTGGGTGCTTAGTCCACTCACATTTTATGCAATGATTGGTATGGTTGGATTTATGTCTGCCATTCTGCTATTTATTATCAAACTGGATGCAGCTACAAGTAAAAATTCTTTGGACTCCCACTTTCTTTATCTGAAAGTTAACTTTTCTAACCAGTGCTTCTCAGTTTGTTTTCAATCATTGTCAACTTCCAGGGCTCTGAATGGTTGATATTGATAATTTTCTATAGTTTTATAGTTGCTTTTTGAGGAAAAAATATGGTACCCACTTCACTCTACCATGGTGGAAATCTATAATTTTGAGGCTTTTGCAAAAGTTCAGGAAAAAACCAGACAGCCTGAACTAGGAGTGAATATTGACAAAGACTATAGAATGGATTTAATAAATATTTAAAAGGTAAAGTTGACAAAACTTGAAGAATAACTGCATTTGAGAAGAATGAATTCCAGGTCAATAGAATATAAAGGTTAAAATCGTAGGTTTAAATCCTAAGTCTGGCACTTTGGGCTGGGTGGTCTTTCGAAGCCTCACTTTCCTCATATGAAAAACAGTGATAGTAATCATTCTGGTGTGAGGACTTAATACAACAATGCATATAAGATTGTTTGCACAGTACCTGACATCTTGTAACTTCTTAAAAATTGTAGCTTTAACCACTATTAGGTCATCCTCTGCTCCTATCAGATTTTTACTAAAGGCCGTTGAAAACTCATCAGAGCCACCTGGAACATACTCCACAAGACTCTGTAAGAAATTAGGGTACTTCTGGGACTTCCCTGGTTGGCGCAGTAGTTAAGAATCCACCTGCCAATGCAGGGGACATGGGTTCGAGCCCTGGTCCGGGAAGATCCCACATGCTGCAGAGCAACTAAGCCCATGTGCCACAACAACTGAGCCTGCGCTCTAGGGCCCGCGAGCCACAACTCCTGAGCATGTGTGCCACAACTACTGAGGCCCGCGTGCCTAGAGCCCATGCTCTGCAACAAGAGAAGCCACCGCAATGAGAAGCCTGCGCATCGCAACGAAGAGTAGCCCCCACTCACTGCAACTAGAGAAAGCCCGCGCAGCAACGAAGACCCAACACAGCCAAAAATAAATTAATTAATTAATTTATTTTTTAAAAAAAAGAAATTAGGGTACTTCTAATTCTCACTAATCACCAATAAGATAAATTTAACCAACACTTAAAACAATTAAGAAACATACTATTTCCTATACTAAAAGTTCTAAATATGTAATGGCATAACTGTCACATTAGAAAGTAATATTTTTTTAAGAGATGCTGTCAATTACCTTTAAAATAGCTGTCAAATTTTTCTCCCTATTTAATATATTCTGAAGGGGTTTTTAAAATAACATTTATTTCCTTTCCAATTTTCCTCATTCCTTCAGCAAACACTGATTATTTTCCCTAGTGTCCTGAATAGAGATTGAAATCAATGTGGATTTAGGGTTTATTATTTGATTAGTTCACCTGAATCATTAATGATATGAGCTCAACTCTTAAAATAGTTTGAAAAAAGAGTCGCTGTCACAGATCACACAAAGGGAGACTAAAAATGCAAGCCTTCATTTCTACACATTAACTACTAACTCATGCCCTAGACCTTATTTCAGTAGAAAAATCAAATGAATTCTAAAATACGTCATGATGGTGATGTTTTTATTTATTTTTAGTTATTTATAATTTATACTTCCCATCTTTCCAAAATATATTTGAAATTCCTTTTAGTAAACACACAAGAACATAAAAGATAAAGGCAAAAAGAGATCAGGAAAGAGATAGCAAAAGGGGTAGAGATTATACTACCCAGAATCTGAGGTCAGAAGGTCACTAAGATTGAGCATTTCTTTTAGCTCTGATCTTCCTGGCAGCCAAGAGAAAAAGTGGAATAATGGATCACATGTCTGATGGAAGGAAATGTAATAGTTCTGCAGCTGACAGAAACTTTCCTTACACTAAGTCTTGAAGGAATTCAATTTGACATTACCTATACAAGACATATTGTGTAACATATAAAACAAAGTTTTCCTTAGCAGTTTGAAACAGATGAAAACATGATTTTTACATAGTCATTTCTCAATGACTGCTTAATTAAAAACCAAGGAAATAATATTAAATATTAGCCCAGAGAATGCTTTTAATAATAACATCAACAGTCATTTAAATTTCCACATCTAACAGACTCTGCAGACCAATCTCATTTGATGTTTTCTATAGCAACATTCCTGTAACTCTCCTCTGTAACTTCTTACAGACTACTGCATCCAGATTCCCTCCTTCTCTGATAACTCCTGTCCTCGTGTACCCCCAATGTTCTATCCTTGGCTTTTTCGTGCTCAACATGTTCATTCTAAGCAATTTCATTAACACCCATGGCAACTACATACCGATAACTCAAACATCCAAATGACCATCCCAGGACTCAGGTCCAGTCCTTCACATCAATTCCTATATGTTTGATAGATATCTAAAATTTATTAGGTCCCTATCAAACCCTGTTTTCCTTTTGTATTCTCTATCTTGAAAATCCACACCATTACCCAAACTTTACCAGCTCCTTCTCAATTCTACCTCCTTACTAGTTTCTATATCTATCCAATCTTTCTCATCCTTACTGTGACTGTCTTATTTCAAGCTCTTATTACCCTTCACCTTTTTATTTGTGTACAAGTCTGCCTTGTCAGCAGTGAGTTCTTTGAAGACAGGAGTCTGATTCACCTTTGACCCCAGCACCAAGTACAGATGGAACCCAGAATACTATTGGTTATGTAAATACATATTTGCTGAATGAATAACAAAATAATCATATGAGAAGGAAATGAAAGTACTGTTATGTTCTTCACATCATATTTCATCAAATCTAAGAGGCTCAGTTGTAAGATATATTATTATTTTATGAGCAATTAAGCCAAAAGGGAAAATATTATAAGATACAATTGATTGTGAAACATATTCTAGTTTCAGATATGGGAAAATATGAACAAAACCAAATGTGTCTTAACAACTAATGAAAAATGATATGTTATCTAAGTTAAATTATATCACTTTACAGTGATCTAAAAACAAAACAAAACAAAAAACTAATGAGCTTTAAAGCCTCACAATAACTAGCTGATAGCACAAACCCGTGAGAACCTCTTTCTCTGGTTACTTTGTACAGCCCTGTTTAGCTTAGTTTGGATCGTAATGGTGTCATACACTTTGTGTTGTTAATTAAAGCAAGATTCACACACTCCAGGTGTTGTTTCTTCTTTCACCTTCTCCTGGTTCTATTGTGCCTATCACCAAGCCCAAAAGGAGTCTGTCTGAATCTGCCTGGGCTGCCATAACAAAATACCATAGACTTGATGGGTGGTTAAAACAACAGAGATCTATTTTCTCACAGGTCTTGAGGATAGAATCTGAGATCAGGGTGCCAGCATGGTCAGGTTCTGGGGAGAGCTCTCTTCCCAGTTTGCAGATGGCTACCTTCTCACTGTGTTTTCACATGTCTGGGAGAAAAAAACTCTGTTTTCCCTTCCTCTTCTTATAAGGACATTAATCCCTTCATTGGGGCCCCACTCTCATGACTTAATCTACACCTAATTATCTCTTAAAGACCATACCTCCAAATACTATCACTCTGGGGGTTAGGGCTTCAACATATGAATTTTGAGGGGACATAAATATGCAGTCCATAACAGGGTCCAAGTGAAGAGCCTGGATCAATTTCTGCTCCTACCTGGGCTTCCACTCATTTTAAAAATCTTAACTACAGGAGTCAGAGAAAATCATCTCCTTTCGTTGGTCCAGAGAAGACAGCCATCAACCTATTGCCTGCTCTCCTTATAAGGATTGTGATTTGAGGCCACACATACATGGAGTGATTCAGTAATTCACTGATGCTTCCAAAACTTTGCTCAGCTATCCTCAGATTCTCCCAGAAGAGGTTGTTAAATGGCAGTTGTTTCTAGAGGCACACCAGGAAAATCAACACAATTGAGGTGGGAGTGGAAAAGTTAGTCATTCATTCATTCAATGTTGATAGCACACTTACTATATGCCAGGTATTGTCATAGCCTTTGTCCACATATCAAAGTGGGTTTAAGTGGTATACTACTCTAGAAACATCACTTTAAATATCAGAATTCCCTCTTGAGCATTTGAAACATCTTGGAAATTTAACTCCATTTCATCATTATTCTAGAAATCCAAACTTCCAGTTACGCTTGTACTTTAGGGAAGCAGCAAAATGGGGAGGCATTTCTAATAGTTTCTGCTCTAAAATCTCAAAAGAAAAGACTGTCATGTGATTCCTCCCCACCACACCCACTTAACGCCAGAGTCAAGTAGGAAAAAAAAAGAGCCTTTTCTGGCTTCATATCTACCCTAGAGCTGTACTTTTATGACTCACTTTCCTGTTAAAGTAACAGCTAAGGTAATAGCCCTTTTTTTCTTTTTTGCCTGACTTTATCTACATAAAGCTATTGAAGGAAAAAAGAAAGATGAAGAACAGCATGATCCCAGACTTGTACCAGCTATGCCTAGTTTTGCACCCTTTTCCTTTGTAAAAATTAATTCTCTGTTTTTGGTAACTGTGGGCTCTTCTATGTACTTGTTCTTCTTCTATGTACAATACTTCCTCGGATCATTAACTCACCCACTGCCACTGGTACAGAAGATGGTGATGATGATGATGATTATGATGATGATGATGATGATGATGATGATGATAGGAGAGAACTTTATATTGGTTAACGTGTTACAGGCTTTAGGCTAACTTTATTTCCAACAGTAGTCTCATCAAGCAGAACTCTTACTAAGTTATTCTGAGATTAAGAAAATTGAAGTTTATAGACATAAGTAATTTACCTAGGGCTAACTAGCTGGGAAATGGCAGGGCTGGGATGTGAAGCAAGGTCTGCTCATTCCAGAGCCAAAGTATATAACTATGGTAGGTTTAGACATCTTTGGGATTTACCATCAGAAAGAACTGGGTTTAGGCCTAGCTCCAACAGTTCCTAGTCATGTGATCTTAGGCAACTTGCAGAACTTTTAAAACTGAGTGTCTTTGTTTGTAGAAATTAGTATAATATTTCCTCTTAAGGTTTGTTGCAATTATTTGTAAGTATAATAAAAAATTTTTTAAAAAACATGGCCTTAATGTGGTTACTGTTTCTTTCCTTTTAGAATTGACCTGTTGAAGATTTCTGGTGCTACTTACAGTAAATTACTGCTCTAACATTTAAAATTAAGATTTTTAAATTAATCAACCCTTTATTTTATTGAACAGTTTTAGATTTATAGAAAAATGGAACAGTTCGTTTTGTCCTTTGCAGAATATCATAGAGTAGGACTCATACAGTATGTAGACTTTCCGATTGGTTTCTTTCACTTAGCAAGACTCATTTAAGTTTCTCTCATGTATTTTCATGGCTTGATAACTCATTTCTTTTTCTATTAGTGAATAATACTCCATTGTATGTTTGTATGTCCCACAATTTTTCCATTTACCTTGGTTAATTCTAACTTGAGCAATTATGAATGTCTGCTATAAACATTTGAGCATAGGTTTTTATGGGGACATAAGTTTTCAAATTAAATGGGTAAATACCTAGCAACATGATTGCTGGGTCATACAGTAAGACTATGTTTAGCTTTGTAAGAAACTCCCAAACTGTCTTTCAATATGGCTGTACCATTTTTCATTCCCAGCATCAATGATTGAGAGTTCCCAATGCTCCACATCCTTGCCAACACTTGCTAATGTGAATTGTTTGGATTTTAGCTATTCTAACAGGTGTGTGTTGTTATCCTTGTTTTAATTTGCAAATCCCTTATGACATATGGTACTAAGCTTCCTTTCATATACTTATTTGCCATTTGTAGATATTTTTTCATGAGGTGTCTGTTCAGCTTTTTGTCCATTGTTTAATTAGGTTGTTCATTTTCCTGATGTTGAGTTTTAAAATTTCTTTGTATATTTTGGATACAAGTCCTTTAGTATGTGCTTCACAAATATGTTCTACTAGTCTGTGGCTGATCTTTTCAATCTCTTCACAGTGTCTTTTTTGTATTCAACTTTATTTAATTTTATTTTTTGTTATATAAGTCTCAGTGTACAGCATTATAATTTAGCATTGGTATAAACTACAAAGTGATCACCAGAGTTCACAGTGTATTTTGCACCCAGTGCCCAACTTAACTTTTTCCTTTCATGGATCGTGTTTTTGGTGGTGTATCTAAAAACTCATTGCCAAACCCAAGGTCACCTAGATTTTTCCCTATTTCATCTTCTAGAAGTTTTATAGTTTTGTATTTTACATTCAGGTCTACGATCCATTTTGCATTGATTTTAGTGAAAGGTATAAGTTATATGTCTAGATTTATTTTTCAGATAATATCCAATTGTTCCCACATCATTTGTTGAAAAGATACCATTTACCTGTGTCTTTTAGACTTTTTTTTTTCAGTTCAAATTGCTTAAGTTTACACCGATTGAGTTCTCTTTAGCAGTTCTGCACATACTTTTACTACTGAGGGGCCACGTATTCTAATCAACACAAAGAGTGGGTTCCAATTTGGACCTAAACGATTGGTGATGTTTTCTTGTTTGTGACCTACAAGATAATGCTTAAAATTGCTGCAAAAATAAAATTGAATAAGAAATTGAAAATGATCTCCAAGGAAGGTCCAAGCCTCAAGGTCTTTTAAGAAAATTGCATTAGATAATTGCTTGGCAACTACTTGCCTGAAGTGTGTTCTTTCCAGCTCAAGAAAAAATAGGCTAGCTCTTTTATCTCATTCTCCACATTACCTATCAGTATATCTTTTGACAACATTCTGACTAGGTAGTAGAATTCAGTCTTGTCCCGTGGATGTTTTAGTCATTTCTGGCCCTTCTTTTCGGGCTGCTTCCACAACTCTTCCCTTCTTTCTGTTAAACATAAATTTATCAAGTGAGCCAAACGCTTTTCGTACCTTCTTATTATAATCTACCAATAAGAAAAGTTGCTGAAAGATGTCACCTACTGAAAAAAAAAATGTTTGCACATTTTACAGAGTGCTACTCAATATTCAATTGCTTAGAGAGTGTCAAGACAAGTTAAATAGATAAACTTAGGAGACAACTTACACCGCCATCTCCTCCTGAGCCTGCTTCTTCTGAGGTTGCCTTTTGGGGAAGGTGATACAATTGTAACAAGAAATCAGGCTGCATTCAGCTTTATACAATGAAAACCATAAAAGTGTTTTAACCAGGGAAGGGATTTATCTTCTCATATAACAAGAGACCTGGGTTTGGCAATTCAGCGCTGGTACCCATGTTCAAGTAAGCAGTCTCTCTCAAACTTCCTGCTTTGTTACTCCTGATGTGTGGTCACAAAAAAGCCTCTGCCTGTCTGGCCATTGCAGCTCGACTGTAGGCAGAAAAATAAATGTGGTAGATTTATCAAGCTAACAAAATCTTCCTAGAAGTCCTGATAGTCTCCCACTTATATCTCATTAGGCAGATTTATGTCACGTGGCCACTTGTAACTACAGGAAATAAAGTAAAAATTTTATTTTTAACTGTGTGGATTGCTGCCTTATTATCTTCTTTTAATAATGAAGAAGGGGACAAAAGACAAAGGATGGCTACTTATACTGTTTGTGACACAATTTATGCCTGCTCAACTACTTTGAAGCTTGATGGCACATAAATTGAGCAACCAACTTTAAAGAAAATCTGAAACCACAATCAGATTTTAGTTATAATTTGCATGTTATAAGGTATGTAGATCCATAACTATTTCAATGGTGAAAAAGATGACTAAATTTGATTTCCCCATAGCCCAATGTTTTTAATCAGACCATGTCATAAAATGCTTTCTATTGATACATTCTAAGGTAGGCCTGGATTATCACTATTACGTTTGAATTGGTTCCCATCCTTACAACTCTTACCCATTTCAACTTCATCCAAATACCTGACTATGCCGAACTAATGTTCAACACTTTTCCATGTCTCCTCCTTCAGAAAACACAGCTGTGCTTATTCACTAGATGAGCCCAGGCTCTCCTTAACACTCGAGGCTGAATTCTTGCCTCCTCTTCTCTTATATCTGACATTCACAGAAAAACTTAAAAATAGTCCTACTGGGCTTCCCTGGTGGCGCAGTGGTTGAGAGTCTGCCTGCCAATGCAGGGGACACGGGTTCGAGCCCTGGTCTGGGAAGATCCCACATGCCGTGAAGCAACTAGGCCCGTGAGCCACAACTACTGAGCCTGTGCGTCTGGAGCCTGTGCTCCGCAACGGGAGAGGCCGCGATAGTGAGAGGCCCACGCACCGCGATGAAGAGTGGCCCCCGCTTGCCACAACTAGAGAAAGCCCTCGTACAGAAACGAAGACCCAACACAGCCAAAAATAAATAAATTAATTAATTTAAAAATAGTCCTACTTTATGGGATTTTTACTGAAATTAAGCAAGGTGCACAGCCCAATGTCTGGCACACAGTGCACCAAAGAGCCATTCTTTCCAGCCTCTTCTCACTTGATGTTCTTGTGACTAGATTTCCCTTTCCCATTCTCTTCCCTTCATGAGGCTAACTCCCCTTCCTTAAATTGTAACAAACAAAACTAAGAGGAAAGAAAAGCACCTCACTTGAGATATCACCTGTTCAAAGATGTCCTTTCTAGCTTTCTTCTGTGCACTCATAAGATTGTGTGACTAAATCTATCAAAGAATCCAGCTCCTCCCATTGAAATTATCTGTATGGATGTTTGTACAGCAATAGGGCTAGCCTGTTGCTTGTGCTTCTATGAACAACTGTATTGTCAGTGTTTCCAGGATCACTAGGATATAGTAGGCACCTCATAAATGTTTGACAAAAGTAATACATCAGACAGGTGTCCCTTGGTATCCATGGGAAATTGCTTCCAGAAACCCCCCGGATAACAGTTCCCATGGTACTCAAGTCCCTTAGATAAAATGGCCTAGTACAATCAGCCCTTGGATTCCATGGATTCAGAAGGCTGAGTGTATACACGTGCCCTTTAGTTACAGAAAAGGCAACCTTGTTTCAATATATCAAAACTATTTTCTCTATTAATCATCTAAATTCATATAGAAATTAACTTTACCAATGAAGCAAGATTTCTCTCTTATAACTGCTGAAGAAATTGCAAAGCAAGAAAAACCAGTCATTTAGAACTTCTCAGAAAAAGCATAACATAGAATAATCTGGGGGGAGAAATGACATTGGGAAGTAAATGTTTAAAAAAAGTCCAGCTTGAAAATGAAATAGTTTTCTTTTTCTTCTTCTTTTTTAAGTTTGCCCTCATGGTTCTAGAAAACAGTCAATGTCTAATTAGAGAGTTCTTATTTTGAGTTCCTGGCAAGAGCAAATGAATTTTACCAGACTTGTATCTAGTATTTATTACACTCCTATAATATGACTATATAATCTTTATTATTCTTCTACAAAATCTATTTTAATATATTGTATACAGGGTTGGCTGAGGATGCCCCTAATTCTCTTCAAATCTCAAAATTGAGAGATACCCTATGCGTCCCTCCTCCCCAACACTCATTCAGAAAATATGGAAAGAGAAGCCAAAAACAAGTCACTTGCCCAAGATCATACAGCACTAATGTCAGTGATGGGACTAGAATTGCGAAACATGATGCAAAGTATTCTTCTCTGATAGGAACTACATTGCAAACCACATTGTGGTGGCTTTATTCTGTGTCAGTTTATGTGAGCTGGAACTACACTTCCCACAATCCCATTCCTTGACTATTTTCTCGTTAGAGTTGGCCCAAAAAGAAGTGTGTGAGACATTTGGAAGGCAGAAGCAAAGCAGCTTCCATTAAACTTTGAAAGTCACCACGATTAGATGTGTGGAATAGGAAAGCAAAGTGGCATGCAGATTCCAACTTGTCCTCACTGGTCGTCACTCCATGTCCAGCTCTCCCTCCCATCTGCTGATGATGCTGACCAGTAGTGACCCCAGACACAGAAAAACAGCCTTCCATGGTCCTCTCTACCAGGGCTACCTTGTGGTCCCACTCTAGTAACTGGATGTCCCCAGGTTTAGAAGGCTTGTTAGTGACTTTTCTCTGATTCTCTAACTTCTCCTTGCAGACCTTCCCTCCCCAGTGACTCCTACACCTGCGGGAGCTAGTATTCCACAATAAATTCCTCATTCCACGATGCTCATAGTGTTTCTGTTTCCCTGACTGAATTCTGACTGACACACCCGATTAACACATTATTTGGTGTATCTTGCACATCTTTTTTTTTTCTTTTGAGGAACAAAAAGGCTTACTAAGCTGACATTCAGCAGATATTAATTACAACAAAAGAAGCTGTATGGCATACATTATCATATAGATTTACATATACAGATCAAGCCTTAATCCTAAAATATGTGTGTACAATGAAAACTTAATGCAAGATGGTTTTGTTTCCCAAAGAAGATCGATAATTAAAGCACACAAAGATTAGACCTATTATTACACAAGCAAGTATATGTATTAAAATAGCTAAGCTCTGCAATAGAGAATTCCCTTAAACCTGGTATTTTCCAACCTTATTTGTTGACAGAAACTACTTTTTTTTTCAAGTGTAGGGGATGGCTTATACCTACTAGTATTCAACAAACTGATGACTCACAGTTTGCCAATTTAGGAAAAAGAGCATTTTTTTAAATATTACAATTTTAAATTACAATTTAAGGAGGATATTTGTTCTGTCCCTTGGCATGAATCCACTGAATTTTAATTGTAAAAGTATCAATGCTAAGAAAGGCCTGGATGGCATTACCCAGTTCAAAACTTAAGCATGCTTTTGAACTGACTCAATGATTAATGACCCGTTGGTTGGCTGAATAAATGAAAGAATGAATAAAGAGCACCTCTATCCCACAATTAGTACAGAACAGGATTATTGCTATTGAAAATGAGTCTGGTTCTCCTACTTCTTTTTATTATGCACTGCCAACCCACATACAGCCAGGCTGTTTCTGAAAAATGTGGTATGAATACACCCTTCAAAATTTTTTCCACACTGACTGTAAATATAATCTAGGTATAAATAATCAAAAGTAAATACCAGTGAGCACTTTAATCCTTTATAATAAATCAGGGAAATGGGGAGTCTATGCCTGATGATGAAGTTTTAGTTTAGGTGGGTTTTAAGTTTAGTTTTAGTGTAGGTCAAACCAGCGGTTTTCTGAAGAGGCTGCAATTTAGAAAACAGGCAGCATTTTGTCAAAGATTTGGAATTCTACTATAGAGTAGAGATTTTTGCACATATTTCTATCTCTCCTGTTATTACGTGGTGCTGTTGTTTTACTTCAGCAAGTCAAATCAAATAAGAACAAGATTTTTTTGTTTGTCTTTTGTTTGTTTGGTTTTTTTTGAATGTCTACCATCCCAAGGAGCTGAGCTAGATGTTAAATAGGATAGAAAACTCAATCATACAAAACTCTGGCCCTTGAATAATTTCTTTTTAGTAGGGTAGTTAAGATAAATATATAAATAATTTTAATATAAGGTTAAATCTGGTAAACACCCCAGGTTAAGAGTAGGTTAAGTTCTGCCAAAGTTAGGTAGAAGAAGAGATTACCTCCAGATGGAAAGATCAGGGAAGCCTTCTTGGAGTAGGTGGCTTTTGAACCAAATCTTGAAGGAAAAGTCAGACAGGGAGTTGTGAAAGATAGTTTAACCAAACTAAGGTAGGCAAAAACCTGGAAGTAAGGTCACCAGATAAAATCCAGGATTCCTAGGTAAATTCAGATTTCAAATAAAGAAGAACAACAAATTTTGGTATAAGAATGCACCATGTACTATTTAGGACATACTTACACAAAAAATTATTTGTTGCTTATCTGAAATTAAAATTTAACTGAGGCTCCTGTATTTCTATTTGTTAAATTTGGCAACTCTACCTACAGAGGAAAATGCATGTGATATACTGGGAAAAGATGGTGGTTCAAGTGGAGTTATGGATTGAATTAAGTCCCTCCAAAATGATATGCTGAAGTCCTAGTCCCCAGTACCTCAGATGTGACTTTATTTGGAAATAGGGTCTTTATAGGGGCAATCAAGTTAAAATAAGTTCATTAGGGTGGGTCCTTAATTCAAAATGTCCATATAAAAGGGGGAATTTTGCACATAGAGACAGACATGCATAGAGGGAAGATGGTGTGAAGATAGAGACAGAGATTGAAATTATGCTATCATAGGCCAAGGAATGTCTGGGGCCACCAGAAGCTGGAAGAGTCAAGTTAGGAGCCTTCCTTCATCCATGGGTTTCAGAGGGAGTGTGCCCTGTTAACTCCTTGATTTCAGACCTCTAGCCTCCAGAACTGTGAGACATTAAATTTCTATTGTTCTAAGGCACCTAGCATGTGGTACTTTGTTATGGAAGCCCCAGGAAACTAACAGAATTGGCTATAGCCAAAGTTAGATGCCAAAAGGAAAAGACAGGAATATTTTGATCTGAGGCAAGACTATAAAGGGCCTAGAATCCTCAGGAAAAGAGTTTAAACACCCTCTGTTTCTTGTACATTCTAAAATGGAGAAAACTTACTGCTGGTTTCTATAGCCATGGCCATGAGGAAAGCTAAGCCATGGCCCAAGCATATCTTATTTTTCTAGAACATTTATTTTATTTTTATCTGAAAATAAAACAACAAAAAAGGGATATGTTATGAAGTAAAATGCAAAATATGAACAAATTTTTAGGACAGAATAAGACTTGAAATAAATTTTAAATTCTATTTCCTGCTTCAGTTTAGCCCCCTAAGTCCTCAGAAATAATATCTTATATTCTTTCTTTATTAAAACTTTAGTGAAAAAGTTCAAGAAGCAGTATTTAATTAGTGAAGAGCCACAGAAGTTTTATTTTTTATTTTTATTTTTTTTGAAGTTCTTAAATAGAGGGTTTTATTTATTTAAAAAAATTTTTTTATACAGCAGGTTCTTATTAGTTATCCACTTTATACATATTAGTGTATATATGTCAATCCCAATCTCCCATTTCATCCCACCACCACTTTCCCCCCTTGGTGTCCATACATTTGTTCTCTACATCTGTGTCTCTATTTCCCACAGAAGCTTTAGAACAGCTACTCAGAGAAGATTTTAACTATAAGGCAAAACAATACAAAATAATATATCCCTATACTCAAGGAATTTGCAGTCAAATTCTGTAAACAAGACATAAGAATGAAATGCGAAGTTAAATAACTATTCAAAATAATAAAAGAAATGTTAAAGAAGTTCATTATAAATTAACCAAATAAATTTTTTTCTCTATAGATATTCAGAAATATTATAGTGATCAAAGAAAGCATCATGATGAGATACATTTTTTGGCATAGCCGAGAAAGATAGAACAGACCTGGAAAGCATGTGTAAAGTCATTTCATTATTATTTTGAATTAAGCTATATAAAATTCCACTCAATATTTTTTTAAAAATCTGCAAGTACCTGCGGGTACTTCAGAATAAGAAAGTGTATTCAATCATGGGTTTATGTCATTTTGATAATTTTGAGAATGCACGTTCAACTAAAGATGATGTACAAAGTCAGTTCAGTGTATTCTTCAGCCTTCTTTTCAAATCATTCTTAGTTATGGGAAAAACACCCCTTACGAAACAATTTTGGGAGAGTAACTATGGCAAGTTGCTAAGTTAGTATCTTTGCTGAGGGACTGAGGGTATTCTAGCTTATGTGTATGAAACCATCCAGTGTGCAAGGCACTGGAAAGGTGACACTTGAATGAATCCCTTTACCATCCCAAAAATAGGAAAAAAATAATTAATACCCAGAGAAAAACTGGTTATGAATCTACTGTGACTGCATAGCATTTAATCACAAAGGACTACTTCTTTGAAAATTTTACATTCTATCTTTACCAAAAAGTTGTATCTTTACACAACTAAGTATCATATAGTTTCAGAAGATGATAAAACTAGTGAAAAAATAGAAAAAAAGATAAGTATAATAAAAATTATGAACCCAGGAGTGGCCAACTATATGTCATAAAGTCCTGTATACTTTGTAAGGGATTTGCTGCAATTCTTTTCTTCTGATTTTCTTTGGTGTTGGGAAGCAATGAAAACAAGATTAGTTGTAGTTGTGCTTCTCAAACTTTAATGTGCATATGAATCACCTAGGATCTTGGGAAGATTCTAATTCAGGAAGTCTGGCCTGAGATTCTGCATTTCTAGAAACCTTCCAGAGGCTACCAGTGCTGCTGTTTCATGGACAACACTCTGAATATCCAGGAGTTTTTAGATGTATTTAACATCTCTGGGCTAGTACTTTTTCTATTCAATTGTTTGTCTACTCCAGTAGGCTATGTGTAGCGTCCTTTACGACAAGAATAGCATCTTACTCATTTGTGCAATAAAAGATAGCTGAACAAATGATGATATGTAACTAGTTTCCTTTCACCAAAGAAAAGTATTGTTCTAACAAATAATGTACCATCTCTGACCATGTTTATACCTTGGTGAAAATCATGAGGGGAGAATACGACCACTGTCTAACCAACATTTGTGCTGACACATCAAGGGAGAAAAACGTATAATAACGTATGATCCATCATGTCAAATATTGTGGAAAGGATGAGATTTAAGAAAGAAAATAGTTTTGAACCTAAGGAGATTAAGGGTTTTGATCCACATCTATCACCTGAGTAACAAGGGAAAAATCATTTATACCTTCTGCCCTTGGCCCTTTCATCTGTAATACAAGTTTCTAAGTTTAAATATGTGTATTAAAATGTCAAGAGTGACCACCAGAAGAATAGAATTAGGATGTATAAAACTAAATCCACTATAAGAAAAGAAAAAAAGAATGCTTTTCTTTTTTAAAGTCTAAGAAAGGATAAGAAAGAAATGAAACACCATCAACAAGAAAGCACAGGAAATAGAAATCATAATAAGAGAGTCATGGAATAAACTCAAACACAATAAGAGTAAATAAAAATGGATTAAATTACTCCTGGAAAAGACAAAGAGTAATACTGGTTAGAAACAAAAGCAGTTCTAAGATGTCAATCAGATACATGATAAAGCAAAGTGACACAGAATGCCTCAAACTAAAAAAAGTGCAACTACATATATATAATACCAGAAAAAATATATAAATAGAACAATAATAGCAAAAATAAGCATGCAAAAGTAACACATGTAGCCATACTAATCAATTAGCATTATTATCAAATAAAGTATAACACAAAATGTATAGTATTAAAAATTATGTGTCCATACTAGTAAAATATAGTTAACCAAGAAAACTCGATAGTCATGAATTGCCAAGCATCTAATGAACAGCTTTAAAATAACTAAACAAAATACTCATGGAGGGGCAAGAAAAAAAACGGAAAACTCTATGGTCCTAGCTAGAGATTTAAATAAAACTCTCTCAGAAATTAGAAAATTAAATTGTCCAAAATAAGTAACAATGTAGGTGAATAGAATAGTTTTAATGTAATCATCATTGATGTATAGAGAACTTAATTTTTTTTAGTTGTAGTAAGAACACTTAACATGAAATTAGGCTCACCACATTTTAAGTATACAAACAGCAATGTTAACTATAAGCACAACAGATCTCTAAAAATTGTTCATTTTGCATAACAAAAATTAATGCCCATTGAACAACTCCCTATTTTATATGCAATGAAAAAGATCCATTCTTTTAAAACACAAGTAAAACATTTTCTTAAAAGACCACATACTAGATCACCAAGAAAATCTTAATAAATTCCCATGACACAAATAATATTGCTGATAATATGCAACAGAACAATATATAATCCAATGGAATTAAACAAAACAAAAACAAAATCCCTTGGGTTAAAGAGTAAATAAAAATTTTAAATAAAAATATGTATAAATGAATGACAATGCAGACAAATATGAAAATGTCTGAGAATGAAATTAATTGCATTAATCATCAAGCAAGACATTTTGCAATACAACTCAATGACAGAAGAAAAATACCAAAATAAATTCAAAATATTACAAGAAAAAACTAGTAAGAGTAGAAAAGAGAAGTAGAGAGGGCAGACAGCAGAAGCAAGAAGAACTACAATTCTGCAGCCTGTGGAAGGAAAACCATGTTCACAGAAAGACAGACAAAATGAAAAGGTAGAGGACTTTGTACCAGATGAAGGAACAAGATAAAACCCCAGAAAAACAACTAAATGAAGTGGAGATAGGCAACCTTCCAGAAAAATAATTCAGAATAATGACAGTGAAGATAATCCAGGACCTCAGAAAAAGAATGGAGGCAAAGATGGAGAAGATGCAAGAAATGATTAACAAAGATCTAGAAGAATTAAAGAACAAACACCTAGAAGAATTAAAGAACAAACAAATAGAGATGAACAATACAATAACTGAATGAAAAATACACTAGAAGGAGTCAATAGCAGAATAACTGAGGCAGAAGAACGGAAAAGTGACCTGGAAGACAGAATGCTGGAATTCACTGCTGCAGAACAGACTAAAGAAAAAAGAATGAAAAGAAATGAAGACAGCCTAAAAGACCTCTGGGACAACACTAAATGCAACAACATTCGCATTATAGGGGTCCCAGAAGGAGAAGAGAGAGAGAAAGGACCAGAGAAAATATTTGAGGAGATTATAGTCGAAAACTTCCCTAACAAGGGAAAGGAAATAGCCACCCAAGCCCAGGAAGTGCAGAGAGCCCCATACAGGATAAACCCAAGGAGAAACCTATGAGACACATAGTAATCAAATAGGCAAAAATTAAAGACAAAGAA
Organism: Balaenoptera physalus; assembly: GCF_965194825.1. Taxonomy (NCBI): domain Eukaryota; kingdom Metazoa; phylum Chordata; class Mammalia; order Artiodactyla; family Balaenopteridae; genus Balaenoptera; species Balaenoptera physalus. The sequence goes on from NC_138891.1 coordinate 56,192,261, forward strand.
AAATTGTTGAAAGCAGCGAGGGAAAAATGACAAATAGCATACAAGGGAACTCCAATAAACTTAACAGCTGAATTTTCAGCAGAAACTCTACAAGCCAGAAGGGAGTGGCACGATATATTTAAAGTGATGAAAGTCAAGAACTTACAACCAAGATTACTCTACCCAGCAAGGATCTCATTCAGATTCGACAGAGAAATCAAAAGCTTTACAGGCAAGCAAAAGCTAAGAGAATTCAGCATCACCAAACCAGCTCTACAACAAATGATAAAGGAACTTCTCTAAGTGGGAAACACAAGAGAAGAAAAGGACCTACAAAAACAAACCCATAACAATTAAGAAAATGGTCATAGGAACATACATATCGATAATTACCTTAAATGTGAATGGATTAAATGCTCCAACCAAAAGACACAGGCTCACTGAATGGATACAAAAACAAGACCCATATAAATGCTCTCGACAAGAGACCCACTTCAGACTTAGGGACACATACAGACTGAAAGTGACGGGATGGAAAAAGATATTCCATGCAAATGGAAATCAAAAGAAAGCTGCAGTAGCAATACTCATATCAGATAAAATAGACTTTAAAATAAAGAATGTTACAAGAGTCAAGGAAGGACACTACATAATGATCAAGGGATCAATCCAAGAAGAAGATATAACAATTATACATATATATGCACAAAACATAGGAGCACCTCAATACATAAGGCAACTGCTAACAGCTATAAAAGAGGAAATCGACAGTAACACAATAATACTTACACAATTTTTCCATTGGTGTAAGTGAGGGGGACTTTAACACCTCACTTACACCAATGGATAAATCATCCAGACAGAAAACTAATAAGGAAACACAAGCTTTAAATGATACAACAGACCAGATAGATTTAATTGATGTTTATAGTACATTCCATCCAAAAACAGCAGATTACACTTTCTTCTCAAGTGCACATGGAACGTTCTCCAGAATAGATCACATACTGGGTCACAAATCAAGCCTCAGTAAGTTTAAGAAAATGGAAATCATATCAAGCATCTTTTCCAACCACAGCACTATGAGATTAGAAATCAATTATAGGGAAAAAAACGTAAAAAACAAAAATACATGGAGGCTAAACATTATGTTACTAAATAACCAAGAGATCACTGAAGAAATCAAAAAGGAAATCAAAAAATACCTAAAGACAAATGACAACAAAAACACGATGATCCAAAACCTATGGGATGCAGCAAAAGCAGTTCTAAGAGGGAAGTTTATAGCAATACAAGCCTACCTCAAGAAACAAGAAAAATCTCAAATAAACAATCTAACCTTACTCTTAAAGGAATTAGAGAAAGAAGAACAAACAAAACCCAAAGTTAGTAGAAGGAAAGAAATCATAAATATCAGAGCAGAAATAAATGAAATAGAAACAAAGAAAACAGTAGCAAAGATCAATAAAACTAAAAGCTGGTTCTTTGAGAAGATAAACAAAACTGATTATCCTTCAGCCAGACTCATCAAGAAAAAGAGAGAGAGGACTCAAATCAATGATATTAGAAATGAAAAAGGAGGAGTTACAACAGACACTGCAGAAATACAAAGCATCATAAGAGATGACTACAAGCAACTCTATGCCAATAAAATGGACTACCTGGAAGAAATGGACAAAATCTTAGAAAGGTATAACCTTCCAAGACTGAACCAGGAAGAAAGAGAAAATATTACAGACCAATCACAAGTAATGAAATTGAAACTGTGATTAAAAATCTTCCAACAAACAAAAGTCCAGGACCAGATGGCTTCACAGGTGAATTCTATTAAACATTTAGAGAAGAGTTAACACCTATCCTTCTCAAACTCTTCCAAAAAATGCAGAGGAAGGAGCACTCCCAAATTCATTTTATGAGGCCACCATCACCCTGACACCAAAACCAGACAAAGATACTACAAAAAAGAAAATTACAGACCAATATCACTGATGAATACAGATGCAAAAATCCTCAACAAAATACTAGCAACAACACATTAAAAGGATCACACAATATGATGAAGTGGGATTTATCCCAGGGATGCAAGGATTCTTCAATATATGCAAATCAATCAATGTGATACACCATATTAACAAATTGAAGAATAAAAACCATATGATCATCTCAGTAGATGCAGAAAAAGCTTTCGACAAAATTCAACACCCAGTTATGATAAAAACTCTCCAGAAAGTGGGCGTAGAGGGAACCTACCTCAAAACAATAAAGGCCATATATAACAAACCCACAGCAAACATCATTCTCAATGGTAAAAAACTGAAAGCATTTCCTCGAAGAACAAGAACAAGACAAGGATGTCCACTCTCACCACTATTATTCAACATAGTTTTGGAAGTCCTAGCCACGGCAATCAGAGAAGAAAAAGAAATAAAAGGAATACAAATTAGAAAGGAAGAAGTAAAAGTGTCACTGTTTGCAGATGACATGATACTATACATAGAGAATCCTAAAGATGCCACCAGAAAACTACTAGAGCTAATCAATGAATTTGGTAAAGTTGCATGATACAAAATTAATGCACAGAAATCTCTGGCATTCCTATACACTAACAATGCAAGATCAAGAAGAGAAATTAAGGAAACAATTCCATTCACCATTGCAACAAAAAGAATAAAATACCTAGTAATAAACCTACCTAAGGAGGTAAAAGACCTGAACTCAGAAAACAATAAGACACTGAAGAAAGTAATTAAAGATGATACAAACAGATGGAGAGACAGAATCAATACTGTGAAAATGACTATACTACCCAAAGCAATCTACAGATTCAATGCAATCCCTATCAAATCACCAGTGTCATTTTTTACAGAACTAGAACAAAAAATCTTAAAATTTGTATGGAGACACAAAAGACCCCAAATAGCAAAAGCAGTCTTGAGGGAAAAAAACGGAGCTGGAGAAATCAGACTCCCTGACTTCAGACTATACTACAAAGCTACAGTAATCAAGACAATATGGTACTGGCACAAAAACAGAAACATAGATCAATGGAACAGGATAGAAAGCCCAGAGATAAACTCACACACCTATGGTCAACTAATCTATGACAAAGTAGGCAAAGATATACAATGGAGAAAAGACAGTCTCTTCAATAAGTGGTGCTGGGAAAACTGGACAGCTACATGCAAAAGAATGAAATTAGAACACTCCCTAACACCATACACAAAAATAAACTCAAAATGGATTAGAGACCTAAATGTAAGACTGGACACTACGAAACTCTTAGAGGAAAACATAGGAAGAACACTCTTTGACATAAATCACAGCAAGATCTTTTTTGATCCACCTCCTAGAGTAATGGAAATAAAAACAAAAATAAACAAATGAGACCTAATGAAACTTAAAGGCTTTTGCACAGCAAAGGAAACTACAAACAACACAAAATGACAACCCTCAGAATGGGAGAAAATATTTGCAAATGAATCAACAGAAAAAGGATTAATCTCCAAAATATATAAACAGCTCATGAAGGTCAATATTAAAATAACAAACAACCCAGTCTAGAATGGGCAGAAGACCTAAATAGACATTTCTCCCAAGAAGACATACAGATGGCCAAGAAGCACATGAAAAGCTGCTCAACATCGCTAATTATTAGAGAAATGCATATCAAAACTGCTATGAGGTATCACCTCACACCAGTTAGAATGGGCATCATCAGAAAATCTACAAACAACAAATGCTGGACAGGGTGTGCAGAAAAGGGAACCCTCTTGCACTGTTGGTGGGAATGTAAATTGGTACAGCCACTATGGAGAACAGTATGGAGTTTCCTTAAAAAAGTAAATATGGAATTACCATATGACCCAGCAATCTCACTACTGGGCATATACCCAGAGAAAACGATAATTCAAAAAGACACATGCACCCCAATGTTCATTGCAGCACTATTTACAATAGCCAGGACATGGAAACAACCTAAATGCCCATTGACAGAAGAATGGATAAAGAAGAGGTGGTACATATATACAATGGACTATTACTCAGCCATGAAAAGGAATGAAATTGGGTCATTTGTAGACATGTGGATGGATCTAGAGACTGTCACACAGAGTAAGTCAGAAAGAGAAAAACAAATATTGTATATTAACGCATATATGTGGAAACTAGAAAAATGGTACAGATGAACCAGTTTTCAGGGCAGAAATAGAGACACAGATGTAGAGAACAAACGTATGGACACCAAGGGGGGAAAGGGTGGGGGTGGTGGTGGTGGGATGAATTGGGAAATAGGGATTGACATATATACACTAATATGTATAAAATAGATAATTAATAAGAACCTGCTGTATAAAAAAATAAATAAAATTCAAAAATTAAAAAAAAAGAAAAGAAAAGAGAAGTAATGAAGGTAAAAGTAAAATATATTAAATGAGAGGAAGGGACGAGAAAAGTAAGGAATTGATGAATAAAACCAAATATTTATTCTTGAGAATACCTATTGGTACTCTGAAAAACTTAAGGAAATTCTGAAGGATACACACATTGGAGTCTTGTGCATATATGGATACACATATGGAGATGGAGAGTTTCAATAACTTAAAATTATTTTCCCCAAATCAATGTATAAATTCAAAGTCCTCTCAATCAAAACAAGATTTTTTAATGAAAATTAACAATTCAAAAGATAATCTAGAAAAAATAATTCTTGAAAATAAACACATTTAGAAAAAGAAAACTAAGATGAAAACTTATATAAAGTACATGAAATAAAACTCTGTGGAATTTATGTAGGAATAAACAATTGATAGGAGCGTCCCTAATAGATCATGTGTATATGTCAATTTAATTTATGGTAAAGGTGGTATTTCAAGTCAAGTGTTGGCTTACTCAATAAATGATTATTTTACAGAAGCAAAATAAATCTGAATTCTGTGGCAGAGGGTGTCAGTTGTTTGCTAAATCCGTGTATTCTAGGGAATGCAGTATGACTCTGTGGTTGGTCCTAAAGTATGTCACCTAAGAAGTAATACATAACACTTGCAGACACAGCTCAGAAGAACTTACACACACACACACACACACCCATTTTTCCCCTCACACTGACAATGTAATGTACAGCACAGGGAACATAGTCAATAACATTGAAATAACCTTGGTGTGTATTCTATGAAAACATCGAATCACTATATTTTACACCTGAAATATTGTAAGTCAATTATACTTCAATTAAAATATAATAATAAACTAAAATTTTAATAAATTTTAAAACTTGGGCTGAAAAGAAAAAAAATACACTCAACCTTGCAAACCACATTTGCAAAGTGGCAGAATCGAAACTGGCCTGGATCCCTGAGTCATTCTGTGAACTAAGCTATTGCCAGTCTGCTCAGACTGCTCTAACAAAATACCATAAACTGAGTGAGTTAAACAACAAAAATTTATTTCTCACAGTTCTGGAAACAGGGAAGTTCAAGATCATGGTGCCAGCAGATTTGGTTCTGGGTATGGTCTCTCTCTTCCTGGCTTGCAGATCCAAAAATGCGCATGTGATTTAGGTAACAATTCTGCTTCTAGATGTCTGTTATTTTTAAATATAACCTACTTCTACATTTACAAAAAGAAACATCGCTTATAATATCCCCTCCAAATGTAAATGATCTAAACATTGTTTAATGAAAGAAAGGTTAAATTATTTGTGGTACATCCATATGATGGCATACTAAAAAGTCAGATACATCAGTATGCAATGACATGGAATGATTTCTGAAACATATGCAAACAAAGCTACTCAGAAGCAATGTGGATATTTATATTTTTATTTATATTCTATAAATTTATATTTAGGTTTTCTGTATGTATTTTTAAGAGCATCTGCTTAATGCTGCTTATATGTGCATGTATGTCTATATGACATACAAAGAATATATACATATATGCATATATATGTGTATATACCTGTAAGTGCGCAGAAAGGGGGGCTCTGAGGAACACACAGCTGTTCGCAGAGGCCATCTCTGGGAATAGGAACCAGAATGGGACTAGCAGCAATAAGAGACTTTTATATAACATTTTGTACTTTGCGTATCTACGTTGTTTATATCTTATACTAAGATATTATATTCAGGCTTTATTTATAAAAATTTTTTTCTTAAACTCCAAAAAATTAAAACTTGTTCTGATCCATGCTTCTCTCAGCGTGTTCTACAAGACTCTGGTTCCCTGAGATGTTTCTTGCAAAACAGGTTCTGGGATCAAATCTATTTTTTCATTCACATATTCAAGTTTCTCTAGAAGAGAGACATCTCTCGATCAATGTCAAAAGAAATTCTTCAGCTTCCAGAGAGAGGAGTAGGTTGTGAAGTAGCAGTCATTGACTGTTCAGGCAAACGTAACTAAACATTTCAGAACAGATCACAGGCATTTCAAAACTAGAAAGAATCGGTGTGACTGATTCACAAGTTCTGAAGGGTATCTGTAAGGTTAGATATCAAAAGTTTCCAGCTGCCTTTGAAGAGAAGCTATTTAACTTCAAGCAATATGTAATTCAATTAAGGAGGAAAATGAAACTAAAAATGTACCTAAATAAAAAACGCAGAACAAAATTCAAGAATTTCTCAACGTGAGCCCAGATTATCTTGCCAGTTCCATGAAGGGACAAATGCAAGCCAAAATAATGAAAAGCAGCACATCACCTTGATGTTATACATTACAACTACAGGCTGTAAGTGATTCAGAAGAGATTTTAGATGTCACATGTGAAGAAATCCTTAGCCCCAACCCAACAAAAAAAATGTCGTATGGGATGATAAATGTATGCTATAGTCAGTTAGTTTTTAAAATGTGTATACATTGAATATAACAGATTTTTTTTTTTGTTTTCCTTTTTCTTTTAAATCATTGCTCCCAAAGCTATTTTTAAATTGATAGTGTCTCTTAAAATGTACTAGCCTCCTGAACACTGGGATTCTCTTTGTTCCTCAAATATCCCAGGCACACTCTGCCTCAGAGGCTTAATAGTCCTGCGCTGCCCACGTGAAACACTTGTCTGACAGCCACGTGACTTGCCCCTTTTTGCTCAATAGAACCTTGGTTTGACCCCCTGTTTAAAATGAGACTCTTACACCATACACAAAAATAAACTCAAAATGGATTAAAGACCTAAATGTAAGGCTGGATACTATAAAACTCTTAGAGGAAAACATAGGCAGAACACTCTCTGACATGAATCACAGCAAAATCTTTTTCAATCCACTGCCTAGAGTAATGAAAATAAAAACAAAAATAAAAAAATGGGACCTAGTTAAACTTAAAATCTTTTGCACAGCAAAGGAAACCATCAACAAAACGAAAAGACAACCCTCAGAATGGGAGAAAATATTTGCAAACGAAGAAACTAACAAGGGATTAATCTCCAAAATATACAAACAGCTCATGCAGCTCAATATCAAAAACACAAACAACCCAATCAAAAAAATGGGCAGAAGACCTAAGTAGACATTTCTCCAAAGAAGACATACAGATCGCCAAAAAGCATATGAAAAGATGCTCAGCATCACTAATTATTAGAGAAATGCAGATCAAAACTACAAGGAGGTATCACCTTACGCCAGTCAGAATGGCCATCATCAAAAATTCTACAAACAATAAATGCTGGAGAGGGTGTGGAGAAAAGGGAACCTTCTTACACACTTGGTGGGAATGCAAATTGGTACAGCCACTATGGAGAACAGTATGGAGGTCCCTTAAAAAATGAAAAACAGAGCTACCATATGACCTAGAAATACTACTCCTAGGCATGTATCTGGAGAAAACCATAATTCAAAAGGATGCATGCACCCCAATGTTCATTGCAGCTCTATTTACAACAGCCAGGACACGGAAGCAACCTAAATGTCCATCAACAGAGGAATGGATAAAGAAGATATAGTACATATATACAATGGAATATTACTAGGCCATAAAAAGGAAAGAAATAGTGCCATTAGCAGAGATGTAGATGGACCTAGAGACTGTCATACAGAGTGAAGTAAGTCATAAAGAGAAAAATAAATATCGTATGATATCGCTTATATGTGGAATCTAGAAAAATGGTAGAGATGAACTTATTTGCAAAGCAGAAGTAGAGTCACAGTTGTAGAGATCAAACTTACGGTTACCAAGGGGGGAAGCAGGGGTGGGATGAATTGGGATATTGGAATTGACATATATACACTAGTATGAATAAAATAGATAACTAATGAGAACCTACTGTATAGTACAGGGAACTCTACTCAGTGCTCCGTGGTGACCTAAATGGGAAGGAAATTGAAAAAAGAGTGGATATATGTATATGTATGACTGATTCACTTTGCTGTACAGCAAGAAACTAACACAACAGTGTAAAGCAACTATACTCCAATAAAAATTAATTAAAAAAATAATAATTTTAAAAAAATGAGACTCTTCACCTTTGTCTAGCACTCCCTATCCTCAATCAATGTCAAAAGAAATTCTTCAGCTTCCAGATAGAGAGGTATCTGGAAAAAAGTATCCCTGCTTTATTACTTTTCATAGCACTTATCACCTACTAACATATTACATAGTTTATTTATCTATTTGTTGTCCATCTCTTCCCATGAGAACTTAGGCAGAGATTTTTTTTTTCTGCTCTCTTTACTCTTCTATCTCCAATCCCTACAGCAGTACTTAAGACACACTAAGGAGTCAATAAATATCAATATTTGTTGAATGAATAAGTAAATGAGTGAATCTTGAAATCAATGATAGCTATGAGTTAGGGGAGTAAAATAGTCTCTTGAGATTCACAAAGTTCATCAGTAAATTAAATTCTCTGAGGCAATGCTGCTTTTAAAAAGCCATTTCATTTTGATGAACACTTTGTTTTCCAAAGTTAGTTGACTATGGCACATTTTTTTCCCATGTAACATCAAAAATAGAATTAATAACCTATGTAAAATATTTTAGAAAAGAGGAAATACTCTAAAAATCACATTAAATTCTATAATTAATTTTTTAAAAATATTGTACCCTTTGGGTCCTTTTTACTCTTTCTTTCTCCTCTATCCTCTTGGTATTTTCTTCTTTACCTAGGTCTTTTTGGTTCTAGTACAATATAGTATTACTCCAAGACACAGGAGTGATGGAATCTGGCACAAGATGTAAATTGTAAACACATTTAAGCTGATTTTAAAAGTATGTAAAAAAATAATAATAAACTTACAATAACACTGATACATCGAATACTTCCATGCTAAGTGTATTCTATGCTAAATCTTATAAGTTAGTCAAGGTCCACCAGGAAAATAGAAACCATTTTAGATTTTTATAACAGAGAATATGTAATGCAAAAATATGTGTCACACAGGTGATGGAGAAGCTGAGAAACCAAAGGACAGTGAGGCAGCCCAGAGATGAGAGGCAGCAAGAAGCCCCTGCAACACTGTGGGCTGCAGGTAAACCCCAGGAGCCCAGGAGCCAACCATGCCTGGCAGAAGGGGGACCCATCACAAAAGAGATTCAGCCAGTGCCAGAGACACTGCCCAAAGAAGAGATGGGGGCATATTCTTCCTTCTTCACCCCCATCTGAGCTTCCACTAGTGCCTCCCACTAGCTGAATGTGTTGACATGGGAGCTTGGGAAACTCACCCTGCAGGAATCAGCCCCTCCACCACACAGACTAGGAAGAGTGGGGAGAGGCAAACAGTCCCAGGATCGGCTCAGCTGATATAGGTCATTTACTATACCCAACACATAAACACTTGCCTTGATTTTCTGTTATGACAGTAAGTCCAACCAAAGATTAAAAACAAAAAGAGAATCACATTAAATTCAACTCACCCCCAAAGTCATATTACTAATTTTAATATTCAATGATGAGTCTATCAGCATCTCTTTGCAATCAAGTAGATATAAATTATCAACAGCATTATGTAGAAGCCATTATTGATAAAATGTTTTAATCACATGTGACAACACAACTAGTACTCTACCATAGAAATTTAAATTTCCATACATGTATTCTAAAAAAGCTAGGATCCAATACTGTCATAATAGATATTACTTTAATAATAAAGTTTTAGTTTCTTTCTATAATATACAATTACTTTTAGTCATTGTGGCAATACAGATGATTAAATTATGGCTTTTCTTTTTCTTTTTTTACTTCAAACTGTCTAAAAGTGCTTCATATGGAATTCTCATGAACCATATGTAACCCACTGGCAACAGACCATTAGCTGGAGCAAAATGACTAAAATACAGCAATTGAAAAAACTGTTAAAGAAAACAAACTGAAAACAATTGTATTGAAAGATACCCTAGATGTGGATATTTTGTTTTTAAAATATAGCTTAGCTGAGAAATAGCAAGCAGTCATCTTGCACCAATAAAAAACTAAGATGGCTTTCATGCTACGGTGGTTGCTATGAAAATTTGTGCTGTAGTCTACAAGTAGAGCCGCAAACCATCCCAGCAAAGAATGGCTGTAATTATTATCCAGAGTGATCACCATTTCATTGCATTCTTGAACTTAAATCACATGTATCTCCAAAAGAAATTCAATGTGGATTAAAATGAAAGTACAATGTAATGGAACTGAACCATTAGCCCAGAATTAAAGATAGGTTAATAGTAAAAGGTTGAAAAATAAAACATTCATGAAATTTACTGAAGACAATTAAGCCTGAGCTTCCTAGGATCTGAAACAAAGAGTTGTATAGCTCTCAATGTCCAATAAAAAGAAATGTATATACTCTTGATGAGAACGGCTGTAGAGTTTCAGTCACATTTTCAGCTTTACTCAGGTTAGACAGTGACAGCATCACACTGAACTCTGACAAAAAAAAGTTGGCCTGATCTCAATCAAAGTGCTGAAGGCCTATGCAATAAATTCAAGGGATATTGATCCAATTCCTTACTTAAAGATTCAGTGATCTGTCTGAGCATTAATCATCATAATCTTATCAAATTCCCATTTTAATTCATTCCTTGTGGGTTTTGAAAATTTTCTGATTGTATGTCTAGATTTTTTTTTTTAATTACGTTTTTGCTTCCAGGAGAGCAAAATGATTATTTTTGGGTCTTTGGAAAGCTGTCATGACAACGCTTTCGTTAAAAATCAAGCTGTGCATGACTAGAAACAACTTAATAATTCAAGAATTTAAAATGGGTAATTTTGCATTGGAAAACAGAATTGGAAATCACAATCATTTTGGTACTCAGTTTCATTTTGGTGGCATGAGCTCCTTTGCAAGGCTTAACATGGAAATAGATCACTATTGCCATCTCCTGGCAAATAAACCACATGACCACCATTTCAGTCTTTTTGAACAGCCATATATTGTGGGAAGGCAAGATTACCTCTTACATAGGCAATAAAGTATTGAATATTTATTGTAAGACCATCACTGGATTTTTATTCTTTATTCCTATAAGACCCTTACAAAAATCCATTAGAGTTGATAAATAGTAGCATTTGTTTTATGAGCTCTTTATATTGAACAGAAATTCTGCTTGTTATGACTTTTTAAATTAAATGCATATGATGGATCTACCTGTGATTGAAACAAGTATTAGAGCCACTTCAAAGAGAAAACCTAGAAAATGTTTGCAAGGCATTGGGGAAAAGGAGCCAGGATTATACCACCGCATGCAGCCAAGAAAGTGACAGGTAGCTTTCTACCATATAATAAAGCTGATGGAATGGATAACAGCTCTGACAGCATTAATCCATCTTTCTGATGTAGGGGCTTTCACAGGAGATGAATGATACTCCCCCCTCCAACCTGCCTTGTCATCTTGCTGTGTTTTTCTTCAATCTCTCCCTCGCTATTGTTCTTTAGAATCAGCTGTTGCTGATGCTTTGAACTCCCTTTTCTCCCTTCCTCACATCTGGACATCAGATCATCAGCTGCATCTGAGCCTGGTTCACATACTCCTTGCCTGAGATGCCAGCTGAGCCATTTATGAGCTCTATGTCACTGAAGTCTGCAAGCTGTACTCCAGGGTGCCGGTGCAAACTCTCGCTGCAGCTGAGTGAAAAAGGAGAATGAGGTATGGCTTCAAGTCATTACCCTCCAGATCAGGATGTTACATCACACATGGTTCTGAGGCTTGACATGGCATCCTCTCAAACTAATCATTTCTTCAAGGATGAACATGATAACTAACTTCCCCAAGATAGGTTGAAAGCATCGAGACGATTCACATTTTTTCAAAAATTCTTCTGAAGTCATTCCTTGGAGGAAGGAGAGAAATCCTTTGTTGCTGCTGGCTGTTGTTATTGCTGCTTTACTTTTCTCTCATTTTATCAGATATTTTACCTAACTTAAATTCCTTTCCCTCTCACTAGCTCAAGATCACTAAGCTTTTACACTAAAGTAAAAAAGGAATGAACGTTTGGAACATCAGCCCAGATGTGAGCTTTGGAGCATGAAATCACTCCAGTTAAGCAGCTGGATGGTCCTCTATAAAAGTTTCACATTGCCTGCCTCCGCATCCCTAGCTAAGCCAAATTCTTGAAGAACAAGCTGGGAGAACAAGAGGAGATGACCTTCTGTACCTACAACTTAGATCACCTGATGCAGCCAGAGTACCGAGGGCAGATCAAAGGGAAAGACCCTTCAAAAACACTCCATTTCTGTATTTCAGCTGACCACTAGCCCAGAAACCTTCCCCCTTCAAAGTGAATCCCAGATAAATCTATGAGAAGAAAATTCTCATGGATAAGAAATGAATTTTGAATGGGGGAAAGGAGGTCAGGGTAAATAAATTATAGTAAAAATAAGAAGTTAAAATCATAAAATGAGAAGATCCAAACAGACATTTAAGCAAACAGTCCAAGAAATAATGGCATTGAAAGTTCACATATATAGGTTGTAATCATTTTATATAAATTAATGCATTCAGTTCTCACAACAATCCTATTATCTCCATGTAACAGTTCAGAAAATAGAGCACAGAGATTTGGAAACAAACAAAGTCATACAACTAATGACAGTGGACTCGAGATTCCAAGCAAGGTAGTCTGGCTCTTAACCACTACGTTCTCTTATTGCTCCTAAATTTACTTATGCCTTTGTCTAGATCTTAGAAATGTCAAAACTCTCTCTCTCTCCCCTCCCGCCATGCCCTTTCATAGGTTTAACTATTACAATGAATGGAATATGCAGTAATTTCCCCCATTTTACACTTAGATTAACCAATGCTGTCTAAGGTCGGAGAACTGCTAAGTGGCAGAGCCAGGAAGTAAACCCAAATCTCGCCCTCTTCTCCGGACACCTCACTGCCTCCCACCATGTGGTGGCCATGAAAATGCACTGCTCAGACCTCCTGCTGCAGGAGCGTGTTATTCTGACAGCCTCAGCTCTTTCCTCTGGATCCAGCACCACCGTGTCTGCACCAAGGTCACACTTCTGAGCTGCCTTCCACAAAGACTGAGCACAGCAGAGGTACTAGTGTAGGCTCCTTCCCATGGTGAAGTAGGACTACTCTATTGGGAGTTGGCTTAAAGGCTCCCCATGATTCTGGTTGAAGCTTTCTCTGAAGAGTCTTAGTATCCTCCTATGTAATCTTCTTTCCTTCCCCCTCTCCTTTACAAGCTAGAGCTTCTCTCAGATAAAAATAAACAAGAGGCTACAATACAAGGGCTTACAACCAATAACAAACAGACTGTCTCAAAATGGAATTGATCAGGAGTCCCCAGGAGAACTTCACATATTTCTATCAACCTTTAATGATAATAAGACTAGGAAAAGAACACTAATATCCTTTCTCAAAAGAAAGAAGAAGGTTAGAGTTCTCTGACTGTATACATCTTAGTATCCTGTAAGCTGGTTTAAATAAGAACTAGTTAACATATTTTTCTCATGATAGTCTATGATTTATGACGACCTGAGGTACTTAGCTCTTCCTACTTCTATCTTTTAAAACTTATTCTCTTTTTGATGATCTATTCTCTTATTTGCCAAATAGCTCATCTTGAATTTTCTTTCAGGACTACATGATCCTGTGAACTTAGTGGCAATTTCAATTCCCAGCCCCCAGATGTGTAGCACATAGGAGAAATGGTAACACTAGAAATGTGCCTTGCGAAGCAGTACCATTAGGCTGATGAGTCACCTTGGGAATCAAGGATGTAAAAAGCTCTTGTGAGTTAAGCTTCAATAGTACTGATCATGGCCATTGAATACACAAAGCATTTAAAATCAATATGACATCTTTATCAATCAACACAATTGTACTCGAATAGGATACAACTTTGTCATAAAGATCTGGCACCATCATTACAGCATGGGTGCAGATTAGTACTAGTTAGGAACTGGCCTCTGTGACAATGGAATAAAATGCTCTAATATATCTGTGCTCTGTTTCAATGACCTAGGCAGCAATAAATCACTGGCTAAGTAATTGCAAAACCAAATTATGTGGTACTGAAGAAAAATACAAACACAAGTATTTAAAAATCTGTTATTTTGTTGAAAAACTTACCCTACCTAATTCACACTGCTAAGAAATTCATCTCATACTTGTGCAATTACACTACAGATGATGGCATTAGTGTACAGAATGATAAAGTATGAGAATGGCATGCTATGATGAACTATAGGGTGCTACACTAAGGGAAGATCAGTATGGTATACATCACATCAGTGTGTCTGGAGTCCCTCAGCACTTTGCTATTTGCCAAGTTTTTAGCCAACAGGATTCAAAAATCTTTGTCAGAACCAGTAAAAATGAAGAGCTTTTTCAAAAGTCAGAGATCAATAACCACTGGTCACTTTTAGAGTGTGGAAGTCTTATTCAAAACCTACAAAGGAGATAAGAATGTTGACAAAGACTGAATGAAAATTTAATTTATAATCAAACTTACTATCAGAAAACCTGAAATTTAACTAAAGCACAATTTTCTTTTAAATCAGCAATGTTAGGAGTAAGTATGAAAGGTCTATTAACATGCAGCTTTTTTAAGTAAGGGCTTACTCGTAAGTGCGTATGTACATGTGTATAATTTAAAAAGTACCTACCTATTCAGTCACAAAAAAATGAATAAATAAAAAGAAAAAAAAAAAAGAATGCTGAGAGATACTGTGCAACATGGAAAGAGCAAAGGATAAAATGTTGAAAGCTGATCCAAAATTTAAAAAGGGTTTGACAATTCACCATGACATAAACAGATGCACACTCCATATCATAACTTACATGACAGGAAAGCAAGTAGTGTTCAAACTACTCACCATAAGGGGTTTTTTAGACAGAAAAAACATACTTTAATTCTGATGTTTTAAATTAGTGTACTATGGCTTCCCTGGTGGCGCAGTGGTTAAGAATCTGCCTGCCAATGCAGGGGACACGGGTTCGAGCCCAGGTCTGGGAAGATCCCACATGCCGCAGAGCAACTGGGCCTGTGAGCCACAATTACTGAGCCTGCGCGTCTGGAGCCTGTGCTCCGCAACAAGAGAGGCCGCGATAGTGAGAGGCCCGCGCACCGCGACGAAGAGTGGCCCCCGCTTGCTGCAACTAGAGAGAGCCCTCGCACAGGAACGAAGACCCAACACAGCCAAAAATAAATAAATAAATAAATAAATAAATAAATAACAAATACTTTAAATTAGTGTACTGAATAAATATTCATTTTAATTAAAAAAGATTTTAATGGATAAATATAGGTGCACACTTATTTGTAGTCTTAATTAATTAAATCAAAAAGATAAAAAATCATTGCTCAAAAACTGACAAAAAGTTTTTAGCAAACCTAAAACTGCTCTAAAAAATAAAGTCTATTAATTTTAAGAAGCAGTATGCGGAAAAAAATCTAACAAAAGGCATAAACATAATGGAAGCTATCTATTCAGGTCTTTACTGATGTAATTACCAATTTGCACAGTCATTGAAAAGTGGACCAGTAGGCTCTACTGCTATCCCAAACCACCGAGTGCTGAACTAAGTCTCAAAGAGGCCCTGTCTACTTTGCACCTGCACTACATGGAGTTAAATTGGGGTAGGAGGATTTACCCTTCTGATCGCAAGCTTGGTGTTGCAATGTGATAGGACAGTTTCTAGAAAGGATACAGAAAATCTTCACCCATAGTAACCTTGATTGTTGATGCTCAGGAACTTAATCTTTCCATGTGATTCAAAATAGATAATTGAAAATTATTTCTGGTGTCTTACTGTCGAAGTGAGACAGAAAAGCATATAATTATCAAAGGTATCCTCCCCCCACCCATTTCTCATCCCTTTATATGAAAGGCATTCTATCTATTCTTTTTTTTTTTTAAACTTTTGGGTTTATTTTATTTATTTATTTATTTATTTTTGGCTGTGTTGGGTCTTCGTTTCTGTGCGAGGGCTTTCTCTAGTTGTGGCGAGTGGGGGCCACTCTTCATCACGGTGCGCGAACCTCTCACTATCGCGGCCTCTCGCTGCGGAGCACAGGCTCCAGACGCGCAGGCTCAGCAGTTGTGGCTCACGGGCCTAGCCGCTCCGCGGCATGTGGGATCTTCCCAGACCTGGGCTCGAACCCGTGTCCCTGCATTGGCAGGCAGATTCTCAACCACTGCGCCACCAGGGAAGCCCATATCTATTCTTTATAGCACTCTGAGCATCTCTCTTTTTTCTAACATTCTTAAAAATAATTAACTCAAATCTACAACATTTTTTAATTCCTTAAAAATTCTATAAGAATCATTCCTCTGCATCTGCTGATCTGAATATAGCCTAATTTTCAGGCTACACAATTAACTGTGTTCTCAACCTTTCTAATTTAGCTTTTCACGTTCCTTTCATGGACTAACTCCCTCTGTATGATTAGAGTTGAGCTTTTTCAAAAAGACAGGAGTTTTCAAAAGCATGAAAAGCTTCCCCTGTTTTTCCCTTTGGGTACCTCCTACTGGTGACCTACGGTTTGCATATACATATATATGATTTTTTAATAAAATTCAATGTCTTCATCATGCTGAATTTTCTTCTTTTCCATTGACTCCTAAGTGCTATCGTCTTAAAATTATCTCCATCAAGGCTATCCTTGAAATTATTTTTTGTTTATGGAAAGAAATCAAGGTAAGAAGGACCCCTTCCCTATTGATATTTCTTCTTCCACATAGATGTTTCTTTTTCTAACAACCTCTTAAGAACAGGCCAGAAGTATTGTCAATCACCAGGAGGAGGCTGGAGAGGGAAGAGTTCCTATGAAGAAAGACTTAGGGGGTAGGATTTCAAGCGCTGATAGGCTAAATTTAAAAACATGTCATATAGCTCTCCATAACATTGTTTTCTGTCCTATGGCTATGAGTTTGTATGACAAAGACCCCAAGACTGCAAAAATACTTCTTTTTCTCCAAAATGTCATACTTTGCTGTTCTTCCTTGTACAAGTGTTTTTTAGTAAATGACACAAAGTATGAGGGCATGTAGATATATTACATCTCTAATAAAAACATTATCAAATTATCACTCTCTGAAAATTTGCTTTGATCTTTTTCAGATTACATATCATATGCTGAGATGACAGGGTGTCATTTCTGTTTTCAATTGGGGTGGGATCTCCAGCAGAGCAGTCGTGTTGCTTTTATCTATTCACTCCCAGCACAGTTTGTTTATTAACATCCTTTTCTGGCTCAAAATACAATGTTTGCATCAACACTAATGCTTACTATATTTACTTTTGGGGAAGAAATTTGGGGTTTAGAATGAATTTCAACACTTTTAATGGTCCCCTGTTGACCAAAAGTGAAACCCAAACTCCGTACAATGACATGCAAAGCCTCTGAGGCTCTTGATGGTTTTCAGTTTTATATTCTCATTTATTTCTCAGTAACACCAGGGCTGCAGAACCCCACACAAACACTCCAGCCACTCAAGAATACTTCTTGGTTCTTTTCACTTCACATCTTTTGTTTATGCCTGAGATGCCTTCTTTGCTTTTATACTCGATGGATACCTAATCCACTTTTCCTTCCCAACTTAAAGCAAATTACCTCCCTTCTGAGGGTTCCTTGACACTTCCTCAAAGTTATATTTGCTCCCTATTTGCAATACTATACATTTTGAATTTATTTTCACATCTAGCTTTTATCACATTTCATTATAATTGCTTATAGATTTCTATCTCCCCCTCATGTGCATGAGCTGTCTTGAAAACACATACACTTGTCCGTTAGCTCCACCAAGGCAAATATTGTATTGTATTCTGTTCTGTAGTCTCTTCACTTTGTACAAAGCCTAAAAAGTGGTTTAAAAATTCTTTTGAATAAAATTACAGAGCAATTATTTTCAGGTTAGAATTTACTCTTCCCCTTACAACTCTATGTCATTGGTGAAATCGCTTAACCTCGCTGAACTTCAGTTTCCTCATCTGTAAAAAGGAGAAAAACTCTGCATGATTGCTGTGACTATTATATTAAATGTTTTCCATGGAGCACAGTGGAGAGTTCTTTAAAATGCATTATGTGAACTATTCATATTATTAAGTATATAGCCAGAGGGGACTAATAAAAAGATGCTTATGTTATGGTTTCTTTGAAATGCTAGAGTGAATGAGAAAAAAGGGTTCAGCTGTCTTAATGATTAAGTTATAGAGGACAATCTAATTTGCTCCCAATAGACTTTTTATTTTGGAAACAGCAACAAAAAGAAAAAAAAGTAATATATTTAAAAAGTAGAATTGTTTCAAGATACAATTGTATTTTTTCCCAAATACTGTAATGAGAAACAATATTAGGTGTCGCAGTTATACTTTAGTAGAGGATTTGTTTATATTCATCAAGTTTAAAATCTGACTACACTAATTTCATTAGCATCTTATTTTTGCTTGGTTCACTTAATGTTATTCAAACACTCTATTTGAAATGTATCTCCTGAGATGTTTTTCCCCTTGAAGATGAACTTACTTTAATGTTTGCACAGGGGCTCAAGGGTGGGTATAGTAGATAGTTAATGGGCATGAAAAACTGCAGTACAGCATGAAGCAGAGAATGAGCTCCTGCTTATTTATATAAATGCCTCCATTCCATACTCAGAAGGTGTCTGTAGTGTAAGAAGACTCCCGTCAGACACCCACCCACAGTCATCATTGCATAAAAGAGGCATAACAAATGGGGGGAGGACACCCCAGTCAGGAAGCCAAACACCTTTATGCGTCCATTTATTAATCTATTTACTGATTACATCTAAAGGGAGTAGGAGCTTTAATTTAGAACTATGCTTTGGCTTGTTAAGACCCTTCACATGAGCCATTTCATTTGGGAGTTACATGGGCTGGAGAAGAACTTGGTAATTCGCCCTAAATCCCCAGCCACCAGTGGAGGATGTGACTGAAGTTGACTAGCTGGATGGCTCTGGGTTTGCCCAACTTTGCAGACCCAGTCATCAGCATAGTCAATATGCTCCGAGGCAAAAATATCTTGACTCAAGCCCACTTTAGTAAGAAAGTCAAAGAAAACTTCATTCATTTAATTATTTCTCAGGGCAGTTAATATTCCAAGGGACTTCAAGTTCCAAGGCAGGAATATTTTAGTATTGTGTTTGACTATGATAATTTACAGTTCATTGGGAGAGTGGGGAAATATCTCAGTAGAATTGGCTCTGCTTTCTTAAAAGATTCCTGCAAGAAGAGGATCGTCGTCTACGACTTAGACAAGTATTGATCTGTGTGTACTCCTCAGAGATTCTTACGGTGATTTTAACATTGATCTTTGTTTCCTTACACTGCCATACCACACACTCACAAAATCAGTGTTAGCACTATGTAACCTAACTGTTGTCTTCTGTAATAGGTAACTAGATGGTTTACAGAATTGGCAGTCCAATCTCTCACTGCATATAAAAAATATCTACTTATCTACATCTTTAACTATAAAAGTAGTCTTAAACTCTTGATATGCTTGTGTTGCCTTTACCCAAAGTTAGATACTATCAGTTCTTTTCTATATGAGTTTCATCTTTTTCTATTTGGAAAAACATTGATTTTTTTTTTCTGTCTATGGTTTTTATATACTACAAGCCGACATGGTTTTATTTATGCTGTGTTTTAGCCCAAAAGCCATCAAATATGTCAATTGCCTGTGGGAACACTGGACTTTAGGGCTTGCCTCTGCTGTACAAGTAGTCAAAGACTATCAAACAATGAACTGTGTAAGTTCAACCCAGACATGAATCAAACCTCTTTCTTCTATTCCACCCTCCTCTGCCCAGGTTACAAAAGGAAGTTCGATATATGTGATCCGGATCTAGACTTGGTTTATTTAGGATTTTCTGCTTGAGTCAAAGCTTACCTATCTTGTTCCTCAGCCTCCACCAGCTCTTAATCAGACAGACCAGACCTTAAGCAGCCTGATGTCTTGGGATATGGGGCATACGGGTACATAGAGGTAGTGTGATTTGTGGCTAATGTCCTTTTTTAGTGACCAAGAATTATGACTTATATAGACTGAATAACTTCTCCATGCAGTACTTCACACTCTGGAATAGGCTGGATATTTGGCCATATTTTCAAAAGGAAACTATTCAGATAACTTATTTATAAAACATTTAAAAAAGAAAAATATTGATAAAGGTTATACATTTGAGTAGTGGTAATAGTTTCAGTAAGCGCATTTAACATCACTAGCCTTTTCAATAAAAGTGTCAGGTAGTGATACTGTTGACAAGAGCAACTGTACTGTATTTTATTTACAGTACAGTTTCCAATTATGCCCTGAAGATAATGGGACTGAACAAAACAAGCCTTCACTGATTCATTGGCACTCAGAATTGTCGTCAGATGTATGTTGAATGATGTTTCTTTGGGAAGAAATGTGAACAATTTTTATTTCAAGTAGTAGGGAGATGGTAAATGGAAAGATCTTCAGACAGAGAAAGTGAGTTTAATAGCATCAGTATTATCTGCAATGTCTACACTTCCACTGTTGTTAATGTTGCACTGTTGTTTCCATTATATTGATAAATTGATATATTTACAGAATTAAAATTCCTACACAAATGTTGCTGTAGGTTTAATCATAGCAAGCAGGGTGCCTATGCTAAAAAATGAAATAATTCAATAGGAGAGGCTCACTACATTTCAAAGGAAAAATAAATTTACAGTAAGTTAAGTAAAACAAAAATTACCTTGATGTTTTCAAATTGTCTCTTTAAACAAAAAAAACGCTCATAGAAATTTTTCACTGTTTATAAGGGTTAAGTACAGGAAGTCAGATTGAAATAAATTTTAAATAAGCACAGATAATCTTTTAAAGAGGCATCATAGAAATGCAAAAACAATGCAATTTAAAGCAAATGTTTAATTTCTAATATAATGTCTTTCCAATATATTTATGCTTTTCATCTGACAGACTAGAAAATTTACTTGTCATTTCACCTTTCTTTTTGCAGTTGGTTTTATTTTCTGCTTCTGACACATGTTTTTTTTTTTTTTTTTTCATATTCTGACATTAGATTTGGCAATTCATAGGCTAAAAGCAACAAAGAATGACTTCTCAACACATTGAAACTTTACAAAAGATCTTGTTAGGCTTTACAGGCATTTTACAAAATAAATGTAAAATATAGGATGGAAAAATAAATACAAAATTTTTGCAAAGCAGGTTATATTTTGCAGTTTTCAAATGTCATTATATTTTTTTCCATTTCTTACAAGAACAAAGTGGATGATCATCTCCCAAACATGGAAAATAAAGTGCGATTACTACTTCAAATGAATTATTTAGGATCTCTTACCTACACCTTTCTGTTCAAGGGTAATTTGCAAAAGAGTCAAACAATATTATCCAAATATAGTTTAATTAAGAGGACCAAAGTTGTTTTTTTTTTCAAATGTGTTGCATGAGTGTCAATAATATATTATATGCCAAGTATAAATACTAATAAAATTTTTTTCTCACAAATGCAGATCTTTAATAATAACTGTGTCATTATGTTATTAATAAGAGATAATAATTATTCAGTAATGTGATGTTTCTGGAACTGTTAAAAGTGTCTTGCATAGATTTACTCATTTCATCTTTACCACAATCCCATGGGTAGGAAATGTTGTCTCCAACTTCCAGATTAGGAAACTTGGACACAGAAAATTTAAACATTTTGACAAAAGTCACAATATGACAAACTGAGATGAGAACTGAGTAGGTCCAACTCCAGAGGCAACACTCTTAATCATTATTTCTATAAAACTGCCCCTTTGTACACTTTGCATCTCATAGTCTTTTATGTTAAGATTTAGTTCTCCCAAAGGCAAATAATTTACAAGCAAAACTTGGAAATGTCTAATAATTAGCAAAAACACTAGCAGAAACTCTGTAAAAGGGGGAAATATCAGGTTTCACAAGCTAAGAAGCTGCCTAACATAGGAACTCTTTGCTAATATGCAACAGTCAGGTACCATTAAGCACTGGCAAAATTCTAAAACAACCTGGACACTTCAGTGTAACATGACAGCAGGTTAAAATGCCAGGCCATAATGGGTTCTTTCTTGTTATTATTTTCTACTTATTATTTAACTATAAATAGCAGGCAGTGACAAGCCAATTATCACCACTAGGAGCGAAATTACAAGAGCACCAGAGGGGTAGAAGGCAAGTTCCTTCTGTCTATGAAACCTGCAATCTGCTACAGAGATAAAGCAGTGCTTAAAAAAATGGTACTGACAATGCCAGCTAGACAGCACAAGCAAGGATCAAAAGGAATGGCACCAGCCTTCACGGAAGAGAAAAAATGGTAATGTATTTGAAATGATTTTACTAAGCACCTCCTATATACCAGGCACTGCCTGTGCCCTGGGGTTACAGTGAGGTCAAAATAAGACCCCTAGCTAAATTCTAGTCAGGGAGGGAGGGAGGGAGGGAGGAAGATAGATTAGATAGATAGATAGATAGATAGATAGATAGATAGATAGATAGATAGATAGATAGATGATAGATAGATAGATAGATAGATGATAGATAGATAGGTAGATAGATAGATAGGTAGATATGGTACAGCATAATAAAAGGATAAAGAATGACAAGGTGAGCCATTTTATTAGGGAGGTCAGGGAAGGCCTCTCTCAAGTTGTAACACAAAGTGTGATTTAAATAAAGATGGGAACAAGCCAGTTAAATTTCTTCAGTTAATGATTTCCAGGCAAAAGGAACAGAGAAAATAAAGTATCAGAAGCAAAAAAAGGTCCAAAATGAAGTCCAAAGGTGGCCAGGGTTAGATGACATGATATAGGGACTTACAGGACATGGAGGGGTCTTTGCATTTTTGTCTAAGGGGGCGGGAAACTAGTAGAGGGCTTGGAGCAAAGGGCTGCCATGCATGACCTTGCCAGAGGCTCACTGTGGCTTTCAATGGAAACTAGACAATAAGAGCAAGAGTGGAGAAACAAATGAGAGGCTACTCTTCAGTCCCGGGAGGAAGGATGGTTGTTCTGACCAGAGTGTTAGCAGCGGAAATGGCGGAGAAGCTGAAACGTTCAAAATTGAGTCTCAAGCCAGCAGAATGTGCCGATCAACAGGGAAGACTGGACTAAGACAAAGAAGAAAACAACTGGCCTTAACAACTCCAGCCCCACTCCCCTTCAGCATTTCCCAAAGGCAGTGATTTTAGAAAAGCCACAGTTTGTGCAAAACAACAGTGCTCAAGCAATGAAAAATGGCAAAGTAAACCAGTCTGAGAGCACCCATTGCTCCAGCCTGACCAAGGGGTGCTGGATCACCTAGAGCATCACAGAACTGTTCTTGACACATGCTGACCTAGACGTAAGATTGTATACGTTTGTATGCATGCGTATACATATACGTATGCATAGGTTTACACCTATATATAATCACATAGATTTAGTTACCCCATACCTCATGCCTATTTTTTTAAAAGACTAACATGCCCTTTTCTTGAAAGAGCAAGTAAAAATAGTATCACACATTCCAAAAATTTTAACCCCAAAAGCATTAATAGAAAAATAAATCTAAAATGTCAGCATCTCTTCTGATACACTGTCAATTCAGAGGTGTTACTTTAGAGTGACTCGCCTTGAATCTCACTCTAAAAACAAGTTACTTGGCTCTGTCAAAAGAGGCAAACACAGACCCATTAAACATGCATCAAAAGATTTATATTCACTCATTTATTCCCCAAATGTTTACTGTGGGCTAATGTACATCAAGTATTATACAAGGCAGTAGGGTTATGGAAATGGATAATCAGATCTCGGCCATGATCTAGTGGTCTCCATGTCTGGAAGGAAAACGACCTTGAGTACATAATTTCAAGCCATGAGCTAGAAGCAGAGTGTGTTAAGGAAATGTTAGGTTCCACACCTAAGCACCTGCCATCAAAGGAGCTGGGCACTACCTGACAAATACATTTTAGCATGATACAGAGTTTTGTTTGTTCAGGTAACTGATTGTTTATTCTTGAGAGGAAGCCCTCCCAGTGATTTAAAATCCCTATGTGGACCTTAAACATTAACTACTTCAGTATGTCTCTGGGAGTGAGAAAACAGTAAATAACCTCAAATGGGTTTTCAGTTTTGTTTTTTGGTTGTTTTAACCCATAGCACAAAACTTGTGACACATCGGTACTCAAAAATATTTATTGAAGAGTAAATGAATGAATAATTGAGTCTATGTGTTTAGAGAAAGAAATGAAAGAGGACAGAATTTCCAAAGCAGAAAGAAAAACTAAGAGAAACTCAAAAGTAAGAAAACTTCTTAGCTCTATTTTCACATTTCCACCTCTTACACACACACCTTACATCTACATTCTCCATAAATTATCCAGCAGTCATTTCTATGATAGAACTATGTATTGTAAAACCAGAGATTGTGTCATGTTGCTTTTTAACACCTAAGTGTGTAGAGGCTATAATCCACAACAGTGTTTTCAGTTATTTATTTAAATGCTACATTTCTTTGCCTTTAAAAGAGACTTCATTTTGCTTTATATCCATTGGCTGTAGAGACTGAAAATAGGAAACATTAAAAAATTAACAGTAAGAGAAAGCTAATTTTCTTATAAAAACACTTGCTTTACCACACCCCAGCCATACTCCCAAATCTCCATGTTTTCTTAGGGATACAATAGGTTCAAAGAGCCTTTGCAGCGTGGTGCAGTGGTTACCATGGATTTTTTTTTTTTAAGTTTAGTGAACAGTGTGCTTTCAAAGACATGTACTGTCAAGGCCTTTGGCAGAGTAAATTATGTATTTCTGAGATATAAAAAGTATTTTTGATGTTTTCTTTTTTCTCATTAGTTTAAAATATAGAAAATTGCAGGGTTTAACAGACCCTAACTATCACTCATCTAGAGTAGACAAATTTTCATATTTTGCCAGTTTGCTTCAAATATTCTGTTTACCAAACAATTAAAATATTGACATTTGAAATTTCCATTGTTTTTTTCTTTTTCTCCTATGGCCTTAACAACTCCAGCCCCGCTCCCCTTCAGCATTTCCCAAAGGCAAAACTTTGGCGTATTTCATTCCACTTCATATTTTTGGACTTATGCTACATATACTGTACCCACAAATAAAGTCTTTTCAAAATTATATGGTTCACTTCTTATTGTATCAGTGAGCCATTTTTTTTAACTCAATGTTATATTTTTGAAATATATTCATGTTGATTCCTATAGATTCCCCTTCATTTTAACTGCCAGTTATATCATAGGTCAAATTCTTAGGTTTCTTCTTTTTTTTTTTTTTTTTGGATTACCTATTCTGGTCCACTGATGTATTTTTTCCTGCACCAACACCACGTGATTTTAATTACGATATAATAGACATTGATATATGGTAAGGCCCAACCTCCTTCTTTTTCACAATTGTCGTGGCCATTCTTGATTCTTTCTTCTTTGTATGATCTTTGGAATCAGTTTTCTAGTTTAGAATTGTATTGAATTCAGAGATTTATTTGAGAAAGCTAACATGTTTATGATACTGTGTCTTATCTACCATAAATACGGTATATCTTTCCTTTTATTCAGGACTTACTTCATGTTCTTCATTAATGTTATTTAACTGTGTCCACACTTTTTAGCTAGATTTCTTTCCAGTTATCTAATAATCTTTGTTGCCCATATAAAGTGTCTTTTACATTTTTAAATGACTATTGTTGATGTAGTGGAATAATAAACATTTCTGTTTTGTTGATTGGCATGGTCAACAGAATCATGCCCCCCACCCCAAGGATTTCCACATCTTAATCCCCAGAATCTGAGAATATGTTCTGTTACACGGCAAAGGGGAATTAAGATTGCATATCAAATTAAGATGATAGTTAGCTGACCTTGAGAAGGTGAGATGGTGAGATTGTGCTGGATTATCCTGATAGGTCCATTGTAACACAAGGGTCTTTATAAGAGGAGGAAGATGACAAAAGTGTCAGAGTTAGGGAGAAACTTGAAGATGCTATGCTGCTGGCTTTGAAGATGGAGGAAGAGGCCATGGGCCAAGGAATGCTGGCTGCCTTTAGAAGTGGAAAAAGCAAGGAGACAGATTCTCCCCTAGAGCTTCCAGAAGGGACGTAGCCCTCCAGAGACCCATTTCAGATGTCTCCTCTCCAGAACGGTAAAATAATGAATTAACGTTAAGCTACTAAGTTTGTGATAATTTGCTATAGCAGCAATAGGAAACCTATACAATGTGTATCTAGTAAATGTGCTAAACTATTATTAACTCTAACAGTTTTTTGGTGACATTTACCTTGGATTTTACGTGTCTAAAAACATATTGAATACAAATAATCATAATTTTGTCTTTTCCTTTCTAATACTAATACCCCATTTTTAATATTTGTGTCTTGCTACATTGGCTAGAACACCCAGCACAATACTGGAAATAGTAATACTAGGCACCTCAATTATTGCTACCTTGAGAGAAATGATGTTATTTTCTGAGTTATATGATGTTGCCTGATTGGCTGATGCCATTTGTAAGGTAAGGGAAATCCCTACTTAGTCTTTGTTTTCTAGCAGTTAAAAAATTTCTTACTCAGCATCTCCTGTTTGACATTTAATAGTCACCTCAAACTTAATGTGCCTAAATTTGTCTTATTTCCTCCCTAAATCTTCTCCTTTCCTAACTTCCCCATCTCAATTAATGGCACCGTCATTCACACAGGTCCAAACTGAGGAGCGATTCCAAACTTCTCTCTTTCTTGCATTTCTCATATCCAAGTTACTGGCAAATCCAATGAGTTCTAACTTTAAAACCATAATACAATTAGCCACTTTCACCTCCCCAGCTCATACTAACTCAGACAAGCCACAGCCATCTCTCATCCGGACTACAATACCTCCATTAATGCTCTCTTTTGCCCCAAGAGTCCATTTTACCAGCAGGCATAATGACCTTTGAAAAATGTAAATTATCTGATGTCATTCCTGTGCTCAAATTTCTCCATTGGCTTTCCACCAGATTCAAAATTCAATCTAAATCTTTATCATAACCTCTAAGAGTCTATGTGATCTGACCTCATCTCCTACTACACTCTATGCCTCTCAACCTGCCTCAGACACATTGCTTTCTCTGATATTTCTTAAGCATATCAAGCTCTTCCAAGTTTAAAGTTTTTGTACTTGATGTTTCCTTTGCCTGAAACCCTCCTCCTTCAGATTTTCTCATGGATTATTTCCTCTGTTCATTCAGGTGTCAGCCCATATGCTATCTCTTCAAAAAGGCAGTCCTTGACCAAACTATCCAAAATACCTAAAGTAGCACACACATTCATGCAAAATGCACACAGCCATAGTTATTTACTCCTTTATTCTTCTACATAGAACTTATTGCTACCCACCAACATTATACATGCAAGTAGTTTGTTTTCTGTTGTCTTGACCACTGTAATGTAGGATCCATGAGGGCAGAGATTTTCTATTTTATTTATCACAGCATCCCCAGTGCCTGGAAAAGTACCCATCATAATGGGTAAATTATGCTAAAGAAATATTTGTTTAAAACATGTTGAATTGATGCTAAAGCAATATTTGGTTAAAACATGTTGAATTTACTCTAATACTTTACCTATATCTAAAATATAATCATGGCTGTCAATCTGTCAATTGTCTGTCAGTGTGGTGAATTACATGTATATGGTGTATCATTGGCATTGTCAGTTTTTGTAAGTTTTCTGTTTTTGCTTAAAAAGAATCTGTAAACATTTTTTTTCTTTTTTTTTTATTGGAGTATAATTGTTTTACAATGTTGTGTTAGTTTCTGCTGCACAGTGAAGTGAATCAGCTATATGTATACATATATCCCCTCCCTCTTGGACCTCCCTCCTCCCCACATCCCACCCATCTAGGTCATCACAGAGCACCAAGCTGAGTTCCCTGTGCTATACAGCAGGTTCCCACTAGCTATCCATTCTACACATGGTAGCATATCTATGTCAAACCCAATCTCCCAATTCATCCCACCCTCCCCTTCGCCCACTGCGTCCACACATCCATTCTCTACGTCTGCCTTTCTATTCCTGCCCTGCAAATAGGAAGAATCTGTAAATATTTTTTAGATCTAACATATCAAATTAATCAGTTGTATCTATATCATCCAAGTAGTTTAAATGCTTACTAATTTTGTGTGCCTGATCCATTTAGTTTTTTGAAAGATATGTTAATATGTTCCATTGAGACTGTATTTGTAGATCTTTTGCTTTTGATATATAAATCCAGGAGAAAAACGTGAATCGTGTGCAAGTTTTGAACTGTAGTATCTTATATTTTTTTCCTTTCATTATTTTGTAAAATTTCTCTCCGATCCTAATAATGTTTTTTTCTCTTAAATTTTGTCTCATTAATATTGCTAGACCAGGTATATTTTGGTTAGAATTTTAGAGTATATTTATTTCTTTCATTTACAACTTTTCTGTACTACTTTAAGTGTTCCTCAGAAGCTACATTTTTCTGAATTTTATTTCAGTATAATATGATTAGTCTTTATCTTTATATATAAAAATTTAGTACATTAACATGTCATATAATTACTGGTTAAGTGTGGAATTATTTTTTCAATCATTTTTATTTACCATTCTTTTTCTTTTTATCTTTTCATTTTTTACCATTTGTTGGATTAATTTTTTCTTAGATCCCTTTATCTCACATACATGTAACTTCCCCAAACATGCTAAGAAAAAATGTGAGTTTTCAAAATTTTTTAGTTTTCTCTTAAATGTTTAGTATTAACATTGACTTTATACAGTTCCAACAAAGTCTAGTTACTCAGTATATTCTTTCTCCTCCCAAATAACAGATAAGTAATATACTTAGCTACCTTCCAACTCCTCTGCAATCATTCTTTAAGACTTAGAGTTATATTTTTTTCTTGTCTTTAATAGACTTACCAACATCATTTACCACTATTTTTGTCAATGAGTATTTATAGCATCACATTTCTTTCCCTGAATTCACTTTTTTGCTGAAGAACATCTCTTAGTAATGTTTCAGCAAGAATTTTTCAATTATAAATGCTCAGCTTTTGTACTTCTGAAAATACCTTATTTCTTCCTCAGTCTTGAATGATAATCTACCTGGCTAGGATAATTTCCTCCTGAGTGAATGCAAATAATTCAAAAATCCTCTGAAAAAACAATCTTTAAATGACTGAAAATGCTCAAAGTGATAAAAGAAGAAAAAATATCCATAAAGAACAAAAATTATGAAACAAACACACATATGGATCAAAACTAGATGCAGATTCTTTTAAAGTCAATTATGAATTTTGGAAATGAAAATAGCAACATTAAATTATGGGGTGCATGCTAATTTGGCCAAAGCCACAGACAAAATGACATAACTGGAACACTGTACTAAGGAATTGATCCAGAGGACTACAAAGGGATATACAGAACACAGATGAAAAATCTGAAAGATAAGGGAAGAAGCACCAGGGAAAGATTCAGAAGTTTCAGAATACCCCTAATATAAGTTTCAGAAGTGGAGGGTACAGGGAATAAGGGAGAGACTCTATCTGAGAAGGTAATGTCTGACCATTCAGAATTCAAGAAGGAAACATACATGTTGAATTTGTGACTCTGTCATGGAGTTGATTTACTCTTGTGCTTTGGAATCTTAATCTTCAAGCTTATGTTTTTGGGGTATTTCTTAGAAAGTTTAATGTTGTGGTGGTCATTTTTGGGTTTTTATGTATGTGTTTATTAGTTTCCCTCTCCTGAGTTCCAACGGCTGAGTCTGGTTTTACAATTGTGTCTAAACAGCTCACAGGTATCTACTCCAGAAACAAGTCTTAAAATTAATGCTTGGGCCTTTTATCCCTGAGGTTCCCACAGACAGAGTTTCTGAGTCAGTGGGCCCTTTGGCCTAGGTCCCAATATGCCTCCATTTCCCTTCCTTCCCTTGCTCTAGCCAGCAGCTCGATACCAGGTGCAGTCAGATTTAGCCCTCAAAACTTTAAAAATTGCTGTGCATAAGTGTATCTTGCCTCAGATTAGTGCCATTGACATGACTGCAAGCCTTATGGGAGCCAGTCTGGTCCTTGTTAACACACAGCACTGAACCCCAGCCACCTCTGCTTGCTTCCTCATCCAGAGCCTGCTTCCTAGAACCTGGTCCTAGAAGTCTGTAGGTTAAGCCTCTACATACTGCACTGTGTTTATGTTTGGTATGTGAATCACAAAATCATCTTGAGGCAATGTTAATTATGATTTTTTTAAAAGCTTTCTAATACCCTAGACTAACCTATTTTCCTGCAAAATGGGTAATTAAAATTAAAAAATGGATTCCTACATTGTCTTATTTTCTATGACTGTGGTGATAGAAAAAGTTATTCTCTAAACAAAAATTTACTTTACCAAATCGAATGTGAATTAATAGTGTCCATTTCTGCTACACATGACATATCCTCAGTAAGTGGCCTCCCCGCCAGTATGGTTGCCACTACTGCTCACAAGTAGAATTCCATGCTCAACATGAGTGAGTTGTGATAGTTCTCAAACACACTATGCCAGCATACATACTAGTTACAGTGATTTTGTTGTTTAATTAAATAGTATGTGCACTGATTAAATATAAGTGCCAAAATGGTTTACTTCTCTGAAAATTTAGTTGAAAGGTTTCAAAAAGCTTGGATATCTAAAGTTGCTAAACAAAAATGCTATTGAATTATATGTGGGTGAGCCAGTGCAGAGAACTAAGGAAAACTAATAAAAACCTAGAAGATTTCTTTGCAAGTGTTAAATCATGTACTACTCTAGGAAAACTAAACCTGGAAATTAAAGATTGAATTCTGTATATGGTTTATGCTACAAAAAATAAACAGAAATCTAGAAAAAAATTTAGCTCTACTTAAAAGTAGTGTAAATGAATGTGCATTTATACGTTTTCAGCCAAAACAAAACATTTACCATGAGCTTGTATTACTTTCATGGTTCTCTGCTTTAGCCAACTTTTTTGATTATCCAAGGAGATGCCAGTCCCAATAGCTTTTATTGTATTTCTGTTACCATCAGAAAAGCATTGGGAGGAAAATAAATTGGAGGACTTTGCTTCTTTATGAAGATAAAAATGAAATGAAAAATTATCTAATTTGGAAATAAAACGTTTTTTTCTTATATCATTTCTATGCTCAGTTATGTAAATGGAGAAATGACAGGCTGTCAGTAATGTGTTTTTTGTGACAAAATGTGTTTGGGGATTAGTCTTAGTTTGAAACTGTGTGATGTGGGACCAGGCAACATGAACTCAGGAAAGAACAAACCACTCTACTGGCTTGGGAAATCAGGACATAAGAGCCAGTGTCAGTCCTCTAAGCAAGCACTACACTGCAGGTGCTGGCTCATTGCTTCAGGTGAGCCTTTGCAGGGCTTTTGGAGAACGTCCTCATGATTATTTATTACTTTAGGAATAATCCACACTGAATTTAGTCTTTAGGAGAATATAATCTTTAGCAGATTTCATCACATTAAAAAAAATAAAAAGGAAATTTTTAATAATTTTTTTTAGGTAGGACTAAAATCTGTATAAGCAAAACAAATTTGATTTTGTTATAACAAGTTGCCATGCATAAGACTACTAGTTTCAGAGATTTGCTTTCATTCGTAAAATGACTGAATCTAAAGACATGGAATAATAAAATTTAAAGCCTAAAATCACCGGGCTCATTCAACCACTTCATTTCTACATGAAAATAAGACCTGTTATGAGAACCATCGCAGGCTTTCCCTAAGTAGAAAATAATTCAATATTTTTTTTACTTGCAAACACAGATGCAGAAACACAGATGCTGATTAACCCCTCAAAAGAGCCTCTTCTAATGACTACAGTGCCCAATAAAAAAAGTTGAGGGAATGAGGAAGGAGGAGACAAGACAGGCAACCTCTAGTTTTGATTCTTTTTTGCGCTGTATAGACAGAAACATTTCTTGGGACCATGAGACCAGGGTTGCAGTTTATTACATTTCTGGAGCTCTTTTTTATTTAATTTTATGACCTCTCCAATCAATGCACGACAATGTGCTATACAATATCGAGTGTCAGCAAAAATGTGGGGAAACTGAGACGCTAATTTGCTGCTGGTGGGAATGCAAATTGGTACAACTACTAATAAAAAGTAAAGTTGAAGATATAATATGCTCTTTGTTCCAGTAATCACACTCCTAGGTACAGATCCTAGAGAAACTTTCCCATGTGTTGCTGTAACATTTACACCTTCACACACACACACAAAAATGGAATTAACTTAAAAATCTAACATCAAGAGAATGAATAAACAAATTCTGATCTAGTCACACTAGGAGACCCTATACTGTAGCTAAAATGATTGAACTAGAAGTTGAAAAAGAGTATTTACAGCATGAATCATTTTTAAGAAGATTGAAAACATACACACACATATATTTTGCTTACACACATATATATTGTGTGTATATTACATAGAAATATATTTATTTTAAATATATAATACACATTATGTTACATATTTATGTGTAAGTATAAATTTACATAGAAATAAAAAACACCACATTTAGGATAATGATTATTTCAATAGAGGGAGGAAAATAAAGGGTTCAGGAATGAGTACACAGGAGTTTAAACAGTATCTGTAGTATCACATTGCTTTAAAAGTGTAAAAGAAACACTAAAATAAATTTGGCATGCTTATATGATTTAGCAAAAGTTTATAATAGGTTCTTATATTTTTACTATGTTATTTCTTTACTTTTCCCTATAGCTGAAATACAATTGATCCTTGAATAATGAGGGGGTGGGGCACCGCCCCTCTATGCTGTTGAAAATCCATGTTTAATTTATTGTTAGTCCTCCCTGTATGCAGTTCCTCCATATCCGAGGTTCTGCATCCTCAGATTCAGTCAATCAGACCTCAGTACTGTAGTATTTATTATTGAAAAACAATCCGGGTATAGGTGGACTCACACAGTTCAAACTCTTGTTGTTCATGGATCAACTGTACTTCGTAATTATAAAATACAGTCACTGCATCTTTTTCCTAAGTTGAAGATTTGGCAAACTTCAATACCTAAATATGCACAGAAACAATAAAACAAACTAAATGACCAAGAGTCATTGTGTCAAGTACCCATTTTTCCAGAGTGTGTATGATTCTATATAGGAAGTAAGGTCCATACTACAACATTTTCTTTAATGGTGCATTTAATTTTTTTTTTACATTTTAACCAATATCAGGTACATACTTCGAATACTGATTGCTTGCTGAATCTTTTGATGAATGAAAGATATTCCAGAGTCAGTGCAAAGAAATTTAGGGGTCTTTGTGTGGAGACAAAAAATAAATGGAGGTTTTCCATTCACGATTTCCCGTGTTGTAATGTAGGTAGCTTTAATAATACCAGAAAATAAAAATTCTATGTTAGAAGCTAGAAAATGTGAAGGTACTAAAGCTAGGCTGTAAGTTTCCTCCCACTGCTTCTTTCAGAAGACCAGAGAGAAGGCACCCACCAACTGACTACATTTTTTCAAAGTTTACTGTGGGTATCTCAGGTTGTTTGGGTCATTTAGATTTATGACTTGAAGAAAATTAAACTCATTTTAGGGAGACTTTAATCTGCTATAGAGGATCATGAAGACTAAATGATATTTCCCTAGCAATGGTTGTTTTTCTCCTCACTTTTTCTAATACTATTTCTTTTTTATTTGGGAAAATTTTAATATCAACATTTCAATTAAACTTTAATACTTCCTGCACTAATCTAAATTGAGAGAATCTCGACTATGCTACTGACCATATTATCTCCTTACTTGGTGTAGAATAGGTTTATTTACATTTTTTTCTATCCCCGCCTCAAATTTAACTATAACCCACAAAGGGAGAGATATAAATGCCTCCATAATACTGTATTTCTCATATACATAATTTTAGCTTTTTTCAAGTGCTACGTTTACATAATTCCTAAGATTATGTTCAGAAGAACAAAACCATTTTTAAAGCCCTAAAGATTCTGTTTTAACAGCTCAGGGGGAAGCGTGTTTTCAAAAGTATCAATGTGGAGGAGTTAATGATAAATTACATAAAAGGAATAAAACTAGTTTCAGAGATAAGATGAAGAGCAAGCCTTCACCTCCCAGATGTAACACCTATCAACTGTATAAGCAGATGGGCAAGAACTGTGTCTATTTAGATACAGTGTCTCGGCTTGACCGAGACACTCAGGTCTTTGGGACTCTCCATCCAGTCTTAGTCTTTCTGAGGTTATAATGTCTCCTTGCTGGATCAAAAGAAGCTGAACTTAGCTATGTGGGGACAGCTCTCCTGAGCATTTCTCCTTTTTGACGTAGAGCCTTTTGATTCAAGGAGAATAAATGGTACCGTGCACAGGCTTAGGTTAGTTTTTGAACTTTAGCTCTATTTTTCACAAGGCTAAATTTCACTCTAAGTCTGAGGCAAAAAAGGAGCCTACTCCTTTTCTGCTGGGTTGTGCTTTCAGGTTTATTCCCAATTCCCTGGAGTGTACCACTAAAATTAAAGCAGCATTGGAAGATTCCATATAAGTACCAGCTTCCCTGTCATTTGGGTCACGGCTATTACTAAATCTATAAAACTAAAACTTTGTACAAGTACCTAAATTGTTGTTTTTGTTATTATTTAGAAAAAGTTGATGCTCCCACGGCAGTCAAAATGTGTGTTACTAAGCTGAATGGAGAGTCAAAGAAATCAACTGAATATTTAAAAGCACTTAGTATGTGTTATAGCACTCAATTTTCATGCAAATATCGCAAAATGTTATCTTTTTGTGCAGAGCCCTGTTAAATAACTTGGTTAAGGAACACACTTTGTAATATAAAATGTCGATTAAGCATCCAACGATTTCCAACTATAAAACACTAATTTTTTTCCATTCTGTTATCCTTTGTGCAGCATTGGGGTTTTAACTATTGAGAGAAGAAGCAAAAGAATTACATTCCTTTTTATACATCAATAAAATATGCAATATGCTTACCAATGTACTAAACTTAAGGAGATTTTTAAGACAGTATTCCATTCACCCTCAAGAAGGCTTACAATCTGGTTCAAATGAACAAGGTACAGCAACTATGGTGTAGTATGGGTAACAGACTTATTCTGGGATTGAAAACAGCTCTAAAAGTTGGGTTGATTAAACACCGTGGTTTGAACAAATTGTAGAGCAATCAAGGCACCCAGGATTTGGAGAGCTGAGATCCCAAGCTCCTGAAAAAAGGGAGTGTCAGAGAAATGAGCTCCATATCCTGTATGCAATTTCCCCTCAAGGTATTTGCCAGTTCCCAGCTGTGCATATGCAGTATGAAATGCCAAGATCAAGCAGAAAGCAGCTGCTACACGGTTATAAAAATAAGCAGAGGTTTCTGTAATTTCACAATTCTTAGAAGACAAATATTGTAGTTCAAGGTTCACCAAGGAGGAGGGGAATTGACTACAACCCTGGATGTCTATTAAAATCCCTGAAAGATTCTGCCATAGGAATAAAGGGAGTGCACTCTCTGTAACTGATAGAATAAGAAGAAAAGAATATATAAAAAGTATGTTTTCTGACCACAATAAAATTGATCAAGAAATAAATAACAAAAAGATAACTAGATCATTTTAAATGAATAAAATGTAAATATCATCTGGGCCAAAGAAAAATTTAAATTGATAATTAGAAAGTATTTGGAAAATATGACATATTTCCACTTATTAAATGCTGTGTTTATGTAGCCTTACCTATATAAATTTTAAAAAGAAGTAAGGCTGAATATCAATTACCTAAACTTCCACCTCAAGGAGCAAAAAATTATTTTTAAAAAGAGCAGAAATCAATGAAACAAAACAAGACATAAAATGGAAAAAAACTAACAAATGTAAGAATTGATTGTTAAAAATGAATAAAAGTAATAAGTTACTAAGAAAACCAAAGAAGCAAAAGGAAAGAGAACACAAATTACCAATATCAAGAATGAAAGAGGACACATTACTACAGATTCCACAAAAATTAAAATGGGATGGCTGAGAGGAGCTTCAAGATGGCAGAAGAGTAAGATGTGGAGATCACCTTCCTCCCCACAAATACATCAGAAATACATCTACATGTGGAACAACTCCTACAGAACACCTACTGAACGCTGGCAGAAGACCTCAGACCTCCCAAAAGGCAAGAAACTCCCCACGTACCTGGGTAGGGCAAAAGAAAAAAGAAACAACATAGACAAAAAATTACGAATGGGACCTGTACCAGTGGGAGGGAGCTGTGAAGGAGGAAAGGTTTCCACACACTAGAAGCCCCTTTGCAGGCAGAGACTGCAGGTGGCGGAGGGCAGAAGCTTCAGCGCCACGGAGGAGAGCGCAGGAACAGGGGTGTGGAGGGCAAAGCGGAGAGATTTCCGCACAGAGGATCGGTGCCAACCAGCACTCACTAGCCCGAGAGGCTTGTCTGCTCACCCGCCGGGGCAGGCGGGGGCTGGGAGCTGAGGCTCGGGCTTCGGAGATCAGACCCCAGGGAGAGGACGGGGGTTGGCGGCGTGAACACAGCCTGAAGGGGCTAGTGCGCCACAGCTAGCTGGGAGGGAGTCTGGGAAAAGGTCTGGGGCTGCCGAACAGGCAAGAGACTTTTTCTTGCCTCTTTGGTTCCTGGTGCGCGAGGAGAGGGGATTAAGAGCACCGCTTAAAGGAGCTCCA
This sequence comes from Balaenoptera physalus, assembly GCF_965194825.1. Classification (NCBI taxonomy): domain Eukaryota; kingdom Metazoa; phylum Chordata; class Mammalia; order Artiodactyla; family Balaenopteridae; genus Balaenoptera; species Balaenoptera physalus. The sequence continues at coordinate 56,229,337 of NC_138891.1, forward strand.
GAGACTGGCGCGAGCCGCAGCTATCAGCGCGGACCGCAGAGACGGGCATGAGACACTAAGGCTGCTGCTGCAGCCACCAAAAAGCCTGTGTGCGAGCACAGGTCACTCTCTACACCTCCCCTCCCAGGAGCCTGTGCAGCCCGCCACTGTCAGGGTCCTGTGATCCAGGGACAACTTCCCTGGGAGAACACACGGCGCGCCTCAGGCTGGTGCAACGTCATACTGGCCAATGCTGCCGCAGGCTCACCCCGTATCCATACCCCTCCCTTCCCCTGGCCTGAGTGAGCCAGAGCCCCCAAATCAGCTGCTCCTTTAATCCCATCATATCTGAGCGAAGAACAGAGGCCCTCAAGCGACCTACACACAGAGGCAGGTCCATATCCAAAGCTGAACCCGGAAGTTGTACGAACAAAGAAGAGAAAGGGAAATCTCTCCCAGCAGCCTCAGGAGCAGCGGATTAAACCTCCACAATCAACTTGATGTACCCTGAGTCAGTGGAATACCTGAATAGACAATGAATCATCCCAAATTGAGGAGGTGGACTTTGGGAGCAACGATATACATAAATTGTTCCCTTTTTCTCTTTTTCTGAGTGTGTATGTGTGTGCTTCTCTGTGTGATTTTGTCTGTATAGCTTTGCTTTTACCATTTGTCCTAGGGTTCTGTCTGTGCGTTTTTTGTTGTTGTTGTTTTTTTTTTTTTGTGGCTAGTTTTCAGCGCTTGTTATCATTGGTGGATTTGTCTTTTGGTTTGGTTGCTCTCCTCTTTCTTTTTTTTTTTTTTTTTTTTTTTTTTTTTACTAATTTAAAAAAATATTTTGTAATAATTATTTTTTAATTTTATTTTAATAATTTTATATTATTTTATTTTTCTCTATTTTATTTTATTGTATCTGCTTCTTTCTTTCTTTTTTCTCTCCCTTTTATTCTGAGCTTTGTGGATGACAGGCTCTTGGTGCTCCAGCCAGGCGTCAGGGCTGTGCCTCTGAGGTGGGAGAGCCAAATTCAGGACACTGGTCCACAAGAGACTTCCCAGCTCCACGTAATATCAAACGGCGAAAATCTCCCAGAGATCTCCATCTCAACGCCTAGACCCAGCTCCACTCAATGACCAGCAAGCTACAGTGCTGGACACCCTATACCAAACAACTAGCAAGACAGGAACACAACCCCATCCATTAGCAGAGAGGCTGCCTAAAATCATAATAAGGCCACAGACACCCCAAAACACACCACCAGACGTGGACCTGCCCACCAGAAAGGCAAGATCCAGCCTCATCCACCAGAACACAGGCACTAATCCCCTCCACCAGGAAGCCTACACAACCCACTGAACCAACCTTAGCCACTGGGGACAGACACCAAAAACAACAATAACTACGAACCTGCAGCCTGCAAAAAGGAGGCCCCAAACACAGTAAGTTAAGCAAAATGAGAAGACAGAGAAAACACAGCAGGTGAGGGAGCAAGGTAAGAACCTACCAGACCTAACAAATGAAGAGGAAATAGGCAGTCTACCTGAAAAAGAGTTCAGAATAATGATAGTAAAGATGATGCAAAATCTTGGAAATAGAATGGAGAAAATACAAGAAAGGTTTAACAAGGACCTAGAAGAACTAAAGAGCAAACAAACAGTGATGAACAACACAATAAATGAAATTAAAAATTCTCTAGAAGGGATCAATAGCAGAATAACTGAGGCAGAAGAATGGATAAGTGACCTGGAAGATAAAATAGTGGAAGTAACTACTGCAGAGCAGAATAAAGTAAACAGAATGAAAAGAATTGAGGACAGTCTCAGAGACCTCTGGGATGACATTAAACGCATCAACATGTGAATTACAGAGATACTAGAAGAAGAGAAAAAGAAAGGGACTGCGAAAGTATTTGAAGAGATTATAGTTGAAAACTTCCCTAATATGGGAAAGGAAATAGTTAATCAAGCCCAGGAAGCACAGAGAGTCCCATACAGGATAAATCCAAGGAGAAACATGCCAAGACACATATTAATCAACCTATCAAAAATTAAATACGAAGAAAAAATATTAAAAACAGCAAGGGAAAAACAACAAATAACACACAAGGGAATCCCCATAAGGTTAACAACTGATCTTTCACGAGAAACTCTGCAAGCCAGAAGGGAGTGGCAGGATATACTTAAAGTAATGAAGGAGAAAAACCTAAAACCAAGATTACTATACACAGCAAGGATCTCTTTCTGATTCGACGGAGAAATCAAAAGCTTTACAGACAAGCAAAAGCTAAGAGAAATCAGCACCACCAAACCAGCTTTACAACAAATACTAAAGGAACTTCTCAGGCAGGAAACACAAGAGAAGGAAAAGACCTACAATAACAAACCCAAAACAATTAAGAAAATGTAATAGGAACATACATATCGATAATTACCTTAAATGTAAATGGACTAAATGCTCCAACCAAAAGAACTAGACTGGCTGAATGGATACAAAAACCAGACCCATATATATGCTGTCTACAAGAGAACCACTTCCCACCTAGGGACACATACAGACTGAAAGTGAGGGGATGGAAAAAGATATTCCATGCAAATGGAAATCAAAGAAAGCTGGAGTAGCAATTCTCATATCAGACAAAATGGACTTTAGAATAAAGACTATTACAAGATACGAAGGAGGACACTACATAATGATCAAGGGATCAATCTAAGAACATATAACAATTGCAAATGTTTATGCACCCAACATAGGAGCACCTCAATACCTAAGGCAAATACTACCAGCCATAAAAGAGGAAATCGACAGTAACACAATCATAGTAGGGGACTTTAACACCCCACTTTCACCAATGGACAGATCATCCAAAATGAAAACAAATAAGGAAACACAAGCTTTAAATGATACATTAAACAAGATGGACTTAATTGATATTTATAGGACATTCCCTCCAAAAGTAACCAGAATACACATTCTTCTCAAGTGCTCATGGAACATTCTCCAGGACAGATCATATCTTGGGTCACAAATCAAGCCTTGGTAAACTTAAGAAAACTGAAATCATAACAACTATCTTTTCTGACCACAGCACTATGAGACTAGATACCAATTACAGGAAAAAAATCTGTAAAAATTACAAACACATGGAGGGTAAACAATATACTACTTAATAACCAAGAGGTCACTGAAGAAATCAAAGAGAAATCAAAAAATACCTAGAAGCAAATGACAATGAAAACACGATGACCCAAAACCTATGGGATGCAGCAAAAGCACTTCTAAGAGGGAACTTTATAGCAATACAATCCTACCTTAAGAAACAAGAAACATCTCAAACAACCTAAACTTACACCTAAAGTAATTAGACAAAGAAAAAGAAAAAAACCCCAAAGTTAGTAGAAGGAAAGAAATCATAAAGATCAGATCAGAAATAAATGAAAAAGAAATGAAGGAAACGATAGCAAAGATCAATAAAACTAAAACCTGGTTCTTTGAGAAGATAAACAAAATTGATAAACCATTAGCCAGACTCATCAAGAAAAAAAGGGAGAACACTCAAATCAATACAATTAGAAATGAAAAAGAAGTAACAACTGACACTGCAGAAATACAAAGAAACATGAGAGAAGACTACAAGGACCTATATGCCGATGAAATGGTCAACCTGTAAGAAATGGACCAATTCTTAGAAATGCACAACTTTCTGAGACTGAACCAGGAAGAAAGAGAAAATATGAACAGACCAATCACAAGCACTGAAATTGAAACTGTGGTTAAAAATCTTCCAACAAACAAAAGTCCAGGACCAGATGGCTTCACAGGTGAATTCTATCAAATATTTAGAGAAGAGCTAACACCTATCCTTCTCAAACTCCTCCAAAATATTGCAGAGGGAGGAACACTCCCAAACTCGTTCTACAAGGCCACCACCACCATGATACCAAAACCAGACAAAGATGTCACAAAGAAAGAAAACTACAGGCCAATATCACTGATGAACATAGATGCAAAAATCCTCAACAAAATACTAGCAAACAGAATCCAACAGCACATTAAGAGGATCATACACCATGATCAAGCAGGGTTTATCCAAGGAATGCAAGGATTCTTCAATATATGCAAATCAATCAATGTGATACACCATATTAACAAACTGAAGGAGAAAAACGATATGATCATCTCAACAGATGCAGAGAAAGCTTTTGACAAAATTCAAAACCCATTTATGATAAAAACCCTGCAAAAAGTAAGCATAGAGGTAACTTTCCTCAACATAATAAAGGCTGTAGATGACAAATTCACAGCCAACATCGTCCTCAATGGTGAAAAACTGAAACCATTTGCACTAAGACCAGGAACAAGAAAAGGTTCCCCAATCTCACCACTATTATTCAACATAGTTTTGGAAGTTTTAGCCACGGCAATCAGAGAAGAAAAAGAAATAAAAGGAATCCAAATCGGAAAAGAAGAAGTAAAGCTGTCACTGTTTGCAGATGCCATGATACTATACATAGAGAATCCTAAAGAGGCTACCAGAAAACTATTAGAGCTAATCAATGAATTTGGTAAAGTAGCAGGATACAAAATTAATGCACAGAAATCTCTTGCATTCTTATACACCAATGATGAAAAATCTGAAAGTGAAATTAAGAAAACACTCCCATTTACCATTGCAATAAAAAGAATAAAATATCTAGGAATAAACCTACCTAAGGAGACAAAAGACCTTTATGCAGAAAACTATAACACACTGATGAAAGAAATTAAAGATGATACAAATAGATGGAGAGATATACCATGTTCTTGGATTGGAAGAAATAACATAGTGAAAATGACTCTACTACCCAAAGCAATCTACAGATTCAATGCAATCCCTATCAAACCACCACTGGCATTTTTCACAGAAGTAGAACAAAAAATTTCACAATTTGTATGGAAACACAATAGACCCCAAATACCCAAAGCAATCTTGAGAAAGAAAAACGGAGCTGGAGGAATCAGGCTCCCTGACTTCAGACTATACTACAAAACTACAGTAATCAGGACAGTATGGTACTGGCACAAAAAACAGAAATATAGATCAATGGAACAGGATAGAAAGCCCAGAGATAAACCCACGCACATATGGTCACCTTATCTTTGATAAAGGAGGCAAGAATATACAGTGGAGAAAAGACAGCCTCTTCAATAAGTGGTGCTGGGAACACTGGAGAGCTACATGTAAAGAATGAAATTAGAACACTCCCTTACACCATACACAAAAATAAACTCAAAATGGATTAAAGACCTAAATGTAAGGCCAGACACTATCAAACTCTTAGAGGAAAACATAGGCAGAACACTCTATGACATAAATCACAGCAAGATCCTTTTTGACCCAGTTCCTAAAGAAATGGAAATAAAAACAAAAATAAACAAATGGGACCTAATGAAACTTAAAATCTTTTGCACAGCAAAGGAAACCATAAACAAGACCAAAAGACAACCCTCAGAATGGGAAAAAATATTTGCAAATGAAGCAACTGACAAAGGATTAATCCCCAAAATTTACAAGCAGCTCATGCAGCTCAATAACAAAAAAACAAACAACCCAATCCAAAAATGGGCAGAAGACCTAAATAGACATTTCTCCAAAGAAGATATACAGATTGCCAACAAACACATGAAAGAATGCTTAACATCATTAATCATTAGAGAATGCAAATCAAAACTACAATGAGGTATCATCTCACACCGGTCAGAATGGCCATCATCAAAAATCTACAAACAATAAATGCTGGAGAGGGAGTGGAGTAAAGGGAACCCTCTTGCACTGTTGGTGGGAATGTAAATTGATACTGCCACTATGGAGAATAGTATGGAGGTTCCTTAAAAAACTAAAAATAGAACTACCATATGACCCAGCAATCCCACTACTGGGCATATACCCTGAGAAAACCATAATTCAAAAAGAGTCATGTACCAAAATGTTCATCGCAGCTCTATTTACAATAGCCAGGACATGGAAGCAACTTAAGTGTCCATCAACAGATGAATGGATAAAGAAGATGTGGCACATAAATACAATGGACTATTACTCAGCCATAAAAGGAAACAAAATTGAGTTATTTGTAGTGAAGTGGATGGACCTAGAGTCTGTCATACAGAGTGAAGTAAGTGAGAAAGAGAAAAACAAATACCATATGCTAACACGTATATATGGAATCTAAAAAAAAAAGGTCACAAAGAACCTAGGGAGAAGATGGGAATAAAGACACAGACCTACTAGAGAATGGACTTGAGGATATGGGGAGGGGGAAGGGTAAGCTGGGACAAAGTGAGAGAATGGCATGGACCTATATACACCACCAAACGTAAAATAGATAGCTAGTGGGAAGCAGCTGCATAGCGCAGGGAGATCAGCTCGGTAATTTGTGACCACCTAGAGGGGTGGAATAGGGAGGGTGGGAGGGAGGGATACGCAAGAGGGAAGAGATACGGGGACGTATGTATATGTATAACTGATTCACTTTGTTATAAAGCAGAAACTAACACACCATTGTAAAGCAATTATACTCTAATAAAGATGTTTAAAAAAAAATGGGATGGCCAACAAGCACATGAAAAGATGCTCAATATTGCTAATCATCAGAGAAATGCAAATCAAAACCACAATGAGATATCACCTCAACCTGTCAGAATGGCTATCATCAAAAAGAACACAAATAACAAACGTTGGAAAGGATGTGGAGAGAAGAGAACCCTCGTACACTGTTGGTGGGAATGCTAATTGGTGCAGCCACTGTGGAAAACAGTATGGAGGTTTTTCAAAAAACTAAAAAATATACCCAGCAATTCTACTTCTAAGTATATATCTAAAAACAAAAATCAAAAACACTATTTTGAAAAGATACATGCACCTCAATGTTCATAGCAGCATTATTTACAATAGCCAAGATATGGAAGCAACCTGTGTCCATCAACAGATGAATGCATGAAGAAGGCGTGGTACATGTAAACAATGGAATACTACTCAGCCATAAACAAGGAATGAAATTTTGCCATTTGAAGCAACATGGATGGAATTGGAGAGCATTATGCTAAGTGAAGTAAGTCAGACAGAGAAAGACAAATACTATATGCTTTCACTTATATGTGGAATCTAAAAAAATACAATAAACTAGTGAATATAACAAAAAAGAAGCAGACTCACAGATAGAACAAACTAGAGGTTACCTATGGCAGGGGGAGGGGGAATATAGGGGTGGGAGATTGGGAGGCACAAACTATTGGGTATAAGATAGGCTCAAGGATGTATTGTACAACACAGAAATATAGCCAATATGTTGTAATAACAGTAAATGGGAAGTAACCTTTAAAATTATATAAATATTAAATTTTAAAAAATAAATAAAAGTAAATATTACAAGGGTAGTATGCTCATATGGCAAGAATCATGAAACTGGAAGTTTAAGGATCTCCTTACTAGGGTAAAGAGCATGAAGGATTTGCAATTCAAAGATTTCTTAAGGCAAATGCCAAGCTACCATGGTGCCTGTGTATGTGATGATTAAAAGGGGTAGGGGAGATAAATAATAAATCACTTTACCTCAAAAAATATAAAATGGTAATAAAAGTGTACTTTGAATAACTGTCATAAAGTATGTAATTGAGATTAAATGGACAAATTTCAAGGAGAGATAAAAAGTCTGATTAGTTCTATATCTTATAATAAGATTTAATCTGTATTATAGAAACTTCTCAGAAAGATAACTACAGGTCCATATAACATTACTGGTAAATTCTGTCAAGCATGGAAAAAATAAGACCAATTTGATACAAAACATTCTAGAAATTAAAAAAGATAAAACATTTCCAATTTCTTCCGGGAGGCCACCTTAACCTTAAGAATATAAAAGAAAATCACAGAACAATGACAAATACTGATGCAAAATTGCTAAACTAAACATAACAAATTAAGCTCCAATTTACAATGTTGAGGAAGTTTCCCTCTGTAACTAGTTTACTGAGAGGTTTTACCAGCAATGTATGTTGGACACTAAATGTTTCTTTCTTTCTGCATTTCTTGAAATGATCATAGGAATTTTCATTTTTAGTCTATTAACGTGGTGGATTACTCTTATGGATTTGTGAATGTAAAAGTAATATTACATTCCTGGGATAAAACACATTCAGTCATGATGTATTATCCTTTTTATACGTTGTTGGATTCTATTTGCTAAAATTTTGTTAAGAATGTTTGCATCTATGTGTTTGAAGACAATTCTCCATGGGTTTTTCTATACATCTCCTGAGTTCCTCTCTGCAGCTCTGTTCTCTCATGTACTCTACCTTGTGATCTCTAGCATCCTTAGCTTCCCCAGATTCCTACCTCTGCCTCTTCGTTTTAGGAAGATCATCAAGTTCTTCCTGGGTTCCCCCTCCTTGTGCAGAAACCTGGAAATGCTCCAGACATTAAGCTGGGGCAAGCATACTGCTCACCTGATTTGTTTTCAGTCTCTCAAGAACGGATCAGTGTCTTTTACTGACTGATGATCAATGTTTTGAGATGCATTGTTTTGTATATTTTGTCTGTTTTTTTTTTTTTAGTTGTTTCAGGTGCGAGGATAAATCCAATTCCTGCCACCCATATTGTACTGAAGTAGAATTAGACTTTTATTCCATATTTAATTTTATTCTTCAATAAATCTCCCAAGCTCCCTCTCTCAGCTAAAGGTATCACCATCCACACAGTTGCTCACACCAGAAAGTTGGTGTTATCCTTGATTCTGCCCATTTGTTCACTTGTACAATCCAAGCCAGTCTTACCAAGTCTTCTCCAAAATATACCAATAATATATTGACTTTTTGCCACTAACATTGCCACCACCTCTAGGTCAAGTCACATGTAGGTATGTGAATTTGCATAATATGACCGCTGAAAGGCATCAGTTTTCCAGAATCCATAAAGGAACTCTGATAGATAGTATCAGAGAACTTCAAACATACAAGGTGAATATAGGAGGTTCTACATTTATGCTGGTCTATATGACAGTGAAAGCAAACTTCATTAAGAGTAGGAAAAAAAGGAATCCAAATTTTGATAGAAAGGGGGCAAGAGGAAAATCAACCATATCCTCTTCTAAATGTATTATTATAATCTGAACAGAACTATTTGCAAGTATCTAGCTACCAAGAATATTAGCTCAAAAATATTCCCTCCCACTCCATCCTCAGTCCCATCCATTGAGGGGAAAACAGCTTGGGAAACAGGGACAAGAATGCTCCTTAACATTCTTCTTAGGTACAGAGAAATCATTGTGCTATACATAGAATCCCTGCTTATAGTTGAAAGTTCATAGGCATCTGCAAATTACTCAATATGCTATTCATTCATTCATCCACTCATTCATAAAACATCTTTGGGTATCTACTATGTTCCAGGATCTTGAGTTGTAGGATTATAATTATGAATAAGACACAGTCACTGTTCTCAAGTAGTTCATCTTCTAATAAACAAAAGTAGACTTATGAACACAAAAGCAAAAAGCCATCTCTGGAAAGCTAATTTTTTAAGTGACAATACTTTTTTCTTTTACTTTATACACAATCTCAAACTTCAAGATTGAAGGTTGAGGACATGAGCAAGTATTTCCACCAAGATCATGTGCTACTGCAAAAGAACTCTAAGAACAACATTTTAGCCACTTACACAATCAAAATGGTTAAAGTATCACTTATTACTTCTTCAGCTATCTTGTATTTTGGCCTGTGAGCTCCTTCTCTGCTGGAGAGAGCAGCTTTTCTCTTTTGGTGATGTGTATGGGAAAGGGCTAATGACCGACCTTGTTCATTTTGGGCAAAATTATTTAATGTAAATACGTGTTAAAGAAAACTACATTTTAACATATTCTGGGTGTTTATATTTTGTTTGGTAGTTTTAATTTTCTGAACTGGTAGATGTCTTCATGATAATATCTAAAAAAATCAGAGTACCAGTATCAGGTCTTATGCTAAAGATTTAACTTACAGTATCAACTAGGATTGTATTTAATGGCAAAAATCAAAGACTAGTACTGACACAAATAAGTTAGAAAACTATTTGTTTAAAACACAAATTCTGAAGCTAGGCTAGGGTTGTACAAGCTGCAAAAATGTCAAAGAGGGGCACTGTTCCTTCTGTCTTTTTATTCCAATTTAAAATTTTGGCTTTCACCCACAGGATGTTAAGATAGCCTCTGTACTTCTATTAATCAAAATCATTTTTGATATTCCACATAGGAATCATGGAGTAGGGCAAATGAGATGTCAGGTGAGTTTGCACATTATATAAACTTCCTGGCAACATTACCCAAAGTCTTTCTCTTATATCATTGGCTAAACTGGAGTCACAGTTGTAAAAGATGGACATACTTGTAAAAGGACATACTTGTAAAAGGCATACTTGTAAAAGAAACTTGAAGGACCAAGACAGCCAGGGAACATCCCTACTTCTATCACCAGGGAAAACACAAGAGACTGGGACTTTGGAAGACTCCACACACATCACCTCACTGGATCCTTATACAAACTTGGTGAAGTATGTACGGAGCACCTACATTGGCGCTATGGATTTTCAAGTATTATAATATTGTTCTCATTACTTTCTGATTTTACGAAGACCAGCATCAAGAAGAATGCCTTAAATATTAAACTTTTAGTTGTGTGTGGGGCAGGAAGCAAAGAATAGAAGCAGGCAAGGCTAATTTACCACAGGAAACATGAAGGAGCTTCTGCTTGATTTTGCTTTGAGAAGCAGATATGAGAGGAGCATGAACGAGGCATGACGACTAAATATAACATGCTGCCCTGGATGGGATCATGGAACAGGAAAAGGTCATTAGGTAAAAACTAAGAAAATCTAAATAAAGTGTGGACTTTAGTTGATACGAATGTATCAGTATTGGCCTATTAATTGTATCCAGTGTACCATACCAGTGTCAGATGTTAACAACAGAGGAAACTGGGTGTGGAGTATATGGGAACCATTAATTTTTCTGTAAATCAAAAGCTGTTCTAAAAATAAAGTTTATTTAAAAGAAAAAAATCAGTGCAATACCTAAAATTGTCTACTTGAACTCTTAGAATAAAAATAGCATGACCGAAAGAGTTATCAACGATGGACATTTATACACTTTTCAAACTTCAAATTCATATATATACATATATGAATGCACAGATTAGTCTCTGCATACTACAGATTTAGATTAGAAATTCTATAAATTCATATGAAAGCACATCATATTCCATAACCAGGAAAAGACATTTAACATAGCAGAAAAGACATTTAGTTGCACAGTGATTCCAATTAAATAAAAATTAAAGGCTTAAAAGCAATTACAAAGGGTTTTATAGTCTCCACAAAGAAAGTCATGTAATTTTTATTTAATTATGTAGATGCTTTAGTTTGATTAATAATAATAGATAATAAATTAGATTTAAGTACTCAAGGAAAGGCCAAGCCTCACCTGGTCCCTTGTTGTCAACTGTATGTCCACCTCATGGCATAGTCTATTTAAAAGTGTATTAAAACACTTATTTTTGTTAAATTAATATAAAGTATTCTAAAATTAATGTCTTGACACTTTGTGTCAATATTGTAAGTAATACTCAAAATATGACCACTTTCTCTATATTAAGACAATGGAACAAAAGATGGGAAAAATATATATACATAGGGATGACTCAATTTTTGCACCACATTGAACTGATTAAGAGTACCACTTGGTATCAGACAGACCTAGGAACTCACCTGGTTCTGTCGCTCACCAAGTCTCAGTTTTCTCACCTATTAGATATAACAAGAGTACCTAAATAATCAGGCTGTTGTGAGAATAAATGAGTTAATTCTGTAAAATATCAAGCATATAGCCTCATCTTTGTGACGGGAATTGACAACTGCACTTCTCTTCACAAGTAATCCAGGTCACATATCTTTACTGTGTTAGTGAAAGGGCCTTATTTCCATTAACACAGTAAAGAAAGCGAAGACTTGCTTCGCTTAGCATGTTCGTAGGGCAGGGCCTAGAGCTCAATCCTTTAGCGCTGAGTTAGCAGCAGGCATCCAGCTCAGAGCCCTGCTGCAGGATTGGCATGTAAATAGGACAGCCTTTTCCTTCCAAGAGTTTTACAGCAGCAGAAGGCTTATGAAGCTCTTAAGCAGAAACCTGGAGAAGACCGGAGAAGGACAGTCTCAAATCCAAGGTGAAGCAATTGTGTGGGATCAATAAGGAGAGAAGCCATCGGAAGTACCAAGTGCCCTAGCGGCTCCTTTGCAAATGATTCCAGCTTGGAACATCTGTTCTAAATTTTCTGCTTTGGTCCACATCTTAGTAGGCAATTCAGATTTGCACACAAGTAACTGTAATTCTAGCCAATTAGTCTGGCAGATTTATTGCTCTGGGGCTAAGAAGATTTACCCATTTTGTGGTCAGACACATGAATCCAAATGCTTTTTCATGTAATAGCTATACCCTTGGGATCTTCAAAATCAGTTTTTTCATTTATTAAAAAAAAGTAATAACTTCTACCGAATATGTTTGTCATCATGATAAAATAAAAGAGATAAGTGTAAGGAATGCATCACATTTATAATAAATAATAAATAAGGAGCTTTATTATTATAATGATCATCAGCAAACTGTAGTAAAAATGGGAAGCCTGCTGGAGAAGGAACAGGCAACAGAGAGAAGATTCTTGGGAAGAGAATTTCACGTAGCTGAAATCTCCAGGAAAGGAGCAGCAACAGAAGTGTCACATATACTGCAAGAATGGCAGATGGTTGGTAATATCAGAGTGCATGGTTGAAGCTGAGAAAGGAGGAAGCTAGTATGAGTTCAGTTTGGAAAGATAAGGTCAAGAGCCATGCCATAAATTTCACTGCATGACACATCAATTGGAGTCATCATTTCAAATGTCAGGGATCCTATGACAGAAAAAGATATAACCATAGCCGAATGCCTATTGAGTATGCAATAAAAATTAGCCTTTGATTTTTTTTTTTTTTTAACTTTTGCTTGTGCAGTTTGCCTCTTTATTCTCTAAAGTTTCATTCTGGTGTGATGGAAAGAATCCAAAATTAGATGATGGTGATGGTTGGCCAACTCAGCAAATATACTAAAAACCATTGAGTTAGACACTTTAAATGGGTGAAACTCTGATATGTAAATTAAATCTCAACAAAGCTGTAAAGACATGGAGTAAAAAAAATAACTTCTTGTTAATTGAGATTTCTGGGAAGCAATATAGAATAACAAAAAATGAGAACTTTATAAGCTAAGAAACCAGGACATACATTTTTGATAGCTATTTACAGCTGAGTGACACTTACAGCTCTGTCACTTGACAGTGGCAAGTTATTTGACCATTCTGGGACCATTTTTCTCATCGTTGCAATGAGGGTTAGTACTCTTCTGGCAGTGGTGCTGCTAGGACTGCATGAGAATATAAATGTAAATGTGCCGGCACAGTCCATGACAGTCGTTCAGTAAACGACAGCTATCATTTTAATTTTATTATTATTTGTAAAACAACAGCACTCATCTATTAAGGCTAATGCAAAGCAGCGTGACAAACTTTCATGGTTCTGAGTGTATAAACCACAAACTGGAGCACGTCAGCTTTGGTCAGGTCAGAGCTTGCAGTCTGACCCTGGGGCCATTGTCCAAGTCTGTCCACCAGTAACAGCTCCCGTTACTCCTACTCAGACCTGCATCTATACAAGCATTCAAAAAAACCATTTCTTGAATAATTCAGCCAGGGGTTGTGACACTGGACAAAACCTTGTTACTTTCACTCCCTCTATGGCAAATTTGATATTTCTCACAGAAAATATACCTGACAGACTTGCTTTCCAGGTCAGCAGAGACTTCCATACTCATACGGACTCTGCTGCCTTGCATTATGTATTTAAGGAAGTGAGGCAAAGGAAAAGAAGCTAAATTCAGAAACTGAAATTTCCCATGAAGAACAAAAGCTAGCCACTAAATTCACAGGGCCTACATGCTACAGGAAAAAAAAAAAAAAGCCAATTACTGATGAACTTGAAGAAACTTGCAATATTCTGTCAAAATAAAGCCTGAGATTTTGATTAATTGCTGTATTTCATTTTACTCTATAGGTTTGGCTTTTTATAATAAACATACAAAAATCACTGTAATGTAGCAAAAATATTTAAAATTTTAGTATGGCTCTGGTGATATTCTGAAAGGTGTTCAAACTATAAATTATGAGTGCTTCTTGCATAGCTGTCATTTTCACAGAGGTTCTCTACTCCACCCCACACAACCACCTAGTGGATAAGTTATTGTTATCACCATTTTCACCCACTTTTTGTTAATGAGGAATCAGACTCAAAGAGGAAAAGTAACTTACCTAAAGTCACACAGCTAATAAGTGACAGAGACAAGACTCCAACTCAAATCTTCTGATTGGTGCTATTTTCCCAGAATAATCTCTAGAGGTATGGAGATTTCACATCACATGTCCACTGAATCTCAACATATGGGACTATAAAATTTAAATATGAGGGGAAATCTATGTAAAAAGACCAAAATAAGCCTGAATAATTACCCTCCCTTTCCCTTAACTAACAAAATAGCAAACAAACAAGCAAAAGAATAATTTTTTTTAAAAAACTACCTGGCAGCAGCCAAAAAGTGAACACTGTCTATGCCCCCAAACTTCAAACTCCTGGTCAAAGAAGGAAAGATAAGATTTTACACAGAGGGAAGAGGCCCCGTACAAAACAGTGTGGCAAAATTCCTGAGAACTCTCAGGAAATCTCTCAAATACAAAGAAAGAAACTGCGAGAGTAGCGTCTTTGTTCCAATCCTGACTGAGGAGTAATGGAAACACTTATTGGGGAAAATAGGTAAATGAGGAAAATGAACAAAGGACTGACGGACAGAAATAAAGCCTCTCCAACCACATGCGGACCTGGAAAAATGGGCTAAAATCTACATGTTCCCCATGGGAATGGAAATTCCAACTTCCCAACCAAAAGCAGTGAAATGTCATACAATACATTTCATAGACTTTCAGAAAAGTGTAGACCAAGTAAATCTGGGTACCTCTGCATTTGAGTTCCCCTCTCCCTCTGACAATTCTCCAGGCTACAAGAAAATAGAAAGCATATGAAAGGCCCAGTCTTCACACTGTTGCTGAAGGAGAAAAGACACAATTCTCAAAGACAGTGAGACACTACACCAGACTGAATTAAAGCCTTGCACAGAACTACCCAAGCAAAAGCAAGATGACAGAATTGATATGGCAACTAAACAAAGGTACTGCAGTAAAAAGAAAAGGAAAATCTTTTGTATGATAAAAATCTAACCTAGAAACATATCCCCTCAGCAAACAGAAGAAAAATCATCACGCTATAGAACAAATTTTTGAGTATCAACTGAACCAACAGGAACTAAAAACTGATCTTGTATCATGTTTAGAATAAGATTTTTTTAAACGGTGTGAGGGATTACTGACCTACATGTATATGTATGATATTGAGTATCATATTTATTAAAAAATGATATATTGAAAAATTAATATTCCAGACAAAGAGACACGTGCTAATTATAGCAATAGCATGATGTATTTAAACAAAAAGGAGAAAGAAAAAAGAAAGACACAGAGG
Organism: Balaenoptera physalus; assembly: GCF_965194825.1. Taxonomy (NCBI): domain Eukaryota; kingdom Metazoa; phylum Chordata; class Mammalia; order Artiodactyla; family Balaenopteridae; genus Balaenoptera; species Balaenoptera physalus. Next base: position 56,244,963 of record NC_138891.1, read on the forward strand.
TTTACAGAGATTAAGTAGCATATTCAGGTATGTGAAGCTAGTAAATATCATAGCCAGGATATCTCCCCAAAAAGTGTTAGGGTATTTATAGAATTGCTTCCAAACTGATGTAAGAATTTAAAGACTAAGTGTATCTACCTACTCCATAATCCCTCCTCATGGATAGTTCAAACGAACAACTCCAAGAACTTAAAAAAGAAAGTAGGACCCATTGGCTGGGTTTTGTGGACAAAGAAAAAAAAAAAAGGTAGAAATTGATTCAAATTGCCATATTTCATTTTCTCCCCTGGGTCAAACAGAAAGATACTTTCATTATCCAGGTGTTCACTCTCTAGCATGAAGGAGCTGGCCAACTGACCGTCATGAACCCAACCCAACAGCTATTGAGCCTCCACTTTTGTCTACTTTGCTGGTTCTTACAGGCAGAGTAATTGGACTCATGTTGGGTGTGGAGATATCACCTTAACAACCAAGAGGTATAACCCTAACCCCTGGCCAGGATCCAGATTCTTATAATCATCTGCCTACACCAAGCAGATCTGCTTCAATCTGTTCTCTGTCCTCCAAGCTGTATCTACTTATCAGTGCACTCACCAGGATAGATTAGTCTCTGCTGTGATAATTTTTAAAGAATCACGCTCTGTATATCTCCTCTGGGTATTGGTGGGCATTTCTGACTTCTGCTGTCCTCACTTTGCCAGACTGATGACATCTTTCCCATCTAGAAAATCACAACAGCAGTAGCAGTGAAATGGAGTGTGGCGCATCAACAGTTAAATGTTTCCACCAAGATGTGGCACATATGATGACTTCTTGAGCAGAGCAAGTCAACTCAGTGGCCTAATTTCAAAGACAAATAGAAGTATAATCTCCCATATGCCAAATACTAGAGCAGAACTAAGTATCAAGTATTAGAAGTAAGATCTCCTGCAATCAAAATCATTAACTGATTTCTGCTTAAGTCCTAAATAGAGGTGTGGGAGTATACTATCATTAACTTAGCTATCTTAAGTAAAAAAAAATTTTAATTCATACCGTCAAGTATTGCTAAACTGTACAAAGTTACATTTGACTTACTGTCAACTTTAAACTAAAGCATGTGTTATCCTAGAACACAATCAGAGTCATTTTTATGCCTTCATCAAGAAGATGAAATTGTAATGACATTATGGTAGCTACTCTCCATATAAAGACCAACACCTTGCTTCCTTTTTTTCTTGGTCTCTCCCAGGTAACATCATCACAAAGAGGAATTTCTAAAATTGAAACAGTTGAAATGAGACGCCTAAAGACCAAAGCAAGCACAGGTGAAAGAGAGCCACTTTCTTCTTGGGTGACTTTCCCTGAGGGCTTTGGTCTCTCTGGTAGCGCAGCTGTTATCCACACAGTGGGATGTTGTTGGGATAAGTGACAGTGATGGAAAAAGGAAAACTGTATCCCATATTTTTGAGCACAATATTGCTGTAGCTCAGGAACTTGGGCCACGTGAACAGGGAAAGTATCCAAAATTGGCCAAGAAAGTGTTTCTTTCAAGGTACTTTATCCCTGACAGTTGTTGTGGTAGTTAATTTTATGTTCAACTTGACTGGGCTAAGGGGTACCCAAATATTTGCTCAACATTATTCTGGGCATGTCAGTGACAGTATTTCTGGATGAGATTAACATTTGGATTGGTAGACTGAGTAAAGCAGCTTGCCCTCCCTAAAGTTGGTGGCTCTCATACAATCAACTGAAGGCCTGAATGGAACAAAAATGTGGCCCTCCCACAAGAAAGGGGGAACTCCTCCTGCCTGTTTGAGTTGGGACATGGGTCTTCTCATGCCTTCATACTTGAGCTGAAATATTGGTTCTTCCTGGGTCTTGAGCCTGCCAGCTTTTGGACTAGAACTTGTACCATTAGCTTGCCTGGTTCTCAGGCCTTTGATCGTGGACTGGACTTACACCACTGGTTCTCCTGGATCTCCAGGTTGCCAACTGCAAATATTGAGATTTCTCAGCCTCCTTAATCATGTGATCCAATCCCTTATCATAAATCTCTTTCTATATACACGCACCCTATTCGTTCTGTTTCTCTAAAGAACCCTGACTAATACAGTTGTCAATTGTTTTCTAATCAGCTAATGTTTCCAATGGCTGGGTTATCTACCATAATAACAAAGTAAGACCTGTGCACCATTGTTTAAGCCAGTGCTTCTCAAACATTACTGTGCATATACATTCCTGGGGATCTTGTCAAAATGCAGATTCTGACTCACGGGACTGAGGTGGGGCCTGAGACTCTGCATTTCTGACGAGATCCCAGATGGTGCCAACGCCAGTGTACAGATCCATGTACCTACTTTGAGCAGCAAAGATGTCAAAACTCCATCTCTACTTCCAAGGAAGGCGACTAGACTTCTACAGGCCTAGCAACCTCTGCTGCATTATTGTCAGTCCTAGGCCCTTTCCTACATCAAGGCAAAGCTGTAGTTAAAAGTATAAATCAGGGGTCATCTGTGAGGGAAATGAATGTCCCTCACAGTAGCTGGTTTCTATTTCCACTGTCAGCAAGCCACAAATTGGTATCTGTCTGTGCATGAAGAAGAAAAATAGAAATGGATAAAAACAAAAGCATTTCCCCTTGGGCAGAAACAATCCACTCTTCCAAGTATTATTTTCTGGCTACATAACTGTGACAGGCGGAACTTCGTCCTCTAAGTGGAACTAAGTCCACGCTGCAATACTTTGCTTCCTTAGAACATTGCCCTATCAATGCATTCTCTTGATAAGTACCTGAGCTTGTTTGCCTATCTCGGTATAACAGAGAAATGTGCATTTCTGAGCTACTTTTCATGGTGTCAAGCCTATTTATTGATAAGAAAAATTATGCCATATATTAAAATGTCATTTAGCCAGTTTTGGAAAGAAAAGCCTTCATTTGTGATAATTCAAATATGCTTTCAATACCCATGTTAGAGATTACAGAAAACAAAATGTCAACTCCATTTTCCATTTAGTTTTAAGTTAAACAATAACGTGTCCTGACTTGACAAAAGCACTTGTTTAAGCAGTAAATGCTACCACATGTTTACCCAGCAGACACCAGCCTAATGAAACAGGAAAATTTCACCACGAATGACAAGAGTCAGGTGCAACCTCTATAAGAAAAAAATACGTTCTGTTTTATCCAGACTTCTAAACAATCAGCCTCATGATTGGAGGTAGCAGCCCAGGTTAGAAGACTTGGCGTTTCATCAGATCCATAACCTATTCTTTGGACTGCCCACTATTTTAAACTGTTTTGTGACAGAAAATATCATGCAGGTGTGAAACAAGGGAGTTAAAAGGTGCTTTCACTCACTTTACATTATGAATTCCACCCAGTGAAACTGTTCACTTCTGCTCTTTCCTTTTAACATCATCCTGACTTTCTCATTTCCTCGGCTGCATTGGTAGGTGTTTTGACACTTGACACTTGTAAAAGGAGCAAAAAAACCAGAATTTTCTATATAGACATTTCTCTGTTTTCTACTAAGAAAGAACTCTTCCGAAAAATCAGATGTTCTGATTAGAGAATCTTCATACATGTGGTAGTAATACATTTAAATAGGTGTACTACTAAATCTAGTCTGTGTACAATGTAACATTCTTTGCTGATCTAAAAGACTCTTAACATTCATGACAGATGTGTGGAAGTACTGGTTAATAGTGCAGTCTAGCTAATTAACTGCAACAGGACATTTTTACTGAGTGCCAAGACAATAATGGTACCCAGTTGCTAGATTGCTAAAATAAAGTGAGTTATTGGCCCACATAGGTATTATCTAACACCTGGATCATGCTGTTTCTCATACATAGAAAAATCATTAGCCTAATGAGTTAAGGTTGCTTGACACCTTATATACACAGGCTCATGCATTTAGGTAAATTACCTCAAAGATCTGGAGAGTGTCTTCAGGGTGTTTAAGTTTCCAGTGTCTTCAGTAGAACAAGAAAATGCACTTGCATCTAATATAGTAAAGAATTCTGGTGCCATGAAGTGAGTAATGGAAAACATTTTAACCCCAGAATTACACTCCACCCTCTGTCTTACATTCTTACATGAGAATCACGAACACTAACCCATTCTCTCACCCATCCCTCCCCTCCCAGCATCCCCACTGTACTCTGCAGTAAAATATAATTGATTTTAATAATCAATTATAAAAAATATAATTGATTTTTCAGCAAAAATATAATTGATTTTAATAATCAGGTTGTTGTAACTATTTAATGAAAATAGCATTTTACAGCAGTTTTCATTAGTAACAATGTATGAGCTCATAAAAGTGAACTAACATGTACTGAATGGCCACTATGTGTCTCCACTCAGGTAGACGCTTTATATACATTACATGCAGGATCTCACTTAACGTCCACTGAAAATCTGTAGGGTAGTTATTAATTCCACTTTCCAGACAAGAAAGCGGAGCCTCTGAGAGTACTCTGTCCCTGGTCACATAACTGGTTATCAATAGAGCTAAAATACGAACCCGGAAGATTCTCATACTTATTTCTGTCCTATCATATTCTCACATACATATGGTAAATTAACTAAAATAAAGTATAATTTAACCTACCCTAAACAGTTTGCTTGGTTTACACTGCAAAGTTCATAAATTTTACCTGTGTAAAATTTGTTACGAATACACAGATTGGATCAGTGTGGCAGGCTTTCCTTCCTGGCATTCCAATCTACTCAAATTGAGTTGAAATGTTACTTTGACAAATACTGACATAATTACCACCACTTCCCTGGTGGTCCAGTGGTAAAGAATCCACCTTCCAAAGCAGGGAACGCGGGTTCAATCTCTGGTCGGGGAGCTAAGATTCCACATGCTGCGGGGCAACTAAACCCGCACGCCACAACTACTGATCTCTTGCGCCTCAACTAGAGAGCCCGCATTCCATGAACTACCGGGCCCACGTGCTCTGGACCCCGTGCGCCACAACTAGAGAGAGAAAACCCGCCTGCTGCAACTAGAGAGAAGCCTGCGTGCCACAACAAAGAGCCCTCACCGCATCCCGCGTGCCTCAACTAAGACCCGAAGCAGCCAAAAAATAATAATAAAGAAATAAAGAAAATAAATTTTTAAAAATTACTAACATAGTATGAAATAAAATGTAACATTTTCATAAATTTTACTCCTTAAACAGAAAACTGCAAAATATAGAACTCCAACTCCCTGCGATATATAAGGCTGTACTGTGTTATTAGATATACTTAGTGGAGTATTTTGAGGATTTAAGTAGCACTGCCCAAAGCAATTGAAACTGATCCTAACATACCATAGTTATGTTAGTAACTAGTTAGGTATTTCCATGTAAATGATGCAGTTGGTTGGCACAGATTTCCCTTGCAAATGTCTTCCTTCAGATCCTATAGACAGCTGAATGTTTCTCCAGATTAAACAAGTTGTAATGCCTTTCCTTTTGTTTCACCCAAGATGGATTCTCCCAAAAGAACAAAATCCAAAACAAAAAACAATAGTACCTCCTGAACTCCTGTTAAAAATATGAGTTTTTAACACCATTAGCAAAAAGTGGCTTTGAGAAGCAGTTTAGCCTTTGCGGCTCCTAAGCATTTTCCCTCTTTTGTTCTTTTCCTATTGTTATTTGTTTTTCTTCAGCCTTTGGTTCACCTGCTACCATCCCAGGAGTTACCCTCTCCTTTGGCTGCTAGGTTAGAGACAATTTTTTATTTATTATTCCTTCATTAAATCAGATATTTATGAATGTACAATGATGTATATCTTTTAAGCTACCTTTTCCCAGTAAAAGTTAAACATGTGCATGGGCACAAGCCACCGACACACTGCTACACATGGGAATCCTTGAGATTCCTCTCATGTTTGAATGGTTTGTAAAGTGATCTATGGTGGCTATTGTAGAAATGAGGATCTGAGGACCACCATCTGCAACAACGAAGAGGTGAATCGGCTGGGGATTATTCATTTGTATAGTCAATCCGTGAAAACCAGCAATTGCTGACAGTCTCAAGAAATAAGAATTAGTCTAATGGTGGTCAGGCAACGGACAATGAAAATTAAACAGAGTCTTTGGGGAAGTGGTTTAATATGCTCTACCTAGCCTTCAAATCCTACCTTGCTTTTGTGGGAATCTATGCTAAGGGGGAAACAGTACATTTCTGTAACTGAACAGGACCCAATAAGGCCTTCCCCGGACAGAACCAACCCCCCCCCCCCAACCCAGTATCCTCTGCTTTAGCTCCTCTCTGAAGTACCTAGATAACAGTATCTTATGCATATTTTCTGAGTTTTTTCAGATGCTAATAACTACCACCAAATGGAAATTAACTACTGGATGATCTTGCGCATGGAGCCACCAGACTTTCTGGTGCCTAAGGATTGATAAAGTTAACTGCCCTGTTATCTCAACATCAACCAGAGAGTTGTGCACTAGCTGATCACATACCCAGGGACATCCCTCCCTCACCTGGCCTTTAAAAATGTTTTGCTGAAACCCTTAGGTGAGTCCAGGGTTTTTGGGCACAAGCTATGCGTTCCCCTTGCATGGCCCTGCAAGAAACCTTTCTCTGCTCCAAACTCTGATGTTTTGGTTTGTCTGGCCTCACTGTGCGCTCGAGCACACAAACTTGCATTCAGTAACATTTCCACATGTATACCCTTGCGGTTTCTCATACCTGAACATCTATTGAGACTGAAATACCCCATTCAGTAATGAGAAGGTAAATATGAATGACATATGACTTTTATCCTCAAGAAGTTCAAAATCTATTGGCCAAAAATGAAAAGATCTTAAACATAGGATGATAATGTTTCTGAGGGAATTTTTCTTTCTTTTTTTGTGTGTGTTGTGCTTTAGAACTAGCCCAACTCATAAAACTGTTTGTCAGTTTTCCAGGACCATGCAGATACCAAAGCTAATATTTCAGTATTGATGATATGTTATGTTTCTGTAGAGATTTACAGTTCCTTTCCACAAACAATGCCCCATTTGATCTCACAGCAGGCATGGAAAGTAAGTAAAGCAGCAGTCATCCACATTCAAGAAACAAGTCAGAGAAATGAAGTAACTTTTTCAAGGTCACACAATTAAACTATTAAAGTCAGCACTCAAACTGACTATTTCAAGGTTGTTGGTCTAATGTTTTCATTCTTTCTTTTGATACATACCAATTCTTTGAAAATTTTGTTCAATTTTAGATTAGAATCAATAATTAGATCTAAGAATCTAATAGTTAGATTTAAGATTGATACAGAAAATAACCATGTATAGACCACACATTTCCCATATTCTACCTTTCTCTAGTCTCAATTTTCCTAATCACTTTGAGAGCAGGAGAAAAGTACGGCAGTACTGAACAATGATAAATTGGAAAAGAAAATGTATTTACTGAATTAGAAAAGGAAAATCAGTAGGAAAATGTTTTACATGTGCTAAGAAGCCTTATTTTAAAAAAAGGGGTTAATTTGGACATAAATAACTGGAGGTGTTTAAGGTTGTGCTGAAATTACCCTGGTAAGACAAGGGAGAGGAGGCTATGAAATGTTTATAGGAATGCAGTGAACTGAGAAAACAGGTGGAGCCAGGCTAAGTGAGTAGAGGGTTTTCCTTGGCCAGAACCCAGATTATACAGGTTCCCCTCAGCATTGGCATGCTTAAAAATCCCCCTCCACCTGATAAATACATTATAATAATAAAACAAATAGTAAATAAAACAGAGCAATGCTTAGCCTTGCTAGCTCCACTGTAGGGAAGGATTAAGGAGAAAGTGGTGCCAAAGACAAAGGATGACATCATACAACTCTAAGAGATTCCTTCTTTTCTGTGCCAGCACGTTTGTTAAATCCCTAGACACCACAGGTCAACTGGATCTCCTATTGGCTTTATCAGTTGATATATTAAGCTCAGGGTTTGGGGCACCCACATTGTTCTTCCTACTTCTTCTACAGGATTGTCACTGGGAAGAACCTCAGGACTGGGAGAAGTTTGGACAGCTTCATGGGTTTGTCACGGGTTATAAGCAATTGTGACAGCAGCTACCTGCAGGTATCTCCCTGGATCTGTTGCCCCCAAGTGCACTCACGAGGTGAAAGGGGTTATAAGGCAGAGAGCTGACAAGGACACCTCAAGTTGAATATCGCCCCTATACTGTAGAAACATGTGCCAACTGCCTTTCCAGGCCACTTTTGTGTTTGTCTAGTGGTCCAGAGTCTGTAATGGAAACCATCACAGAGGTGTTTAAATTATCTACAGAAACTCCTGTGACATTGATTTTACCCTTTCTGTGAGCCAGAGTTCAGCAACGAAAACCTTTGCATGAAAGAGCTGGAAAAAATGCCAGAACTCGAAATGTCTCCTGGTCAATGCCCTATTTCCTTAGCACAGAGGGACAGCTTTGCCTTTGTCTATTACCAGATCCGTCCTTCAATCTGAAGCCATCTGTTCCATGAACTTCTGAGACTTGGGCCAAGGGAACTTCAAACCAAGAAACCATTTCACCAAATGTCAGTCAGAGAGTCTGGCATCTGGCTGAAACCTAAAATCTCAGAATGTGAGGTTTCAGAAGGCTGAAGCCTTCTCTGGAATTTCACAAAGTGTGGTGTGCACTTAAAAATTGATATTTATTTTATGTTTCTGATTAAAAAGTAATTTGATGTTCATTATAAATAGTTTAAAATATAATCAGAATCAGAAAAAGAGTAAAAATGATTCATGATCACACCACACAGACATAACTACTATTACAGTGTTGTTATATTTCCTTGTCCCCTTTTATATCTTGTTTGTTTTAAACACTTAGCATCATATTCTTTATACTGCTGTGTATATCTGCTCCTCCCTATATATTTCCTATGTCACTTAATAGTGAATTAAAATGTTCATCTATCATAAGGCAGTGCTTTATTAATCAATTCTAAACTGATATAGATATTTTCCAGTTTTGAAGAGTATCTTAGAAAATGTCTTTGTTCATATAACACTTTGTGCATCTTTGATTTCTGCCTTAATTTTTTTTCTAGAATCACAATGACTATGACAATGATCAATGAATACGTATAAAATTCTGAAACGTTTGCCATATTGACTTCTAGAAAATTGGTACTCTCTCAAAGCAGTGTATGTGGAGAAGGAGCTCTGTCTCATTGTATCCTGTCAACAGAATACCCCAGGTAACTGAAAAATATCCAAATATTGTTATTTTGAATTTTCATTGCCGAAATCAATCATCTTTCTGTTTCTCTCTCCCTCTCAGTCTGGTCTCTTAAATGCTGCTTTCTTACAACGGATAAAGAACATAAATTCTGTGAAGCCCTGTTCCACAGCCTGCCCTAACCTGGCCCATCTAGGCCTCATCGAAGGAGTTTGTCCAGATCTCCTCTGCCCACTGCCTGGTATTTCAGCACTTCTCAGGAGGGAGAGGTGCACGCATGTCAGTGCTTGGTGACACTCTTAATCTGATCACATCAAAAGCATATACAACCAGAATTTCTCAACATATCTACCGTCTTGTAGTTCTCAGTTGTTGCAAGTTTCCTCCTAATTAAAAAAAAAAAAGTCCTATACATATCTTCATTTGTACTACTTTTAGTATTTTTATATTTTTCATTTGTACTTTATTCCACCTTGAAGGCTTCAAGTTGTGGTGTTTTGGTTTTGACAGATCAATCAGTACTTTCTCCCCTGCCGCCCCGCCCCCGCATGCAAAGCAAAAAGCAAATTCAGCTTCCCCTGAGGTCTTGCCCCATTAGCACCCCTTCCTTCCTCTGGAGACCTCTCCTTCCCGGAGGAATCCTCTCTTCCAGACATCTACTATAACCCAGGTATATTCTCAGCTAGCCATGACATAATCCCCCAAAGTGTTAGACGTTAATCTATGTATTCGCTGAATCGCTCATGCTGTGCTTCCTTTCACTTAAAGGTTTTAAGAGAAATTAAAGAAAGATAGCAGCTTTCCAAGATCCAAAAGAATAAAGCTGTAAGGATAAGTAATGGGGAAAACACTTAGGATCGGAGAGCCTTATTTGGCGCTCCCTCAGAACTCGCTTCCAGTTGCTGTCTTTTGAAAGACTGCTATTTTGCCCTGAAGTGTAAATTTGAATCCCAAGTATATCTTCAATTTTCTTAGGCCCTCAGTTCCATAATTATTTCGTTTTCACAAAGTATCTTCTTTCCGCATAATGGCTAACATTTGCAGCTCTGCTTCCTCCAATTGCTTTCAATTTGTGAGGAAGTTCACTGCCTACTAAATTGGGCCTGCTCTATGAACTTTGCCATAAGCTCAAGCTCACAGCATTTTTTTTTTTTTTTTTTTTTTTTTTTTAAGAAATTCACGTTCTTTTATTTATTTATTTATGACTGTGTTGGGTCTTCGTTTCTGTACGAGGGCTTTCTCTAGCTGCGGCAAGCGGGGGCCACTCTTCATCGCGGTGCGCGGGCCTCTCACCATCGCGGCCTCTCTTGTTGCGGAGCACAGGCTCCAGACGCGCAGGCTCAGTAGTTGTGGCTCACGGGCCCAGTTGCTCCGTGGCATGTGGGATCTTCCCAGACCAGGGCTCGAACCCGTGTCCCCTGCATTGGCAGGCAGATTCTCAACCACTGCGCCACCAGGGAAGCCCTCACAGCATTTTAAAACAAGAAGGGACCTTAATGGGATCAGATGAACTGCAAAGACCTGAGATTCTGAGAAATTAGTCAATTTACAAGACAATGCAGGTGATTGATGCCTTCCAACACTCAAGCCAATGCTTCTTATTTCAATCATATCATTTGCTATGTTGTTATTATTGAAAACTCTCTGTGAGATATATCCTAAAACCTCTTCAAGTGCATTTTATTTCACTTCTATTATTATCATAGCCTCACATTAACCTTTTCCTTTGTAACCAATCCTTCCTAAAAACTCACCCAGCTCCTGTGAAAAGGAATAGTTCCTAGATCGGAAATAAAAGTTACAAACACACAGATGCAACTGCAGATGAGTCGTAAAGCTAGTGTGCTGCTGCCACAATCCTGCTCCTCACAATTACATTTTCTCTTCATCATGTGTTGTGCACCTGCTTCTAAGGGATGGGCTTCCAGGAACGCAAATGATTCTTCATCTGAATCCACATTTATTCAGCTTAATGAGCTATATGTACATGCTAATCTCTGAAACATCATACCTCAAAGAGGTGTGAGAATATATATATATATACCAATATATATTCATTATACATAAGAATATATATTTCAATAAAGAGCAAAAGTAGGAAACGGCAGGAAAAATCTAATAGTTCAGTAGCGTGGTATAAAATATGATGGCACCATTGTTTCTCCTTTGAGCAGAGAGAATAGAGACGTTCAAAACCAAGAATAGCTTTCCTCTTGGGTTAAGATTTTTGCTTGTATAATGCACAGGCTTTTAGTCTTAGCAGGTTTTCTTGGAACTAAAAAATGAAACACGATCATTGTCTTTTATGACAAATAATTCCTGTCCTGTTTGACTAACCAAGGAAATAACATCTTAAGCACCAGGATCGCAAATGGAGGAAAGCTAAGCTCAAGAGGAAAGGTCTTGCTTGCGGCAGCAAGGCAAAGCATGAGACCTGTGCAGATCCGATGCCCACACCCTCACCTAAGTAAGAATGGGACTATCTTGGTCTTCAGAATGTTGGCAAGGCAGGAGGGTGTCCCAGGTTTAATAGGGACTGACAGGTAAATGACTTCCACTCCTCCAAGGCATGGGAGGCTGTCTGGTTCTCATTGTCATGGCTTCCACCCTTCAAGAGCTGAAGTTGGGACAATCATGGTCTGAGCTCACCGCATCTTTCACAAAGAGACAACTGTGATGAGTCTTTTTATAGGTTACTGTGTTTACACAGGGTCAGTTCATTTAACTTGAGGGATTCGTTTGGGAGATTTAATTAACAAATTTGTAAATCAGTAATTTGATTATCTTTGTCTGACTTAGAATAACGCTAACTCTGACATAGTATATGCGTGTCTTAAAGCAAGACTAATTCTTTTTTTTTAACCTTCATTAAACGGATTGAAATAGATTACTCAGAAAGTAAATTCTGAACCTCGATGTACTGAACCTAGACAAACTGAGCCCTATTTTATGAAATTACATCTTTTACATCATTAAGGATATATTAAGAAATAAAATATGTAAATTAAAATCGGGGGATTTGGGAAGATAAAGCATTTTCAATTTACTGAGACATTTAAAGACAGAGGCAAAATGGGTTCGAGTTTAGTTCTTCACACCACAAAGATCACTTACATCGATAGAACTCAGGAGCTTATAAACTGGTTCACCTATGCTATTTTCTTTGACTCTTCCAAATATCCTGTAAGTCATTTGCAGAAGGCATTTTTATTTCAATTTTAAAACTATAAAAACTAAGGTCAGGGAGGTCTGTGCCCTCCGGAAGTAAAGCCAATTGACATACAGTGATTTTAACTTACATTTGAAGCTTATTGCTTCTAAAGGCAATTCAAGTTTAAAAAAAACAAAAAACAAAAAACCATCTTATCCCATTTACAATTACTTCCCAAGTTGTTGATGCATTTTCACGTGTATGTATCTCCTTTATTTGATATAAATTCTTACTGAGCTGAGCTGGGAATATGTCTTACTCATTTTCACGTCTTCTCTGCTCCATAGCCTGGTAACTTGCATATATTGGGGCTCAGGGCAGCCCACCCCAAATTATGCCTCAGTGGCATATTGATTATTTTGAATTAGAGTTACATGGGAAACAGCCATTGCAAGAAGGGAACTCTAATCTTCCTCTGTTCCCCTGAAATCAGGAAATAAATCTCCCATGTGAAAGGTACCCTCCCTGTACCAGGAGGTAAAGATACAGCCTCATCACTAGAGACAGGGAATTCAGGACCAAGAAGCCTGTATAAACAAACCCTGTTACTTCTTCACTAATTTACTACCCCTAGCCCAAACTATGCTTAGATTCTTCACTAATTAAGCACCCAAGCCTAAGTTTCTTTGTCTTGTCAATTCCTCACAAATTTATTGTTTCTGTCTAAAAAGTATAAAAGCTGCCTGCTTTGGCTACTTCTTAAGTCTCATTTCCATGAGACCTCCATATACACAAATTAAATTTTTTTTCTCTTCTTCATCTGTCTTGTGTCAATTTAACTATTAGACCATCCAAAAGAATCAAGAAGGGAAGGGGGAAATTCCCCCCTTCCTGACACACACATTAACTAATCTTGATAAGTTAGACTGTACCTTTAACAGATACTCATGTAATTATTTAATAATTATATGTATATTTTAACACACACACTACCCATCCATTACTACTCGTCAGTGAGAAAATACTGCTTTCTCTACACTAAATCCTTTTTACAGGTAAAGCAAAAAATTACCCAGCTCTCTTTTTTTATACAACTCCCAGATTTGGATTTTTCAAAAATGAGCTTAGACTGTCTTCTGACAATTTCGTCCCATGCATGAAAGCTGATGTTCCTAGTAGATATTTAACCTTCTGCCTTCAGTTAGAATGGGTAACTTATTCCTTAGCATTTAATAAAAGTTTTAATTTTGTTTTGCTATCTTCTATAATCATTTCTTCAGCTTTTTGGGCTGCTATAATAGAATACCACAGGTTGGGTGGCTTAAATAACAGAAATTTATTTCTCTCAGTTCTGGAGGCTGGAAAGTCCAGGCTCAAGGTGCCAGCAGATTTGCTTTCCAGTAAGAGTCCACTTCCTGGTTCGCAGATGGCCATCTTCTTGATGAGCCCTCGCATGACATAGAGCAGAGAGAGAGAGAAGAAGCAAGCTCTCTCATGTCTTTTTATAAGGGCACTAATCCCATTTATGAGGGCTCCACTCTCATGACCTAGTTACCTCTGGAAGGCCCCACCTCCTAATACCATCACATTGGAGGTTAGGATGTCAAGATACAAATTTGGGGGGAACATAAACATTCAGCAGCAAGCCTATTAGTGCAATATTTTTGACATACTTAAAATTCCTAATCAGTTAAAAAACTACGTATTATTCAGAAAAGTTTTTTTTTATATAGTACTCATTTGAAATTAAAATTTATATGATTTTAACTAAAATCCTTAAAAAGAAATATTTCTCTGGCCAAGATGACCTGATAAAGAAAATATGAGGATACACATGCTGGCCCCAATTGTGACAAATACTAAGATTTTTTCATATGAAAACAGAAACAAAATGGATGGCGAGTGGGAAGCTGCTGAGTAGCACAGGGAGATCAGCTCGATGCTTTGTGACGACCTAGAGGGGTGGGATAGGGAGGGTGGGAGGGAGGCTCAAGAGGGTGGGGATATATGTATACACATAGCTGATTCACTTTGTTGTACAACAGAAACTAACACAACACTGTAAAGCAATTATACTCCAATAAAGATATTTTTAAAAAGGACAAACCAATTTTAAATAATTTGTATGATTTTATGCGGCATTCCCTATCCTACCCCCAGAGAGTGACTGCAGATGAAAGTGACTCTTGTCTCGGCCAGCCAAAGGGGTCACCATGCATGACTGCCATCTTTTGGTGACCTCTGCCGTTATAAATTAACCACCACAAATCCTGGGCTTCTTGCCATTGTGACTGCCTCCAAAACACATTCTCTAATTTCCCTTATAAACTTTTTCATGCCAAAAATAATGAAAAATGGAATGGGTATAGGAATCTAAAAACTAGTTTTGACTGTTCATAAATGAAGACCCCAATTTGTGGCACACATCTGCAACAAGCATAACTTTAATGGTCCCTTCAACTTACCCCTTGTTTCAAAGCCCATTCTCAAAATATAATCATTACAGCCAAATTTAGTGTTTCTATATTGAAATGTGAAAAAGCATTTTGATAAGACTTATAGGGTTGGCAAAAAATCAGATGCTACTATGGTGATACAAAAGTAGCAATATGAAAACATAAAGCCTTGCATTATTTTAAGTTTCAGAAGCTCGATTTAGCTCAACCAAAGCAGAAAGCAATGTAAAATAATAATAAACAAACCACAAATAATTTTTAGAAAGCCTGTACTGTACCACTAAGAAGTATTTCTTTTGTCCTTCTCAAGAATCTTAATGCCTTAGTTTAAGAGGAAGGTCTGTCAAATTCAGCACTATTGACATTTTGGCCTGGCTATAAGTCTGTCACAGGGCTCTCATGTGTATTGTCAGATGTTCAGCAACATCCCTGGTCTCTATTCACTAGATAACATAGCAAAGCCTTCCTCACCACTGACTCCAACTGCTGTGAAAACCAGAAAGTTCTTCAGGAATTCCAGGTATCCCCCAAGGGACAGAATCTTCCCCTGTTGAGAAACACTGGCTACAGAGTCAGGATGAAGATACAAACAAAAACAAAGACAGAATCAAAAATTTTTGAAATACAATTGTGAGTGATAGAGACAATGGTATTTATAGGAAAAGCTGGACCATTGCTTTATTAAGTCTTTTAAGCATTAATTAACAGCATACTATGTGTCAGGCACTGGCTTGTACTTGCTCACTTTGACATTAATTTGACTTCAGGAAGGACAATCAGGACTTCTCAAGACATAGTACTAGTATATACCACTGCAAAAAAGAATATGAGTTTGGACAGATGGATCTGACAGATTATTGATTTCCTATAGCAGAAAAACCCTCCTATAAAAAGGCTCCAATACCAGCTGTGTTACCACAACTGTGTTACCTGTTGTGATCTTGGGGAAGTCACTTTACATTCCAAACCTCGGTTCTATTTGTTGATGAATAAACCATTACACAGTGTGTTAAGAATTAAAGATAGTATATGTGTAATACATGGCATATGAAAGGTATTAATTACCACTACTTTCCACTAATAATTTACCAACCATTAATCATTTCCATTATTATTTTTTTCCCACAACCATTACTGTTGTGAACCGGGGAGACAGGATCTGCTATATTACCTTGTATCCTGAGTTCAATCCAATATGGACTGATGACAAATCCTATTTATAGTAGTATACAGTTTATTTGAGTCACATAAATAAGGTCATTTTATTCGTTCAAAATTAGAAGAATTCATCTGACATAAAGGAATTGGATTTGAGGACCCTATTATCCTTTGTACTTTCCTAGGCTATAAACTCAATTTTTCTATTTCTGTCTACTAACATAAACATATCCCTAAACGTGACTCTAATTATTCAGTTTCTCACTTCAATACAACCCACCTATAATTCTGTTTAGCCATCTTTTGATGGACACTATTTGTAGCTGTCTTGTCTTGACGGAAAAGCCCTCTGTCATCATCGTGATTTGACATTCTTAGACTAGATTAATGTGTCATTAAACTCTGTGGAACACCTTTAAAACAATTTCAATATTTTTCTTCCTCCTTAAAAAGCAATATATGTTCAGGGAATCTGATTTTAAAAATGCAAATAAACAAAGAGAATAAAATTTAAACCTTAAAAATGTTTCCCTGAGGCATCTCACTAACACACTAATAATACGAAAGCCATGCACATGGCCAAATCAGACAGTGTTAGGAGATACATACTATGTAATTTCTGCTTTTATAGGAAAGCACACAATGCTGTGGGAGCACACGGAAGGTTTCTGGTCCATATTTGGTTGATCATAAAGGCTTCCTGGGAGAAGTGAGTCCTGAAGGCTGAGAAGGAGTTAGCTAATCAAAGGAACAAGGATGTTGGCATGAGGAGTCTAGGCAGGGGAAGGTAATGGCATGAGCAAGAGCCATGGGATATTGGTAGTGGTGGTGGTGGTGCTGGGAATTTGTAAGTGATAAAACTGGTGACATGAACAGGAGAAAGGGTATGCAAGACATTATAAACCATATCAAGCAATTTGGTGTTTCTCCTGAGAGCAAGACAAGAGCCGCTGAGAACTTTAAACAGGAGAAAGGCATATGCAGATTTTTGCTTTATAGAAATCATTTATTGTGGGGAATGGATTGGAGAGAGCTATTTGTGGGGAATGGGCTGGGCAGAAGCCACACTGAAGCAGTGCAGTGTTAAAAGCCTGTTTTGCTAATTTGGGAAAGAGACGAGGAGAGCGAAACTAAGATAATGACAGTGAAGTTGGAGAAAAGTGGATGGGTTTAGGAGATATTTAAGAGGTAAAATTAAGTTTTTTAAAAATGTTAATTGCTTTGATACGAGTGCTGAGAGAAAAAGGTGAATCAAAAATAATGCACATAAGGGCTTCTGATTTAAATGGTTGGGTCAAATTACCTCACAGAATCTCCATTTCCAAATACCTAACAAATTGAAGCAGATTATCAAAAACTCATTCATATTCTTCATCTCTCTCTCATTATATGTATACATAGTATCATGATGTATTGTGTACGTGTATATATAAGTATATGTGGAAATATACAAATGCATATACATAAAATAAATTAGTAAACAAACATGGGAAGGAAAACAGCCCAATGCCCTAAAACTCAAAGAGCAGCAGCCAAAGAGAAAAACCGAAATTCCTGGAGTCGAACAAAAAGCAAATACAGAAAGGTTCCTATCCTGCCCCCAAATGCTGATACATATCAATCAGAAAGATAAAATAAATAATGGTAATTCTCACTATTTAGTCCCAACTCTGGAAGGAGGCCAACCAGTTGAGTAATCTGAAACATAAAACAACTCCTGACCGTTTTACAGAAGTGAAGTTTCCTGAATGAAAGAATGATATGAACGCTAAGGTCCCTCCACAGAGGAACAACATACCCCTCAACAAAGTACCACAGAGCCTTAACCAGGGCATTTAACAAGACTCAGGCATAATCACAGAGACTGGATATTTTAACTAAGTACAGCTCTGCAGTCCCCCAAGGCCCTACGCCCACCATCACGCCCTCAGACATGCATGGAATACAAAATGGAATACCTAGCACTCAAACTACAGCTTTTTGGTTATGTGGCGTTGGGCACACGTTTTGTACACAGTGAGATGGTTAGTCAGGAAGCTCTCTACACTGGAACACAGAAAAGGAAAGACCTGGAAAGAGCCACGCAGGATGCAAAACATGGCATGGCACACTTGCAAACAGATGAAAGAAAATGAGCAAAAATACAGAATTCAAAAAAATGTTTTCAGCCTAGAAAATATAACCCTCAGAACAGAAGAGATTCCCTGAAGGGATGATTGAGCCATAGAGCAATTTGATAAGAGTGTTTCTATCAGAGCTCCACTCAATGTAAAGATGTTAAAATAACAGAATAACATGCACAGGGAGATTGCAGTCCTTCAGAAATAAAACTACTTGTTTACAGGAAAACAAATAAATAAATTTGAAACAGCAAGGAAAAGTCAATTAACTGAGACACGGCATGGTGTAAACACTGCAAACACAGATGTGAAAGACAGGTTTAAAGCAATCAAAGCTAAATTAATAAACCTGAAGAACAAAGGTTCTCCAACATGGGTACTGCTGATAGCTCTAAATAGAAAACTCCACAAATGATACAGAAAAGACAGTTTAAAATGTAACCCAAGAAAGTTTCCCAGAAAGGAAGGAAGGAAAAGGAAGAAGGGAAGAGAAGGAGAAGAGACCAAAAAAAAAAAAACAGTTATGTAGAACCAGCTCCCTCAGGCATTGTTCTTGGTACTTTAAATATACTAACTCAGTACGAAGTAAATTCTATTATTATCCCCGTTTTCAGACGTCAAAACTGAGGCAGAGAGATAAATACCTTGTCCCAGGTCATAAAGGAAGTGGCAGAGCCAGAATTTAAACATAGGTTAGTGTGATGTCAGAGAGTAAAAGAACACATGTTCCAGGAAGACTGGAAACCAAAATAAGTAAATTATTTGAATACTTGAGGCAAAAGAAAGAAAAAAATTTAAATTATCCCTACTGTCTGAATAATCCTAGTGATTGTTCAAATAGGAATACATTTTTTTCTATAATCTGAGATCTCAAACTTGTCCTGACAGCATGCTATCATCTTCCCCCGCACCTTCTCTGCTTCTTCACTTAGATCAGAAGCAGATTCATCAATATGAAAAGGAGACATTTTTGAATAATGTCCATGATTTTACAAAGTACTCCCTAACCCACCTCCAACACCCACCCAGATGAAACATCACCCTACAAAGAAGCTGAAAGTCTACAAATCTCAGCTACATATTTAGCGTTTCTGAACAGACTTTTTTTTTTTTTGAAGCAATTTCTTTAATTTTATCGGAATCCAGACACAACAAGAAAAACACCCAAAACTACAGGGAGACAGAAGACGAGACACAACTCCTCCCCACCCGCCCCCGGCCCTAGAG
This sequence comes from Balaenoptera physalus, assembly GCF_965194825.1. Classification (NCBI taxonomy): domain Eukaryota; kingdom Metazoa; phylum Chordata; class Mammalia; order Artiodactyla; family Balaenopteridae; genus Balaenoptera; species Balaenoptera physalus. The sequence goes on from NC_138891.1 coordinate 56,264,232, forward strand.
TGCGGACAACGTGGGGTGAGGCAGCTGGGGGGAGACCTCGAGCCTCACGGCAGCCCTGCCGGCTCCAGGCCCGCGGGGCCAGAGCGTAACGGGGAGGCACGGCCCAGCCGCCAAGTCAGAACGGCTATGGGGAGGCCCCCTCGAGGAGCTCCGCCCCGTCACCCACACTCCTGCGCAGGCGCAGGGAGCCCACAGCCGGAAGCGGGCCCGGGCCACGGCCACGGCCACGGTCATGATTGAGAAGCAGCTGGAGCGGAGGCAGGAGAGACACGATCATTTGGGCAGAATCAGTTGGCGGGAGAGGGTGGGAGGGCCCCAGGGGCCAAACCCTGAGGTCGCAGGAGGGGGCCCAAAGCGGGGCTCGGGAGTGCGGTCCTGAGGGAGAGGGTCAGCGGCTGGGCCCCTTTCTCCCACTGCCTGCAGCCCCTCCATTACTGCTGCCAGGGGGCACCCCCTCCAGGGAAATGGGATAAGAAAGCAGCCCACCCGCTGCGGCAGACTGCCAGGTGGCTGAAGCCAGGAAGGAAGGCCTGGCCTGGCCTTGGCCTGCCTGCCCCAGAGGCCTGTGGGAAAAGGATGGGTCTAGGAGGGTGAGAAAGGGGCTCCACCGGCTCAGGTCCAAGATGCTTCCGCACGTGGCAAGTCCCCCACGAGCTGGTGGACCGCGCTGGGGGCCAGCAACTGCAGGTAGACAGGAGGCAGCAGCTTCTCAGGAAACTCCTTTGCAGATGCCATCTCCGAGGACAGGAGCTGTGCCTGACACCGGGGTAGGTCTTGAACTGGACCCTGGCGGGTGTGACAACGGACCCAAGCTTCTCGGCTGTCAGGGCCCCAAACCGTACGGGAACCATGGGGTCCAGGTCCCCATGACACTGAAGGGTGGTCAGGTCCTTGGCACCACCGTTGGCTGCCTGGGGGAAGGGGCAGAGGCAGCCAACAGCTCAAGGCCACAGTGCCAGCCAGAGGGCGGGGGCAGGTGAGGGCTGGGAAGGGACAGGGCTCCACCCTGTGAAAAGCCTCCCAGGACGATCCGATTGGCAGGGATCCCATTCTTCGTCTCATGCTCAATCAAGGCCTTGATGCTCTCTGCTGCCTTCTTGATGCCAGCCTCGTCCTCTGGGGCATCTGGACTCAGCCCCATCAGGTCAAACCAGGAGGGCATCACCATCTTCATGTTGAGTGTGGCAGGGGTCCGAGGCGCATGGGGACAGGTGTACTTGACGTAAGGGAGCCGGATGGTGGAGAGGGCGTCAGCGCAGCTGTGCCCTGTGTCTCCAAGGCCACGTAAAAAAATAACCGCAGCTGTTTCCTGCTCAGCTCCAGACACAGTGGCAGCATCCGTGAGCGGGGGCACAGACATGGTGTTACCACACATACACTGCAGGGCTCCACAGCTGGGGCCTCCACTCCTGGGGGTTTCAAGACCTCTCCAGAGATCCTTCTCTTTCTCCCGCCCAGACACACACTCTTCCCACTCTGCCGTCCTGCCTGAACTGAACAGATTTTTAATCTTCACCTTCAAACCTGAGCAAACAACCAAGGATTAACAGACAGCTGAAGAAAGCTTCTTCTGTGAAAGAAAAATAGCAGGAAAACAAACAAACAAAACCTAGAGGAGCCAGATTATACAAAGAAGAAAATGTTCAAAACCTACCATTAATATCATAAGAGAAATTTGATTCATGAAACAAGAGCTTCCTGATTTCAAAATTACTACAAAGCTACAGAAATCACCACAGTGTAGTAATGATATAGGATAGACAAAACCCATTAATTTTGAGAAAAAGGTCAGACAATCCCAATTGAAGAATATTCTACAAAACATCTGATCAATAAACCTCAGAACTGTTAAGGTCAAAAAAACAAAGGAAAGTCTGAGAAACTGTCACAGAGCAGAGGAAGCTAAGGACGCATGATAACTAAATGTAATGTGATATCCAGGATGGGACTCTTCTGTTGACAAAGGTCATTAGGAAGAAAGTAGTAAATTCTGGATAAATTGTAGAGTGTAGTTTTTAGTCATATACTAATGTTGGTTCCTTAGTCGACAAATGTACTATGGTAACATAAGATATTAGCAACAGAGGAAACTCGGTGAGGAGTATACAGGAACTCTCTGTACTGTCTTTGCAATTTTTTTTTTTTTCTGTGGATCTAAAAGTATTCTAAAATAAAATGTTTATGGGAAAAAATGAATGTCTGCCATGATACTCACCTAATGTTGAAAATGGTTATTTCCTGGGGGGGCAGGAGGTTGGCATCTTATACATTTTTCTTCCTTTTTCTTTTTTAAAATATTTTTTACTTTCACTTATGTTCTTCTCTTTATTGTATAAATTCTTTATAATAATCACGTATTTTTTCAAAACCATAACCTAGTTTTCCTTAAAAACAAAACTCAGGCTTCCCTGGTGGCGCAGTGGTTGAGAATCTGCCTGCCAATGCAGGGGACATGGGTTCAAGCCCTGGTCTGGGAGGATCCCACATGCCGTGGAGCAACTAGGCCCGTGAGCCACAACTACTGAGCCTGCACGTCTGGAGCCTGTGCTCCACAACAAGAGAGGCCGTGATAGTGAGAGGCCCATGCACCACGATGAAGAGTGGCCCCGCTTGCCATAACTAGAGAAAGCCCTCGCACAGAAACAAAGATCCAACACAGCCAAAAATAAATAAATTAATTAAATTAAAAAAAAAAACTCAACTGTTACGATGCCCAGGTTTCTGGCTTGGAATACTAGATGGCTGGTAGTTACCATGGCTAACTATTACTGCAATAATACTACAAAACTAACCACTGCAAACTCAGTGGCCTACATTGAACATTTATTTTTCTGGGGCTTCATAAATTGGCTCTGAATGGGTAGGCTGAGCTCCAGGCAGCAGGTTAGGTGCAAGTCAACTCCCTGTGTCTCTCATCCTCCTCGGACAAGTATCTAACCATTAGTTTTTCTCATGGCAACTGGACAAGACCACAGGAGAATGAGAAGAAACACATCATGCTTCTCAAAGCCTTGACCCCAAACTGACCACTTTCACTTCACCAACCTCCCACTGGCCTTCACAAGTCACATGGCCAAGCTCAGCATTGATCAGGCAGGGAAACATATTCTACCCTCTTTAGTAGGGTAGTACCGCAAAGTCACGTGGAAAAGAACATGGATGCATTATAATATAGAGAAGCCATGGAAAATTAAGTGCAGCGACTCAATCTACCTTAGTAGTGTAATTTAATGAGAGGAGAACAGTCATTCCCTACCTATGTTTTTATACAAAACAGGCATCAAACAACTGATTTTGTCCCTTATTTGAGATCAAGAGTAGGAACCTGGGTAGTCAGCACCCCTAGAAGAATTAGCCCACTCCCAGAGCAGGTTCCCCCATCTCTTTCTCTGGGAGTGGTGATGAGCGTTCAGGTTCTTCCACCCCCTCCCCTTACAACAGAGCCTAAGGAATAGCAGAACCAATATTGACACTGCTCCACCACAACTTCCCATCAACAAGGATTTTTAAATAACTGTGGCTCTCTCCACATAGGCCCGGATCACTTCTTTCCCTTCCTTTTCCAAACATAACTCTTCTTTTCACTTTACAAAGGTATTTGTAGGATTTTCATCTCAAGACAATAACTAAACTCTCTAAATGCTGATTAACCAATCAAACTCAACCTCAGTCACTTCCGAACCGTGCCACTTGTGGGAACATCAGTGAACATCTCTAAGCCTCTATTTCCCATTCTGTAAAAAGAAGCAGGTATCACATGCCCTTCCTTCCTCAGATGGTTATTTTGAGAATGGATAAATTTATTCACTAGTAAGCACTTTAGAATCTCTAAATTGCTCTACAACTATGTTGCTCTACAACTTATGTTCCTATTTAATTAAAAATTAATTTGAGTCCAGTCTACATGTTCTAAGAATTATTACAAAAACTTGATGATCTGATCAAAGGGTTAAAGAGAGGTAGGTTTTTTTTTTTCTTCTCTTGTCAAATATAATGAAGTGCAGAATTCGGTCTCATCAATTCCCTTTGCCTTTTTCTGACAGCTAACGCCACTGGTAGACAACCAGTAGGAACAAGTTTTCAGGCTTTGCCCAAAGGCAGCCTGTGATGTTATTCCTGGGGTAAATTATTCAGCTTCTATAAGTTGCTGTGGAAATTAATATACAGCAGCATATTGCTAATAACTTAAATTTAATGTTTTATTGCTTTACACCTAACCTTATGTTTTTATTTATTAATAGGTATTTTGCATTTTAAATAAAGAAATGTCTTTCACTTTCATTATTCATTATTCATTTAGTGTTAGTTAAACTGAAGGTTAGATGTGGCAGGAGTGAAATTTTCTAAATAATAATAGTGTGGGTAAAACATTCCATTAATATCACTGCATTAACGCCACAATTGGATGTTTGTTACAATCTAGCTATGTGGCTCTGCTTTGGATTAGTTTTGTGTACAAAACTGTAGCTTTAATTAAATCAAAGTAGTTGCTAGTTATGCTTTATTTAGGGATTTTTTATGCCAGAATAAAACAAAAATAAGTTTCAGTACTAATAAAATACAAAAACTACTTTTCTTTCATCTGTAATTTATAAGTTGGTAACTGTAATAAGAAGGCATTAGTATTTTTCAATGCCTAGATAATGATGAATAGCTACTTGATTTTTTTTAACTCGAAAACAGAAAAGTAAATAAAACTATTAATGGCAAATGTAACACTGGATGCTTTGCATAATATATATCTTGCTAAACAGAACTTGTGCCATTCACATATGAGTGGTGCAGATGGAGGTAGGCCTTCTGTCTGATATTTTTAGGGAAAAAAAGAAAAAAGAAAAAATTGTTCCCCAGGGGTTACCAATTCTGTTATTGAAGTCTTGAAAATAACAACCTCCATAGCCCAAACATAGCAATTAAAGGAATCAGCAGAGACATAAACCAAGGCAGAACAAAAGACCCAAAAGGAGAAGGGTGAGCCCAGTGGGACAAAAGAGGGCTCAGATGAAGACAGGCTTTTCATGACTCTTGCCACAATTACAATAGGCCACTGACATGAAGTCACAGAATGCAACCACTAAGCAATTACTGAGGTGTATATATGTACGTCTACATTTCCCTTCCAGTTGTCAGCTTCACAAATGTTTTGTCTACAAGAAAAGAAAAAACACAGAGAGAAAATGTAACTGCAATGTAGGGTAGAAAAATTGAGAACTAAGGTTGGACAGTTAGATTACCAGTGTAAATACGGGCTCTACCAACTTGCTAGCTCTGTGGCCTTCCACAAGTCACACACCTTCTCTGCTTCAGCCTTGCAAGTAAACAACTGTTTATTACTAGCAGCGTTCTGTAGGTTGTTACAGGATTAAAAGATAGAATACATTGAAGCACTTTTTAGTAAAGGGCCAAAATAAGATCCTAAATATTATATTTCAGTTTCAGTATTTGACCTATTTGAGCATCAATACCTCTAGACAATTCAGATGTTTTGTGGGCACATACATATCGCTGGTCAAATGTATGTTTTGACAATGTGTGGTTTGGATTAATATAGGCAGGATTTTATAAGTAAAAATGTTCACTTTGAGATATAGGTAATCTGGTTTCTAAGTTGCTTATATCCCATGAGTAATTGCCAAATTTTTTATTTTTGGTTCAGTCAGCACAGTCTCTCTAACGTATTAATTTGTTCTTCACTCTGGCCATTTACAACCCAGTATAAGTGTCTGTTCTGCACAAGAGCCATACAGAATAACATGAAATCTTGCACAAAATCTTGCATGTCTGGCAAAACGGCTGGTTTGGCTAAAGTCATCAACATGAGGTAACCCATCTGAGAGAGCATTTAATTGAACAACAAATTTGAAATACAGGAATTAGTATTAGCTCAAAAGAAAAAAATTGCTTCTGTTCTTTTTGGTTTAGATTATCCAGATGATCTTAGTCAATTCTTGGTTCAGCATTAGAGCTAGGACAATTAAATACTGAAATATCCTGGAATACTCCTGACATATTGTATACTGATCCATTACCATGGGCCTTTCCTCAGAAGTCACTGGGATTACTGCCTGGATTGCAAAATTGAAGTTTGATTTATGCTATCCAGTTCATTTAATCCCCACTTGCATGAGTAATTGCATTGTAATTCCCACATGGTTACACACAACCCACCAGCCTGGAGTTTGAAGCAGACAAGTAATTCCATTTAACAGCTGTTAAAATAGGGGAATCCACAGGTAGCTCTCATTGAAATGTTAATTGCTCTCAGTGCTTCACTCATAAACCCACCCTGAAGTCAGATACTTTAGGCTCTACTGAGAGGAGATATAAAAGTAAGATGAGTTACAGACATCCTGACAGAAAAGGAGGATGGATTCAGTCTTGGGTCTGGATGTGCCTTGGCCCTGGAATCAATATCGGCATGGAAATCAAACAGTGAACGATGTTTGTGAGGCAGTATTTGTTTCCCAGATGGTAAAGAGTTTGCAAAAAGACTCCTAGGGCCCAACGGTGAGTCAGTCAGAAAACATTTGCAAATTCAGGTTGTAAAAAGAGGCTGGAAGGAGTCAATTGACAAATTGCCAAACTATAAAACTATACTGAGTCTGTTGACAGTTCTTTTGGAATACACTAAATGAAGAGTGGATTTGGAACTAAATAAATGAACGTGGCAATTTTATTGGAGCTGACCATTTTGAATGTTGCATAGACAATCACTTTGTACATGGTTTTTCAGCAAAGTGCCTGGGATACTAGATTATCTTTTACCAGCAACTCTTTAGAGAAATGAGGAGTCTAAGGGGGGAAAAAAAATCAATAGCATGATTTGGAGTGAATCAGTTTGCCACTTTGGACCTCAGTTTCTTCCTCTGTAAAATGAAATGATTAAACTAAATGGGTCTCTGAGGTCCCACCAAGGTTCAATTCTTGGGTTTCCAGTATTTGACTATCTCTAGGGTCACTGAAAAAAAAAAACAGGAATAAGTATTCTTATTCAGATACAATAAAAATGCTAAGCTCTAACTGAATAGGCTAGGGAAACAACCATGATTATCTGCAGGTATATCAGGTCTCAGCAAACAAAGGTACAATTAGAGTGAAACGGGGTGATCCAAGAGGAAAAATGGGGACTTTCTGCAGCTGACTTGCCTCAGAATTCTTAATTCCTTTTGTCCATTCAAACTCAACTGTCCAAATTTAATTTTTTGGTCATTTAATTACATTTATTAAGTATTAGTAAGTACTTACTATCTGCCAAATACTCTTGAGATGCAAAAATATACACCAAAAACTAATGGCTAATAATTATAGATTTAATTCAGTTTTTCTTTTTCATGTAAATGCACAAGATTTCACTCACATTTCCACTTTCATGTTATGTTGTAGGCACTTCTAGTGGACAGACAATGCATATAAACAATTATTTTTATAGTCACTCTATGAACGCCCTTTGTTGATGGGGGTGACACTGATGATAAAGAATTTCATCCCAAGAATTTTCCTATCTTTTGGTACTTGAATAGCTGGAGATTTGGGGAATTCAGTTACACTTATGAAAGTCATCTTGAATCTAGAGACAGATGTGTGTGTATGTGTGTGTGTGTGTATGTGTGTATATTCTTCATCAATTTAAAAAGATAATTTTCCAGTAATGGCAACTGATTTTGATGTACTGTGTGAGTTTATAAAAATCTTATTTCAGGGGCTTCCCTGGTGGTGCAGCAGTTGAGAATCTGCCTGCCAATGCAGGGGACACGGGTTCGAGCCCTGGTCTGGGAAGATCCCACATGCCGCGGAGCAACTGGGCCCGTGAGCCACAATTACTGAGCCTGCGCGTCTGGAGCCTGTGCTCCGCAACAAGAGAGGCCGCGATAGTGAGAGGCCCGCGCACCGCGATGAAGAGTGGTCCCCACTTGCCGCAACTAGAGAAAGCCCTCGCGCAGAAACGAAGACCCAACACAGCCATAAATAAATAAATAAATAATTTTTTTAAAAATCTTATTTCATTTATAACATTCATGGATTATTGTCATTTTTTTAAAAATTATTTTTTAAATAATTGCATGCATATGAAAATAGCAAACATATATACACACAGAAAATGTGGGCTTGCCTCCTTCAAAAAAATGTATAGACTTCAGAATATAGATACATAGATAGATAGATAGATAGATATAATATCCATCTCATTGGTTTCTAATTCTTCTAATATTTTTTCTTTCTCAATTTGCTTCCCTTCCATTCATTTGTTCTATTAGCTTACTCTTACTTACTGCTCCTCTCTTCACCCATAGTTTTTGTCATCACACTATTCTAAAAGATTTTCTCAATTTCTGCAAGTGCATCCTCTGGTCATTTCTTGGAGCTACACTGCCAGGATAAAATGAGGTGCCCAAATTTGGATAAGAGGTCAATCTTAGAAGCTCTATCACAAATGACTGCAAGAAGCCAAGGTGCTAACACACATTCCACCGATTCTTGCTCCTGTCTCCTCCATATAACTTTATATTGCTACAAATTACTCCTCACATGCATTAGAGAGTCCCCAGGAGATATTTCACACGTGCTCACAAACCAGTCCAAACTCACTTGGTGCCTCTGCTGCTCCACTGGGTCCCACAGTTCTTTCTGGGAACCGCCATACTCTTTCCTCCAATGTGAATCCCCTCGTTAGTACAGCTACTAGCACTAGTATCTTCTGCCACTGTCAGTGGTGCTCTGGGACCCAGGAGATGCCAAAGCAACATGGTTTTCTATTACCGCATTTCTCAAAATAGCCAGTCCACAATCCCTCTGTTACCAAGAGTAAGGAGGTCCTGCCAGAATGTAAATGAACCCTCTTCTTCCTTTATCAGGAATGTCTTGCTATCATAAAAAGAAAAATGTCAGCTGAAGTAAACAGTGTGCTCATTGACATGGTTGATTTAGGTTCTGATTCAAGCTCCTTATCTCATCATGGACCAATTTATAGACTGGCTCCAGTCCCCGGACCACACTTTGCATATCTCTGCTCTATTATGCAGTGAGGAAGAACAAGGCCTCTCCCTACTGTGATCTTCAACACTTTACAGGGTATCTGATAAGTAATGCTGATGCCCCAGGGCTTGGAGAGTTTCCAGGGAAAGAGCTCTTTTACATTTATTCAAGTGAGAGTCACACTTGAGTCCAGTGAGAGGCAACACTGGACTGGTGTCGAAACTCATGCTCTCCTCACAATCAGCCCACTCCTCTAGTCACTAAGGTCTTTTGCTTAGCAAGCTCCTCATGCCAGATTCTTTCCTCCCTTACAATGAGTTCTCTTCCAAGAGGCTCCTTGAGCTTCATGTAAGTGGGCCTCTTCCAGGTCTGTCCCACCAGATCACCATACATGTCTTATGCAACTTGACACACAAGCTTGTAAGCAGAGTGGAACTCAAGCTTGATTCATTCTCAAGGTCCTTATTCATTTGCTCACCATTTGTTGAGCAGTATGTGCTAAGTAGCACATGGGGTACAGAGGCGGTTAGGGCATGGTATTCACCAGAAGGGACCTGGAAAATAAGGTCAGATAAGGTATGCATACAAATGCATACAATATTACATGAATTCCAATAAGTATAACGAGACAAGTATAAAATGTTTATAGAAGACAGATGTGATGTGATAAAAACAGAAAAATATTTGAGTAAGAAGCTACATTTAAGCTAAGTTTTAAAGCATGTTTATGATTTATGATTAGGGAGAAGGGTTAATGGAGAAGCAGCAGTAAGGCGACTGTGAGACTCAAACTGGATGTTTTCATCTGTGTTCTCCTGGACTCACTCCACGCCATGCAAGAGGAATTCAGTGATATTGCTCACATTCTGATCTTTACTGACTGCATAAAATAATAATAGCAAATGCTACAAAGGTAATGCTGTACCCACTACAATTTTTATCATAATCTTAGCTTATACAATATAAACATTAAAGAAGGAAAGAATATGATTTCTGGTGTTTTGTCAGACCAGTGTTTTGAGGATGTGAATAAAAGGACAATGATGAATCTAAATGGTTTGAAAGCTAATTTCATAGCAGCTATATTTGTGCAAGATGGTGATTATTATCTTGGGAGGCCGTATGATTATTTGAAAGCATTTCTCCTTAAGTCAGAGAAAACTTTTATGCTATCAGTAATTTCCTTGCATTTTTTTCCCTACTAAACTTTAATAGCTTCCTGTGCTCCCAGTTAGATTGATCTGGATCTCATTAACGCACAGTCTAAAAGCTTTTGTTTATAAAAATGAATAATTTGATGAAGAATGGCAATTAGGAGTTGTTTCTTTCAAAGCAATTTCAGTCAATTTAATGCAAACCACTAGGTGTATTTGATTCCATTTTGAGACTCCTGCTTCCTATTATGTTTCACGTGAACTCAATTTCTCATTGATCCCTGAAAGAAAACAATAACTCACCAAAAACACTACCTCCCATTTCTTGTGGTAAGATGTTTACACATATGAACACATGAAAAGCAACTTTTCTCACATCATTTAATAAAAGATAGTGGTTTCCAGGGGCAGCTAACACCCTATGAGTCCCAAGGACTCAACACCAGGGAATATTTTGTCCTAGGCTTGCCTCTTAAATGCTATTCTTTAAAAAAAAAAATAATATATACAGATCCTTCATGGTTAGTACAGGGAAGGAAAATTATTGGAGGGATATCTGAACTACATGGGTCTGCTGTCCCCAAGATCTCCTTTCCCTTGGGGACTCATTAATTTCCACTGCAGTTATCCTCAGGCAGGATGAAGAGCCCCTTCACAGGGCTCATATCGTGCTCCTCTTGCACTGCCGAGGCAGTCCGACACACTTAAATAAGACTCATGGGAGGTCAGGGAATAACAAAAGGAAACCCAATGTGGAGAATGTTGGCTTTAGATCACCTGACTTGTAAGGCATAGCTGACTCAGTATGGTCTCAGGCCACGTGTATCCTTGTATGGCCTCAAGAAAAGAGGCATCTTGTCTAAATCTCTCTCTTCCCAGTAAAATGGTGAAGATATAGAAAGACCCCATCTTTCACTGATCAGCGAGAAGGTACAGTCATCAGATGCCTTCAAGTCGAACCTGAGGGAGTGAGTTTAATCCTTCCCTTTCATGCAACAGCACAGCAACGCTCAAACTGCAGTGACCACAAGTGTCACCAGAGAGATGAGTGAACATGAGAATCTACACAAAGTTTGATTCTGTAGAACTAGGGTGGTACCCAGATAATTGTATTTTAACAGATATCCCAGGAGATTTTAATGCAAGTTCTTTGAGTCACACATTGATAAACTCTATACTAGAGACTTTGCTATGACTTTTCCAGATATTTATTTTCTGGTTATTGTCTCTGGGAATGACCTCCGGGGAAGGCCAAACCTTATCCCTAAGTCTCAGCACAGTCTTTAAGTTTCAATAGGCTTAACTGAGCATAATGATCCTTTCAGAATGGTACTCAATTACATTTATATGAGACAGACGTAGGATAATACAGGTTCTTCTATATAGGACCTGCCACTACCTTTCACAGGGAACTTGAAAAAGTCATTTACCTATGTCCCTAATATGAAAAGGTTTGGCTAGATCTACAGTGCAGGTATTTACTCCAACATACAAAACACATTTATTGAATGCCTACTATGTGCTAGGCACTAAAGTTTCCAACTCGTTTCTTCAGTGGGGACCTTTCAAATTCTAAAACTTCTACACACCACCTTCTCCACATGATTGCTAACAGATTTCAGGTTCTATCAAGGAAGAAGAAAGTATCGTCAAATCACTATTATGGTTTCAGGAACACTTTAAAATAACTCCATTTGATACTATTCAAAATAGCATTTAAATTGGTTTGAAAACTAGTGAGAAAGAGTACATATGAGATATTTTACTTCAGCTAAAGAAAACGATTGGTGTCCATATGGAATTACAGACCTCACACCACAACCCTGCGATTCCCCTGAGATCCACAGGCTGCAGCATGGAAACCACACAACTAGAGGCTCTTCGAGGATTTCAAAGATCCCTAAATTCCAACTTACTGAGACTCTAAGACTGAGATTATTAATAGGAAATGTATTGGTAAGTTAAAAGTTATTAATTAAATATTAATATTAATTAAATTTTTAATTAAAAATTAAAGTATATAACCTGATTTCCTTCTTATTTCTTCTTTCAGAATGTCAAAAGCTGGCTGAGAATGGAATAAAATTCTCAAGATGCAAACCACTCAGTTGTAAGAAGAGGCATTTATGACAACAGTACATAGAACCATGAAATTAACTTGATCAGTTTTATTTTAATTTACCTTAGGCCATACTAATTGATTGCTTTGATTGGTTTATGCCTATAATACCAAGCCTAACTGTATTCAAAGTATTAGAGTGGCATTCTAAGTGCCCTTCTATTTTCACGATTATTTCTGGGAACTACAGACAAGACATCAAGTGGCCCAGTATCATCTTCATTACAATTTGGTCAACCTGAACCTTGGGGGAGCAATTTTGTCTATATCAGCATAGAGACTAACAATCTGCACAAGTTAGTCAATTCAGTTAGAAATCTATTAAACTACGTTTAAATTTATTTTTATAATAATGTAAGCGAACACCTACATGGAATCACTTAGTGTTTTTTTTTTTTTTTTAACTGAGTGTGTTAGGTGTAAATCTGACCCCCGCGTTGTGGTCTCCTTATGAGCCCTGAGCACCTGTCATTCAACGGGCTGATCCTGATGCCCATCAGAGTGTCTGCACATAGCAGATGCTTCACAAATTTGCATTAAATGAATGAATGAATGAACCAATAAAGGTAAATGAATGCTTTTTCTCTGTTTACTTTGTATCATTTAACAGATAGATACGTGCACTTTCTTTTTTTTAAGCCTTTACGCTTCCTATGCTTTGGTCTTAAATATCATTTAGTGACCAGGAAATTTTAACATTCATTCCTGAAGTACCTATCTCGTTCATCAATGACTGTCTTACCTGCTGAAAGAATTCAGCTCCATGCTCTCTACACACAAATGCAGGTCTCTTGAATTTTACTACCACTAAACTGAAGGTCAATTTATTTAACAGCAATCCATTGAACACCAACAATTAAAGGTGCAACGAAGGACAAAACAGAGCATTCAGACTCAAGCCCTATCTGGAAGATCTTAAAATGTAGTGGGAGAGAAAGCACTTATACATAATAAATACCTAACAAACTGTTAATAAATGCTACAGAAAAAGTTCAGGTAAAGTGTTACGAAAAGTAATTAAATCAGCTATAGTTACTCTTAACTGGACTTGTGTAAAGGCTCAGAGAAAATGCCTAAGAAATTCAAGCCAATTTCAGTAGTCCTATTTCATCTGTTCTTTTGTGAGCAAAAATTCCCACTGACCTTAACGTTAAATAGGTGATTAACTATTTATTCACAAGTCTCTACTATTTCATTATAATACATAAGTATGTAATTAAATGTTCATGCCCAAATCCAAGAATCTCAAACAAGTTTCTTTGCCTGAAATTGTAAGCCCTTAATTTTATACTCACCTATCTATCTACCAAGATTCCTAATATAATAATTTGGATTTAAGCCACAACTGATATTCAAATGTTAGATGCAGTCTTGGTAAGTCCAATGCAATAGTGATTACTTTTCAGTAGTGTGCCAAACCTGTACTGTTTGTATCAGTAGTCATCTGATCCGTTAATTTTACGTGATAGCATCTGAAGACCTTTTATTCCCAAAGTTGAAACTTAGGTTGTAGCATTTAGAGGCAGGCCAATTACCTGATATAGCTTTTGTTTTTTTATTGTACTTTTATTTATTTTTTTTGTGGGGGTGGTTTGGAGCTGTTTATTGACTTGTCATTAGCAGACCCAGACCCATTTGGGGTAACAAGTGATGTGGTCTTAATTCCTTTATTTGCTTTTTTTAAATTGTACTTTTAAAGTTTCAATCTCTATGTTACATTAGGAAGATGCAAAACAATTTATTTTTCTAAGCGTCACCAGCGTTTTGCCGAGTAAGATAGATTTTTAAGGGGAAGAATTATTTGTGACATAAAATCCACTAAAATACACCTGTTACCTCTCAAGTTGAAAGATTAAAGGATTTAGATAAATATGTAGAGGTAAGAATAATACCAGAATCCAGCACCAGCGCCATTTTTGTGTAAAAATGACTGATAGTAATTTACATCTCCCATTGGATACACAAAATGTTGTCAAGCCTGATTAATACTAAAACTGATGGTATCTTTTTCAGTTTAATAACGTGGATTCCAATTACTCTACCTGTTATGATTAAGGAGAGGCCACAAAACATTTGATAATTACTAGATGAGATTGTGACAAATTTTTTTACTGGCCTGAATTTTTCCAAATTGCTAAGATAGTTTAAAACTATTTAATAATGCCCTGAATGCAAACAATGTATTTACCTGAGGTAGACTCAGTCTTTAGGAACCTGAAGTTGGGACAGTTTAGGGGATCCCAGGAGGGCCTGGGTAAAGAACACAAAATTACTAGTACAAAATCAAGTACAGCACCTTGAAAGGGTCCAGATCAAGAGAGAAAACCTGAAGCATAAGCATCCTCAGTTTCATGGTAATCCCCTCTGACCAAAATTTACAGTTTTTAACAATATGTTTGGCTTTAAAGGCTCGCCATACAGAGGCTGGCTCAGTTCTCCTAGATAATAATAACATAATTATTATTATAACAATAATAACATGATTATTCCTATGAATTGTGCCTGATGATTTCTATAGTCTTTCTTGCCAGATGCTGCTGGTAGTATAATATGACTGATATTCTATGTAGAGTTTATCCTGCTGGTAGATAGCAGGCTTAAACTTCAGAAGAGATGAACTGCATTGTTAAATTACTATATCCTTTCTTTCTATCTGAAAAAAAAAAGTTACAAAATTTTACAGATAACCATATGTTTCAGAGAAGCCTTAGATTTTTATTATTATTGAAATTAACTTAACAAATATCAATTCAAGCTTTGATCTCTAGATACTTTGATCAATAAAACAAAAAATTATAATTATTCATGCATTTGGCCTTTCTTTAAATCTAGCCGGCCTAAGTCTCCAAAAGATTTTTTATAGATTGAAACTAGATTCTCCCAAGTGGATTGATTTCTTCAAGAAAATTAAAGCAGTGCAGAAAAGAAGAAAGTTATTGCATAAATTGTCTTGGTTTTTGATCAAAGATAGATAACTGTTTTCCTACTTTTAGTTCTAGAGAATAAGGAAGAAGGCCTTGTAACAAAAGGCTTTCTTGACCTTTAATAGTGGAAAAGAAATGATTGAATACTATTCTCTCCTTTAAAATTCGTCCAAAGACTTTTCTCAGAGGCCATAGGGTTTTGATAGAACCCTAACATAAGCATGTGCAGAAAGTTTGTATGTGTGTTCATATATATAATAGTCTGACCTCCACATCCACAGGCTCCACATCTGCAAATCCAACCAACTGCAGTTTAAAATATTCAGAAAAAATATTCCAGAAAGTTCCAAAAAGCAAAACTTGAATTTGCCAAGAGCCAGCAATTATTTACATGGCATTTACATTGTATTTACAACTATCTACATATCATTTACATTGTATTAGGTATTAAAAGTAATCTAGAGATGATTTATATGGGAAGGATGTTTGTAGGTTATATGAAAATACGATGCCATTTTATGTAAGGGATTTGAGCACCTATGAGTTTCGGTATCTGAGAGGGTCTTGGAACCAATCCCCTATGGATACCAAGGGCTGACTATACATATACATATACATACACACACACACACACACACACACACACACACACACACACACACACACAGAGAGAAGGAGAGACATATTGTGAGATATCTCAGGCGGGGGCTGGGAGCTGAGGCTCTGGCTTCGGAGGTCGGATCCCAGGGAGAGGACTGGGATTGGAAGCGTGAACACACCCTGAAGGGGGCTAGTGCACCACAGCTAGCCGGGAGGGAGTCCGGGAAAAAGTCTGCAGCTGCCGAAGAGGCAAGAGACTTTTTCTTGCCTCTTTGTTTCCTGGTGCGCCAGGAGAGGGGATTAAGAGCGCCGCTTAAAGGAGCTCCAGAGACAGGCGCGAGCCGCGGCTATCAGCGCCGACCCCAGAGACGGGCATGAGACACTAAGGCTGCTGCTGCCGCCACCAAGAAGCCTGTGTGCGAGCACAGGTCACTCCCCACACCGACCCTCCCGGGAGCCGGTGCAGCCCGCCACTGCCAGGGTCCCGTGATCCAGGGACAACTTCCCCGGGAGAACGCATGGCGCGCCTCAGGCTGGTGCAACGTCACGCCGGCCTCTGCCACCGCAGGCTCGCCCCGCACTCCGTACCCCTCCCTCCCCGCGGCCTGGGTGAGCCAGAGCCCCCGAAGCAGCTGCTCCTTTAACCCGGTCCTGTGTGAGCAAAGAACTGACGCCCTCAGGCGACCTACATGCAGAGGCGGGGCCAAATCCAAAGCTGAACCCCAGGAGCTGTGCGAACAAAGAAGAGAAAGGGAAATCTCTCCCAGCAGCCTCAGGAGCAGCAGATTAAATCTCCACAATCAACTTGATGTACCCTCCATCTGTGGAATACCTGAATAGACAACATATCATCCCAAATTGAGGAGGTGGACTTTGGGAGCAATGATATATATATATATTTTTTTTCTTTTTCTTTTTCTCTTTTTCTGAGTGTGCACGTGTATGCCTCTGTGTAATTTTGTCTGTATACCTTTGCTTTTACCATTTGTCCTAGGGTTCTGTCGGTCCGTTTTTTTTTGTTTTTGTTTTTTTAGCATACATTTTAGCACTTGTTATCACTGGTGGATTTGTTTTTCGGTTTGGTTGCTCTCTTCCTTCTTTCTTTCTGTTTTTTTTTTTTCTATTTCTTTATTACCTTTTAATTTTTTTATTCTTAATAATCATTTTTTATTTTAATTATTATTTTTTCTTTCTTTTTTTCTCCCTTTTCTTCTGAGCTGTGTGGCTGACAGGGATTTGGTGCTCTGGCTGGGTATGAGGCCTGTGCCTCTGAGGTGGGAGAGCCAAGTTCAGGACATTGGTCCACCAGAGACGTCCCAGCTCCAGGTAATATCAAACAGCAAAAGTTCTCCCAGAGATCTCCAACTCAACGCTAAGACCCGGCTCCACTCAATGACCAGCAAGCTACAGTGCTGGACACCCTATGCCAAACAACTAGCAAGACAGAAACACCACTCCACCCATTAGCAGAGAGGCTGCCTAAAATCATATTAAGGTCACAAACACGCCAAACACACCACCAGACATGGTCCTCCCCACCAGAAAGACAAGATCCAGCCTCATCCACCAGAACACAGGCACTAGTCCCCTCCACCAGGAAGCCTACACAACCCACAGAACCAACATTAGCCACTGGGGGCAGACACCAAAAATTACGGGAACTATGAACCTACAGCCTGCGAAAAGGAGACCCCAAACGCAGTAAGTTAAGCAAAATGAGAAGAAAGAGAAACACACAGCACATGAAAGAGCAAGGTAAAAACCCACCACACCAAACAAATGAAGAGGAAATAGGCAGTCTACCTGAAAAAGAATTCAAAGTAATGATAGTAAAGATGATCCAAAATCTTGGAAAGAGAATAGAGAAAATACAAGAAACGTTTAACAAGGACCTAGAAGAACTAAAGGGCAAACAAACAATGATAAACAACACATTAAATGAAATTAAAAATTATCTACAGGGCTTCCCTGGTGGCGCAGTGGTTGAGAATCTGCCTGCCAATGCAGGGGACACGGGTTCGAGCCCTGGTTTGGGAAGATCCCACATGCCACGGAGCAACTGGGCCCGTGAGCCACAATTGCTGAGCCTGCGCGTCTGGAGCCTGTGCTCCACAACAAGAGAGGCCGCGATGGTGAGAGGCCCGCACACCGCGATGAAGAGTGGTCCCCACTTGCCGCAACTAGAGAAAGCCCTTGCGCAGAAACGAAGACTCAACACGGTCATAAATAAATAAATAAATAAATAAATAAAAGAACGTGAATTTCTTTTAAAAAAAAATTATCTACAGGGAATCAGTAGCAGAATAACTGAGGCAGAAAAACGGATACGTGACCTGGAAGATAAAATACTGGAAATAACTACTGCAGAGCAGAATAAAGTAAAAAGAATGAAAAGAATTGAGGACAGTCTCAGAGACCTCTGGGACAACATTAAAAACACCAACATTCGAACTATAGGGCTCCCAGAAGTAAAAAAGAAAAAGAAGCGGACTGATAAAATATTTGAAGAGATTATAGGTGAAAACTTCCCTAATATGGGAAAGGAAATAGTTATCAAGTCCAGGAAGCACAGAGAGTCCCATACAGGATAAATCCAAGGAGAAACATGCCAAGACACATATTAATCAAATTTTCAAAAATTAACTACAAAGAAAAACTATTAAAAGCAGCAAGGGACAAACAACAAAAATATACAAGGGAATCCCCATAAGGTTACCAGCTGATCTTTCAGCAGAAACTCTGCAAGCCAGAAGGGAGTGGCGGTATATATTTAAAGTAATGAAAGGGAAAAACCTACAACCAAGATTACCCAGCAAGGATCTCATTCAGATTCGACAGAGAAATTAAAACCTTTACAGACAAGCAAAAGCTGAGAGAGTTCAGCACCACCAAACCAGCGTTACAACAAATGCTAAAGGAACTTCTCTAGGCAGAAACACAGAAGAAGGAAAACACCTACAATAACAAATCCAAAACAATTAAGAAAATAGTAATAGGAACATACACATTGATAATTCCCTTAAATGTAAGTGGACTAAATGTTCCAACCAAAAGATATAGACTGGCTGAATGAATACAAAAACAAGACCCATACATATGCTGTCTACAAGAGACCCACTTCAGACCTAGGGACACATACAGACTGAAAGTGAGGGGATGCAAAAAGATATTCCATGCAAAAGGAAATCAAAAGAAAGCTGGAGTAGCAATTCTCATATCAGACAAAACAGACTTTAAAATAAAGAGTATTACAAGAGACAAAGAAGGACACTATATAATGATCAAGGGATCAATCCAAGAAGAAGATATAACAATTGTAAATAATTATGCACCCAACATAGAAGCACCTCAATACATAAGGCAAATGCTAACAGCCATAAAAGGGGAAATTGACAGTAACACAATCAGAGTAGGGGACTTTAACACCCCACTTTCACCAATGGACAGATCATCCAAAATGAAAAGAAATAAGGAAGCACAAGCTTTAAATGATACATTAAACAAGATAGACTTAATTGATATATATAGGACATTCCATCCAAAAACAACAGAATACACATTCTTCTCAAGTGCTCATGGAACATTCTCCAGGATAGGTCACATCTTAGGTCACAAATCAAGCCTTGGTAAATTTAAGAAAATTGAAATTGTATCAAGTATCTTTTCCGACCACAATGCTATGAGACTAGATATCAATTACAGGAAAAAATCTGTAAGAAATACAAACACATGGAGGCTAAACAACACACTACTTAATAACCAAGAGATCACTGAAGAAATCAAAGAGGAAATAAAAAATACCTAGAAAAAAATGACAATGAAAACACGACAACCCAAAACCTATGGGACGCAGCAAAAGCACTTCTAAAAGGGAAGTTTATAGCAATACAATCTTACCTTAAGAAACAAGAAACATCTCAAATAAACAACCTAACCTTGCACCTAAAGCAATTAGAGAAAGAAGAACAAAAAAACCCCAAAGTTAGCAGAAGGAAAGAAATCATAAAGATCAGATCAAAAATAAATGAAAAAGAAATGAAGGAAACGATAGCAAAGATCAATAAAACTAAAAGCTGGTTCTTTGAGAAGATAAACAAAATTGATAAACCATTAGCCAGACTTATCAAGAAAAAAAGGGAGAAGACTGAAATCAATAGAACTAGAAATGAAAAAGGTGAACTAACAACTGACACTGCAGAAATACAAAGGATGATGAGAGATTACAAGCAACTATATGCCAATAAATGGACAACCTAGAAGAAATGGACAAATTCTTAGAAATGCACAACTTTCTTAGACTGAACCAGGAAGAAAGAGAAAATATGAACAGACCTATCACAAGCACTATCACTGAAATTGAAACTGTGATTAAAAATCTTCCAACAAACAAAAGCCCACGACCAGATGGCTTCACAGGCGAATTCTAGCAAACATTTAGAGAAGACCTAACACCTATCCTTCTCAAACTCTTCCAAAATATAGCACAGGGAGGAACACTCCCAAACTCATTCTATGAGGCCACCATCACTCTGATACCAAAACCAGACAAAGATGTCACAAAGACAGAAAACTACAGGCCAATATCACTGATGAACATAGATGCAAAAATCCTCAACAAAATACTAGCAAACAGAATCCAACAGCACATTAAAAGGATCATACGCTATGATCAAGTGGGGTTTATCCCAGGAATGCAAGGATTCTACGATAAATGCAAATCAATCAACGTGATACACCATATTAACAAATTGGAGGAGATAAACCATATGATCATCTCAATAGATGCAGAGAAAGCTTTCGACAAAATTCAACACCCATTTATGATAAAAACCCTCCAGAAAGTAGGCATAGAGGGAACTTTCCTACATAATAAAGGCCATATATGACAAACCCACAGCCAACATCTTCCTCAATGGTGAAAAACTGAAACCATTTGTGCTAAGATTAGGAACAAGACAAGGTTGCCCACTCTAACCACTATTATTCAACATAGTTTTGGAAGTTTTAGCCACAGCAATCAGAGAAGAAAAAGAAATAAAAGGAATCCAAATCGGAAAAGAAGAATTGCAGCTGTCACTGTTTGCAGATGCCATGATATTATACATAGAGAGTCCTAAAGAGGCTACCAGAAAACTACTAGAACTAATCAATGAATTTGACAAAGTAGCAGGATACAAAATTAATGCACAGAAATCTCTTGCATTCTTATACACTAATGGTGAAAAATCTGAAAGTGAAATTAAGAAAACACTCCCATTTACCACTGCAACAAAAAGAATAAAATATCTAGGAATAAACCTACCTAAGGAGACAAAAGACCTGCATGCAGAAAATTATAAGACACTGATGAAATAAATTAAAGATGATACAAATAGATGGAGAGATATACCATGTTCTTAGAGTAGAAGAATCAACATTGTGAAAATGACTATACTACCCAAAGCAATCTACAGATTCAATGCAATCCCTATCAAACTACCAATGGCATTTTTCACAGAACTAGAACAAAAAATTTCACAATCTGTATGGAAACACAAATGGCCCAAAAGAGCCAAAGCAATCTTGAGAAAGAAAAACGGAGCTGGAGGAATCAGGTTTCCTGACTTCAGACTATACCACAAAGCTACACTAATCAAGACAGTATGGTACTGGCACAGAAACAGAAATATAGGTCAATGGAACAGGATAGAAAGCCCAGAGATAAACCCACACACTTATGGTCACCTTATCTTTGATAAAGGAGGCAAGAATATACAGAGGAGAAAAGACAGCTCTTCAATAAGTGGTGCTGGGAAAACTGGACAGCTACATGTAAAAGAATGAAATTAGAACACTCCCTAACACCATACACAAAAATAAACTCAAAATGGATTAAAGACCTAAATGTAAGGCCAGACACCTTCCAACTCTTAGAGGAAAACATAGGCAGAACACTTTATGACATAAATCACAGCAAGATCCTTTTTGACCCACGTCCCAGAGAAATGGAAATAAAAACAAAAATAAACAAATGGGACCTAATGAAACTTAAAAGCTTTTGCACAGTAAATGAAACCATAAACAAGACGAAAAGACAACCCTCAGAATGGGAGAAAACATTTGCAAATGAAGCAACTGACAGTGGATTAATCTCCAAAATTTACAAGCAGCTCATGCAGCTCAATATCAAAAAACCAAACAACCCAATCCAAAAATGGGCAGAAGACCTAAATAGACATTTCTCCAAAGAAGATATACAGATTGCCAACAAACACATGAAAGAATGCTCACCATCACTAATCATTAGAGAAATGGAAATCAAAACTACAATGAGGTATCACCTCACACGGGTCAGAATGGCCATCATAAAAAATCTACAAACCGTAAATGCTGGAGAGGGTGTGGAGAAAAGGGAACCCTCTTGCACTGTTGGTGGGAATGTAAATTGATACAGCCACTATGGAGAACAGTATGGAGGTTCCTTATGAAACTAAAAATAAAACTACCATATGACCCAGCGATCCCACTACTGGGCATATACCCTGAGAAAACCATAATTCAAAAAGAGTCATGTACCACAATGTTCATTGCAGCTCTATTTACAATAGACAGGACATGGAAGCAACCTAAGTGTCCATCAACAGATGAATGGATAATGAAGATGTGGCACATATATACAATGGAATATTACTCAGCCATAAAAGGAAACAAAATTGAGTTATTTGTAGGTAGGTATATGGACCTAGAGTCTGTCATACAGAATGAAGTAAGTCAGAAAGAGAAAAACAAATCCCGTATGCTAACACATATATATGGAATCTAAAAAAAAAAAAAAAAAAAAAATCGTTCTGAAGAATCTAGGGGCAGGACAGGAATAAAGACGCAGATGTAGAGAATGGACTTGAGGACACGGGGAGGGGAAAAGGTAAGCTGGGACGAAGTGAGAGAGTGGCATGGACTTACATATACTACCAATTGTAAAATAGCTAGTAAGAAGCAGCTGCAAAGCACAGGGAGATCAGCTCAGTGCTTTGTGACCACCTAGAGGGGTGGGATAGGGAGGGTGGGAGGGAGACGCAAGAGGGAGGAGATATGGGGATATATGTATACATATAGCTGATTCACTTTGCTGTAAAGCAAAAAGTAACACACCCATTGTAAAGCAATTATACTCCAATAATGATGTTAAAAATAAATAAATACATAAAAATAAAAATACGATATAATTATTATGTAATATTTATGTTTCAAAGCATCTTCATGTCTACCATATTAATTAGTGGAAGTAAGACTCCTTGCTGGATGGTAATTGAAATTCTATATCTGGAGGTAATTATTTAAAAACTTAATTTTTTACTCATTATTTAAACATGTTTTCAATGACAACTGAAGGCTAGACACTACACTATAGGCGCTACAGATACATAGATAAACTGTTCATAGTTTCCTCCCTCAGCAATGAGCAAAGCCATGAAAATAAACAGTTGTACATGGATGGACCTAGAGATTATCTTACTAAGGGAAGTAAGTCAGAGAAAGACAAATATCACATAATATCACTTATACGTGAAATCTAAAAAAATGAAACAAATGAACTTATTTACAAAACAGAAACAGACTCACAGACATAGAAAACCAACTTATGGCTCCCAAAGGGGAAAGGGGCAGGGGATAAATTAGGAGTTTGGGATTAGCAGATACAAACTACTATATATAAAACAGATAACCAACAAGCTCCTGGACTTCCCTGGTGGCACAGTGGTTAAGAATCCACCTGCCAATGTAGGGGACTCAGGTTCAAGTCCTGATCTGGGAAGATCCCACATGTTGAGGAGCAACTAAGCCCATGTGCCACAACTACTGAGCCCACGTGCCACAACTACTGAAGTCCGTGTACCTAGATCCTGTGCTCCGCAACAGGAGAAGCCACCGCAATGAGAAGCCCACACACCGCAATGAACAGTAGCCGCCGTGAACCACAACAAAGAGCAGCCCCCTCACGCCGCAACTAGAGAAAGCTCGCGTGCAGCAACGAAGACCCAATGCAGCCAAAAATAAATAAATAAATAAATAAAATTTTTTTAAAAAAAGGTCCTACTGAATAGCACAGGGAACTATATTCAATATCTTCTAATAAGTTATAATGGAAAAGAATATATATATGTATATAACTGAATCATTTTGCTGTATACCAGAAACTAACAAACACTGTAAATCAACTATACTTCAATTTAAAGAAACAAACAGTTGTAGTGTGTGTTAGGTAGAAAAATGTCCCCAACCCCCAAGTTGGCCACATCCTAATCCTGTGAATATGTTACACTGCCTGGCAAAAGAAAATTAAAACTGCAGGTGGAATTAAGTTGCTAACCAGCTGACCTGGAAATGAAAATGTTATGGATTATTTAGATGGATCCAGTCTAATCGTCCTTAAACATGGAAATAGAGGCAGAAGGGTATGTCAGAGAGACGAGACATAAGGACTTGAATTGCCATAGATAGTTTCAAAGATGGAGGAATGGGACCGGGAACTGAAAAATGTGGTGGTCTCTAGAAGACAGGAGGGAATAGTCCTCACCTTATAGCCAGCAAGGAAATGAGAACCTTAGTCTGATAACTGCAGAGAACTAAATGCTGCCAATGACCTGAATGAGCCTGGAAGAGGATTCTCCCACGGAAGAGCCTCTAGAAAAAGACACAGCCCATCTACACCTTGATTTTAGCCCAGTAAGAGTTATCTACACAATTATAATAAATATATGCTATATTAAGCCACTAAGTTTGTAGTAATTTATTATGGAAATAAAAAATTAATATATAATGATAAGTTAATGGATACATTAAACAAAAGATTATGATCTAGTGTGGTACGAGCTGAAGAAATATCTTAGATATCATGTTAAGAATTTTAGATTCTGTAAGCAGTAAGTAATAAGGAAGCATTAGGAACCTCTAGCTGTGGTTGAACCACAGGAGAGAAAGTATGTATAACTTATTTTTTTGGCTACGTTGGGTCTTTGTTGCTGCTCACGGGCTTTCTCTAGTTGCAGCAAGCGGGGGCTACTCTTCGTTGCGGTGTGCAGGCTTCTCATTGCGGTGGCTTCTCTTGTCGCGGAGCACGGGCTCTAGGCACATGGGCTTCAGTAGTTGTGGCTCGTAGGCTCTAGAGCACAGGCTCAGTAGTTGTGGCGCACGGGCTTAGCTGCTCCGCGGCATGTGAGTTCTTCCCGGACCAGGGCTCAAACCCGTGTCCCCTGCATTGGCAGGCGGATTCTTAACCACTGCACCACCAGGGAAGTCCCTGTATAACTTCTTCTAGATAGCATTTTCCCAAATCACAATTTCTCCAAGTCCCATTATTCCTGGAACTTAAAATAGGTAACACCTATGGTTTTTATTCTTAACTTGTTAAAGAGAGCACTGTTTAGCAAATCTCTCTACTAGTAAACATCTGAGATGGGGCATCTCCAGGAAAATGGCTAAAGTATTTTTGTGAATTAGTTCTCAGGATTTTTCATGTGATAGTCCATGCTCATAGTGAACCTGTGTATTCACTAAATTAAACACAAAATATTTTCTATTTGAGTTTTCCAGTTAGAATAAAGCAGTGCACGTAGCAACTTATTTTCTTGTTTTCACTACTGTGAAAATCCCTGTTTACCTATATAGCAAGCATGCCTCAGGCACTAGTTCTTATTAAGGCTTATATACCAATGCAAGTTTGAGAGTTTAAAGGGGGCCTCTACAGTGATGTAAGTAGAAAGAATATATCTGTTTTTAGCTTAATTAGTGAATAGATCATTCTCCCTGTCATTATATACACCACTGAAAATTTTAGGGAAAAAAGGCCAATCCCAATTTTTGTAGCTGAGGAAAAGCAAGGCAAAAGGCAACTCAAGATAAATTAAGTTTAATTTAAGTGACAGAAGTAGAGTTTTTAATACACCAACATCAATATCATCAGAACAAATTTGAAAAATGCCTGCTACATCCTACAGGGTGATTTTTAAACGTTACATGTTTACTTTTTATGAAGACAGTTGGAAATAGAGTTTACTACCAAGTCTACATGGTACGGCCAAATTCACTGGCTAAGCGGATTTCCAATTTTCTGTTGTCTTAGTAATTGGCTGCAAGGCTAACCGTCAGACTGCCTGTGTGGTAAGCCAATTTATTCATCAAGGAGATATAAAATCCTGGTTCAACTGTGCCTCAGTATACTTCTTGCAATTGCCTGGCTGTTAGAAATGCATGTCTGGTTTATGACTGGAGGGAAGGATTTGGGTCTTACATTGCAATTACTATCCTGTATCAGGATGCTTTAGTTGTCTACAGCAAGACAATCCAAGAGCTGGCGGTAGACCCAGCCAATAAGGAAGGACAAATATTTGGGAGATGACAAGGGCAGAGGCTTGCAACAAAAGTTCAGTTTGGGAAGTAATTACTTCCTTTAAAGATCCAACAGTCTCTAGTTAAAATTGAGGCAAAATATTTAATGGTTAAAATATTTAATTCTATCTTAACAGCCTCCTAACTGGCCTACTCGAATCCACACTGGCCCCTTCCAGTTTATTCTGTAAAGGCTGCCTGAGAGATCTTCTCCAAGGTGTGAATTTCAACAATGCTTGACAGAGTTCACCCTTCAGCCTAAAATCTTTCAATGGCTCCCCTTTCCCTTGGGATAAATACAACACTCAAGAGGCTATGAGGCCCTGTAATGCCCACCTCTCCACCCCATCTTATCTCACCTTTCCCCTTGCTCCCCAGTCATACAGGCCTTTGTGCCTCTCATACTTGCTGGGCTGTCTTCCGCCATTGGGTCTTTACACACTTTTCTCTGAATGGAGGACTGTTCCCTCCCCTGTTGCCTCGTTAACTCCTACTCACCCTTCAGGTCTCAGCTCAAGGAACATTTTCTCAGTGAAGCCTTTCCCTGACCTCCTTAAGTGAAATCCTATTTTTCAGATTCATACCCTCATGTACCACTTTGTATCACTTTTCATTGTTGCAAACCGACTCCTTCCTGTGATTATTTGATGTTATATATCTCTGCCAATAATGGTAAGCTCAGTATTTTTTTGCTGTTTTTTCCCCAGAACCTAGAAAAGTGCCTGAGACATAGGCATGAAAAGTATTTGTTAAATATACAAACAGATGAGGTAAGAATATTTTCAGAGATTTTTGATTACATAACTTCTGTTATACATTGTTAAGCCACTATCTTCCATGAAGAAAATGAATGTATCATCTAGCATAATGCTTAAAACATTCAGTTGCTTAATACAAGTTTAAGAAATAGAATTAAAGTCATATAGGCAGAATTGTATTTATATATAGATCAGAAAAATGTTCATAATAGTTAGCTTTGATCAGTGTGTATGTTAAGAGCAGAGACAAAGAATACCAGTTCTCCTACCTAGAGTCGCTGACTAAAGGGCACAACATAGAGTGTCTTTACAAAGTTTCTGAGAGGTTGGGGTGTACTTACTTAAGATCAACTAATACTAAGAATTACATTTAGTCCTAGAGCAGGGGTTATAACTGGATAGACAAGTTAGGGATCCATGAATCTAAGAGTTAGAATATATTTCATAGATGTACAATTTCATTCGCCTGTTTTGCAGGAAAAAAAACTAAGCCCAACAAAATTAAGAAATATGTCCATGGTCACATCCCTGTTGAGGGTCAAATAGCTGGAGGCCAAATAGCATATTTAGACATTCCTGAATGGTTTCTGTATGTTAAATCTGTACTGATTCTATAGGGAAGTGGATTTTAAAAGATTCACACATACATTTGTGCATGTGGAAAACATTTTCATAGATATTATTTGGCAGATCTGTCAAAGAATTCAAAAATAGAAACAGGTGTTCTGAATTCTAAAATCATAATAACCAAGGCTATTTATTAGATCTAAAACTAAATTTTTTAAAAAATTATATAAGAAAGTAAATATAATCATTACTCGGCTGAATGGTAAGCAATATTAATATAGTCATAAAAAGTATGCAATAATTATTAATTTAACCAAAAGTGATGATATTACTATTGGGATGACTGAAGAAACGTAAGAATGGATAACGTCAAAAATTGACAAATCTAAGGTTTCCCTGGTGGTGCAGTGTTTAAGAATTGCCTACCAATGCAGGGGACACGGGTTCGAGCCCTGGTCTGGGAAGATCCCACATGCCATGGAGCAGCTAAGCCTGGGCACCACAACTACTGAGCCTGCGCTCTAGAGCCCACGAGCCACAACTACTGAGCCCGCCTGCCACAACTACTGAAGCCCGTGCGCCTAGAGCCTGTACTCCGTAACAAGAGAAGCCACTGCAGTGAGAAGCCCGCGCACCACAAGGAAGAGTAGACCATGCTCGCCGCAACTAGAGAAAGCTGCGCACAGCAACGAAGACCCAATGCAGCCAAAAATAAATAAACAAAATAAATAAATTTACTTTAAAAAAATTGACAAACCTAGAAATAACAGTATAAATACCTTATGTAGAAATGTGGAGATAAGTATACAAGTGTTTTAAAATATTGCGTCTGGAGAGTGGAGTGGGTGGTAAAAGATGGTTGGAACAAGGAACTGATGTTTTTCTTAAGCTTTTCAGCACTTGTTTTAGTTTGGGTCTACTTAGGAGAAAGAAGCTGCACAGTGATTTGAGCAAGGAAACTTTAATATTGAAAAAATATTAACTATAACAAGGTAATGAATTAATGGGGGATTAGCTACTAAAGGGTAAAGAAGACTCTCGAGAATATAAAAATAGCAGATGTACAGAGAAGCCACTATTCCTAGGGCCAAGGCAGAGAACCCAGGAAGGAAGAAATCTGGAAGACACCCCCCATCCAGGACTGAACTCTAAGCCTTGCTTTCAAGGGTGCAGCTGGGCTCTACTGCATGGTGTAACAGGTTCATGAGGGGCTGCATTGGCAGGATTCACTAGGAAGCCATCCTCTGGGGTGCCAAAATAAGCCATCTGCAGGGAGGTGCCACAGAAGTGACACTCACCAAGAAACTGTTTTCTGGGGTGCCAGAAGCCGTGCCCATGAGAAGGTGTCTCCGAACTTGTCTGAAAGTCACTTGAGGGGCAGTGCTAGGAACAGGCATCCACAGAGAAGTGCCAGACCTCATAACTCACTCTGAAGCCACCCGAGGGTGTTCCAAGGAAGCTGTCCATGGGGAGGTGCTATTCTTTGGAACTTGCTACCAAAGTTCCAGAACTTTGGCATGAGGAGGTAAAAGGAAAGCCATCCACCGGGAGAAGCAATGCCAGTTACTGGGATTCTGATCTCAGAATGTTGTGAGAAGCTGCCCGTAGAGACATGACATGTTCTGCAAGAGCCCTGGGAGAAGAGCAGGTCAGACCAGGAAGACGGAAGCCCCTTCCTCCTCTAGTGTCTTTCCAGAGCACTCCACTGATAAATATTAACCTCATGCTTGTGTGCAAAGGGGAAATATTTAGTCCAGCTCTATTTTTGCATAGCAGGCAATGAAAAGTGGACTTAGAGGCAATACGCTGATAACCGGAATATTACTTTTTATAATTTGTTAGATAATGTGCATTGATATAAGTCAAAACTAATCTTTTAAAAGTAACTGCTAAGAAAAGAGCAGCTTATCTGAGGACATAGTATGTTTCTTCTTCTTTGAAGGTAAGATTTATTCACCTTGTTCCCTTTGAATCTGGCATCTATAGGAATTCATGTTATCATTCTTAAAGTGTGCCTATTGATGCTACCCCCCATTCCCATTTATATTTTCCCTGCTCTTGATTCTCTGTTCTTAAATATATTTGATCATTGTTTTATAATATGCATATTTGAAGGTAGTCTCAGTAGCTTATAATAAATAAGACATGGTCCTTGATTTCCAGAAGTTTATTGTCTGGCTGAGGTCATAAGACAAACTCACTGAAAACTATTAGGGAAAAACAAAGTATAGAATCTTATTTAGTGATAAATTTTGCAGGACAAAAACCGACGTACTTGGAGTTCCCTGAAGGGAGAATATCCAAACTGTAGCAGTCAGTGAAAACTTCCTGAAGACTTCAAGTGATCTTTAAAACAAGAATATACACTGAGGGAAAGCAAAGGAGAGGCACAGGGAAGACACTGACTCACCCCACAGGGAGTTCCTAGGATGGTGAAGATCAGCGTTTGATAAGCTGACATCCATGACTCGCCATGGTCTGGCCCCACTGGCCCCTTTATCATTGTCTTTGACCCCTGCTCAACAACAATTCTCTATTCTTTTACTTCAGCTTATCTATTGCCCTGAACACACCTTATTCATATTTCTATTCAACATTCTTCTCACATTTTCTTCTTGGAAGTCACCTTTCTTTTCCCTCTTCATCTGTTTGAGTGTTGCCCATCACTCAAGACCAACTATTCTGGCCTACAGGGATTTCTCCCTTTTCTGAACTTCTATAGTACTTAATTCTATACCACTCACTTAAAGGTCATATTATTTTGTGGTAAAGTAGAATAGTGGAAAGTGCGTAGACCTACAGTCAGAAAACTTGGATTCAAATCCTGGCTCTCCAACATTTTGGCACCATTTCCTAACCTCTCTCAGTCTCTAGGTTTTCACTATAATTTAGGGAAGGTGATACCTTCTTTGTAGGGCTGTTATGAGGACTGAATGGTATTATATACATATATGTGCCTTGAAAATTTTGCTGAATGACAATACACATACAGTTTGTGTTAGTGTTTGTGTGTGTTTCCACTCTATCTAGGATATACACTTAGAGATGGAACAATATCTAATAACTGTTTGTATTCTCCTTAGCACTTAGCACATTTCTCAGCACATAGTAGGCACTAAATAAACACTAAATGATTAAAACCCAATCAGTTTCTGTAAAAATATAAAGTGAACCCTCTGCACGATATTTGCTTTATCTGTCCTCATTTGTACCCATTAGATGCATCCAAGTTACAATATTCGTCACTGCAGAAATTACTGATGAAAAACTATTTGAACTGGTAACAACCATCTTGGCTCTGTCAAACCCTGGGTTTATAAAAGCGGTTTGGAACTCATGAGCTGTCACAGCAATAATACTCACTTGATACATTTTATAGATAGCAATTGCTGGTAAGTGTTCCTGCAATGAAGTACTCAAATAACTTGTATGACTAGGAATGCCAGTCCCCCATCAGTCAAGTGGGAGATCTTAGGAAATCAATTTCACCAGCAGTTGTGGAACTCCTAAATTTTTTTCTTTCAAAATATAAGTCATGTCCAAGAGATTCCAAACAAACTATATTGACAGAGCAGTTCCTGGGTAGGGTGGGAAGGGGCAGAGCTAAACAGAGGTAGAGGTGGTGTTGGTTCTGTGATATAATGTCAAGAGAACACACTTTGGAGCCAGTCACACCAAGCACAAATCCCAACTCCATCGTCTACTAGGATCTTGGCATTAGGCCTTCTTTAAACGTCAACATTTTTCTATAGAAAATGGCAATAATGCAGTTGTCATGAAAATTAAAAATAAGTTGCTAAAGCACCTAGCACAGGGTACTGTGTGGAACTTGGGTGATGAGCACAGTGTATGGTTAACTCAATAGGATGAGGTGATACTTGAAGGTTTGCCTACAGACCTACTCCACAAAATTTCCAACATACTGGTGCAGAAAGTAAGCGCCTGTGTCATGGCCTCAACAAAGACTCATGGCCCCACTCCTCATTAAGTACCTTTCCCAGGGTCATAGACTCAGCAATTAACTTTAGCCTGGGCCTGCTGCATTCAAGACAAGTTCTGTGATAGCTGTACTTAACAAAAGAATCCTCCCTCTCCCTCACCCCCGTGGACAACTCATTAGAAATATCACTTGGCACCCACAGGGTGAGCAGCACTCTATTTGACACGCTAATGGATTCAGCTATGATTAGTCAGGGTCTGTGCTTTAAAGGTAAGGATGATCCTTTCGTTGTCCTCATTGGGATACTAAGGTAAAGGCTGGAAATGAATTCGATGAGATCTGACATGTTATCTCCTGAAGAACTTAACCTCTATGAGATTCTGGTAATATAGTTGTGAAGGTTAAATGAAATTAGATTTGTAAAGCACTTAGCATAGGGCCAAGCACATCGTGAGCAGCAGTAGCAACAACATTATTAGAACAAGTAGTCCCTGTAAGGACGGAATCGCCAGAAATACCAACCCTAGAAGCTGCTATAAAGGGTTATGCATTACTTTTAAATTAGACTGCTTTTCAAATGTTAAAGCGGTAGAAGGGAACAAATAGAAAACAGCTGCGGTAAGGTAACTGTATGACCTTTTATTGTCAGTGGCTGACTGCGGGAGCTGCCTTCTACCACTGGCTGTGCGGCTGCTTTATGGCGAGGGGGGGGTGGGTGGAGACCTTGGGCTAGTCAGTGAATGTCACTGAGACTCAGTTTCCTTTTGTAAAGTGAGGCTGTTGGAATAGAACTATTCGGGTTGCTTTCAGCTCTGCTCTGCTTCTTAAACGTGGGATCTGTTCTGGTGATGG
The DNA here is from genome assembly GCF_965194825.1 of Balaenoptera physalus. Lineage (NCBI taxonomy): Eukaryota > Metazoa > Chordata > Mammalia > Artiodactyla > Balaenopteridae > Balaenoptera > Balaenoptera physalus. The sequence continues at coordinate 56,296,487 of NC_138891.1, forward strand.
TAAGAAGAAAGCTCTGTGGCGGGAGAGCAGGAGCAAAAATAGGGACAGAAAATCTTGGAGCTGAGATTACAAATGAAAATGCTTTAAAGGGAGTAACCAAGCAATATATTTGCTTGGAGGCATGGTTTTTTAAATGTCTGCCTACTGACTGTGTGACATATGTGCTTGAACAGAGTTCCTATAGCAAGTTGACAATGATTTGATTTTCTCTGTTGTCTGACACTCTAAATTCTTATTTCCTAGGTTACCATAGCGCTCTCTCTAGCCACTGTCACTGTGAGTTTTGACTGTGTGGGCTTAATAGGATGCAAGTTTTGGGCAATGCTGTTGACTCCCTATCCCTTTCAAATTAGACGTTCTCCTAATTCCCGAAAATAAAATATCTACAGTGCTTCTAGGCAAGTCTTCAACTTAGTAACCTCTCAAAAACATAGCCCTTCTATTTCTGTCTGCTGAAGACAAGAGGATGTATTTTCCTATTATGAAGCCATGTGTGCGGGGGGTTGGGGGGTGGGGAGGAATATGCTGGATGTAATGGGCCAGAATCTCAAGCTAGAGTGGAGGCAGGTTTCCTCAAGGGAGCCTCCAAAGACAGAAATACAGTGTGGGAGGAAAGCAGAATCTCTCAGCTCAGAGCAGGCAAAAGAAAGCAGACACTGAAGTCTGTATATGAGAACAACAACAAAGACGACAGAGAAATGGTCCACTCTCCTTCCACCCTTTCTTCTACCAACAGGAATCCCTTCCAAATTCCACTCAGGATTCCCGTTTCCATTGCAAGTTCCACACAGGTCTTATTAGATGGAATGTGTTTGCTAGGAGGGCACGTTTATTCCCCACTCCTCCGGCTCCCTGGAGGAGGGACTTCCCCCAAAAGCTTCTGGCCTCTTGCCCTACCTTTTCTCATCTCCAAGGAGGAGTGATCTGTTTGGTGAAAGTGGGAGAGGAATCCAGAATGCACAACTCAGCTTCTTGCACGCCCTGTCTCGGGAGCAGCCTTCCCACAGAGGGAGGACTTCTGCTTCTGCTTCTGCTTCTGCTGAAAGGCCCCTGCCCTGAGGGGAGGCTGCCTGACCCTGTACTTCAGCATCAGGAAGCCCGCATGTGAGCAGATAGAAGCCACACTCTCCACCATTTTACGTGCAATGAACACATCTTTCCTACTCGTTTGCCTCACTTCACATTTTGTTCAGCACACAGGTGGGGAGGGGCGAGTTACTGTTGTTTCTCCCCAGTCATAAAATTTGACTGATGTACATTCTAGTGGGAAATCTGCTACGACGTCCTCAGCCATTTCTTACTGCAAGAGTCAACTCATTTCTGTTGGTTCCTTCCTTTCCCATTGCCTCTTATTCACCCAAAGCCATGTGCTAATCCATGGGATTGATTATTAAGGAAGCCATCTGTACGACCCGGTGATTAATAAAACAGAATAGTCTAGACCAGAAAAAGATTAGCTTCATACTTAATGTGTTTCAGCCATCAATTTAACCAGAATAATAACTGCTTGGGATTGAACCCCATTGTAGTGGAAATGTGGGCTGAAAATAACTCTGTATCTATCCATACTGGCTGACCAAATCACAGAATTTAACTAGTAGGAAGCATACATAGGCTGAATCCACTCTCTCTTTTGCATCTGAAGTACACTGACAGGCATAGTATAGGGTTAAAAGTAGCATGAATTTTCACCTTGGTTTTGTCACTGATCTGTCACTGAGCTGTTTATCACAGCAGATAACCCTTCTGAACCCTGGATTTATTTCTATAAAATGGAGATAATAACTACCTTGCAATATTCCAGGAATATTAAATTACATAATGCATGGGAAAAATAGTTATATCCTGTAATATGTATATATGACTATGAATTGCTAATATCATCAATAGAGATACTGAAAAGAGACAGAACCTTACATGTCAAAGGTCAGATAAGCCATTTAGTGTCCTGTCAAGAGAAGAGCCCGTCTTCTTATCTTCTAGCTTCTAGTAAAGTTTCTCAAAGTGAGGTCCAAGGACTATTTTTAAATAAACACATTATTTTTAAGCCCCACTCCGTCTCTAAATCAGAATATCTATAGGCAAGCTCTGGAATCTGTATTTTAACAATGAATACTAAGTTTAGGAAGGAACCACTACATCTGGTCCAAAAGTGTTTTTAATATTACATAATGTTGCATTCTCATCAATTATAGGTGTTAATTCTCTCCTTTACTTGAAAAACATCTTAAAAGAATCAGTTCAGTCAAAATATTTCCCTCTATTTTGAGCTCCTTGGGTCACTCTAAGTATTGATATATCTCCTCACAATTTAAAAAACAACTTTCAAATTCCTACAACCAAACATCTCCATCTTAAACTTTCCACTCTTGAAATGATAATTCTAATATTTATTTCATCTCCTTTAAAAGTCAGTTTGGAACTCTCAACCCTTGGGCAGCGAGAGGCCTGGATAAGAATCATTAAACCACAGCACAAACTATAATAAGTATAACAGGTGAAACCCAATTATTACAAACTCCATAAAACTGCCACATGGTTATATTCTAATAGAATTGGGTTACAGGAAACACAGTGCCAGAAATTAGGCCCAGGTTTGTGGAACTTGGAAAGCAAAGCAGCTTCTTTGAAGTGAATTATTCAGTGAAAAGAAGTGCTTTGAATAGAATACAGATACAAAGGCTGTATCATGTAGGCTAGGCTCCAGAGCTTCTGGGTCTTTCTGTAGGTGCTGAGCATGCCCGGCCTCGGACTGTGAATAAGGTGGAGCCTTTAGAGTGTGCAGAGGAGCAGTGGGACGTGACTTTCATTTTCACAGCACCTCGCTGGCTGTGATGTTGGTACGAAGGTAGAAATAGGGAGACCAGTTCGAAGGCTATTTCCATAATCTAGTGGAAGATGGTGGGTAGCAGCAGGGGAAGGGATGAGAAGCTATCAGCCTCTGGATATATTTAAAAGGTAGAGCTGACAGGATTTAATCCTCAAGTCAATTTAACTGAGCATGGTCCAAATGGAAATGACTCTCTGTTCTACAAAACAGTTTTTAACAACTTTTATTTTTCAAGGAAGTAATAAAGAAAAATGGAGGCTAGAACCTAACAAATGTATATTAACACAGTATAACATAATATATGTATCATATGTTCAATATAATACAGCATAATATAAAATATACATAAACACAAAAATACATATAATCTATTCACATATGCAACAAAATATAGAGTCTACACATGTTCTTAGTGCAAGCATATTATTGGGCTGGCCGAAAAGTTCGTTCAGGGAGTGAATATGTTGTTCAGTAAAGTTCTTGATGAAAATGAAAAATGTCTTTTATTTTTTACTTAAAACTGAACAAACTTTTTGGCCAGCCCAATATAAGCTAGGTAGGTATACTCTCAACTTTACTTAACCAAATTCAGTTTTGTTTAAAACCATGGTATTATAAAAGCTCCAAAATATAGCTATTAACAAATAGTTACATGGTTTTGCCACGTTCCCTTTCTTGGTCTATACATTTTTTTAAAATACCCAGTTTGAATTTTTCTCCTTTAAACCAGGTCTTTGCTCTCAGTGAAGCAGTTTTTCCTCCCTTTCTATTTTTCTTCTGTAGGCTCAGCTTATCTCGCCCTTCCATTGTCCTCCAAGTTCTTAGTTTTTGAAACTGATCTTCCACGCATGCACATTTCCCCTGGGAAACTTCTGTTCCACCTTTCACACTGCTGACTAGTTTTCTTCATCTTCCCTCCCTTGTTTCCTTGAGCTAGCCTCCTATTGGTGGACCAATCAGGGAGGACTATTTCCCTTCACCCAGGAGGCTTATAAAACCATCTCTGCAAACTAACTAGAGGTTCTGTGATTGAAGTCAAGATATCAGTTGAAGCTATAAATAAAATGTAGCACTCAGAGCTGAAGCAGTGTTTTTGTCTTTAAGTTATTCAGCAGGACACCATCATTTCATCTCTTCTACACATCTTTTTATTACATTGCATTTTAATGTTCAACATGACACCCCAAATAAAATGCTGAAACCCCCTGTGGACACTTTATTGTGTATTCCATCTATTTTCTGCTTGGAAGCAGGATATTAGTTTATAAAATGGTTTTCTCAAATGAAATTAGGGAGTAAACCAGTGTGATTCAGGCATTCACAATTGCGTATCAGCTTCCTATTGTGGAAGGATTAAATGTGATTTCAAACAATAGAAGCAATCCCAGGAAGAAATTACACAGGTGGCTGCGTTGATTATCATGTCACAATTAGGCTTTGGGTTAATATTCCTCAGCAAAGATCTACTGATAACAGCTTTATTAGAGCCATGATTATTCTAGGAAGATCAACTTTGATCACTTGGCTATCCAAATTTTGCTTTACCTTTGAGGCTCCTCTGTGTATATTTTCATGTCAGATCTCTTTTCTTGTTTTAGTGGAATAATTTTGCTGTATGATTGTCAGTACAATATGCTTGGTTGTTACCATTTTGTATTAATTGCACAAGGCTTGAATTCTCAGTCAATATTGTTTCATAATTATGCTTGTCATGAAAGCACGGCCTAGTTATTATTCTCACAATTTAAAACAAGCACAGAGAATTAATCAATCTGTGTATAAGTAATTCTTTTTTAGTGTAGCCTATATTCATTCATTTAAAAAAAAAAGGTATAGATTATACCCACCATGTTATCAAACACCTGAACACAAAATAAAACCTGTTAAACATCTAGGTGAAGAGAAAATTGCTCAGATATTCTAATGAATGTTTCCATTTCCATTCTATCTACTATCATATTTGTTGACCTCTGTTCGCAGTTAAAGTTTCTCTATTCTCCACACCCTCCTCCTCTCAAATATGAATCTTAATGAATACTTATTGCAATCAGAATTTCACTGATAATAACTAACACCTGTAATTGCTTACTTTGGGTCAGGCAGCATTCTAAGTGCATTCCACATATGAACATAGTCAGTCATCACACCAACCCTAAGTACCATTATCGTTCCCATTGTACAGTTGAGATCACTTGGCCTTTGTCCAAACTAATAAGTGGAAGAGCTGTGAGCTGAAGCCAGAGACATCTGACTTGCTGCTCTCAGCCCTACACATTATCAATCCCACCCCACCACCCCGACCCTGCCAAAGAAGAGGGTGTGGATCCAGTTTGAGGAGCAGTGATTTAGTCATGTTTTTAAGAGTGCAATTTTGAAAAAATAAATAAGTATTATCAAACACATGAGTGGAGACTCTAATCTTTCTACTTTGGGGACTTGCGGTCCAGGTCGGAATTCCTGCATCCCTGCCATATGATATTAATAGCACCACAATACGAAGATGACTTCTAACAGTGCTGACAATGACTAAACAAACTTGAAAATTCAGGCAATTACACAGAAAGCATAACCAATACCCATTTCCTAAAAAGGGCAAAGTAAAAATATTTAGATTACCAAGATAAATTGGTACCTAAATTCCACAGAAAAGTCTAAACTTCGTTGTGCTTATGTTGAGTTCTTATGGTCCTAGAGCCATGGTTTATACTATTAAGATCTGGGGCCAAAATACTGCAGGCAGAAAAATCATTCTTTTAGCCAATAAATATTAGATGAAACTCATTAGGCACCAATTGTATGTCAGGAGTTATTATAGACCCTGAAGGACTGAACTACAGCATGCCTGATTAAAACAAACAAACAAACAAATGTATCCCTAACCTAAGTACAGCCAGGCTAACTATTTAACATGGAAGTTTTATGTTTAAAATGTGTATCAGGAATTTTACATCACTACAAATGCAACAAACACTGACAACAGAATCCCTTCTTAGATTGCTAATAATTTATATTAGTCCCTCATTGCCGCCCCCCCTGCTCCAACAGCTCTGAGACCCTGGAGACACAGTTATAAGCAACACAATCTCTCCTCTCAGTTGAACATGTGGAGGGGACTCCCTTTCTGGCTGGCAGAATTTCACACAGCACTTTCTACTTGAATGCCACCTTCTCACTCACCACTTTCAACACGTCCTTGATTGGCCCAGTTCTGACTGCCCCTTCATAACTCCTGTAGGTCATCTCTGTGCCTATTTTCATCCAGCCCAGCTTGATCCGTGACTGCTCCCAGGTTTGTAGGCATGGACTCGCCCAGTACATGTGCTCCTCTGAACCCCACCTGACCCACCGTGGGCATCCAGGCTCTGCTCCTGGGCACGCTTCCCGCTGGGCAGGCACCTGGCTTACCATCTGCTTGGCTTCCCTTGCAGCCCGGCTACTCTCCTCACACCCACCTCTCCTCCTTCTCCCACCTCGCTGGGCTGGAAGAGTGTGCATATTAATCAGTGTTCATTTGTTGACATCCATGAACATTTTGCACAAAAAGATTCCATTTTCTAAGCCAGGAAACAAAATGAAGCCAAAGACAGGCTTAAAGGGTAATACATTCTTACATTCTTTACAAGTTGAAGTTAAGAGGTTTAATCAGAGCGGTTTGCTCTTTTATCTCTATTAGAGATATTGAGACAAAGTTTTAGAAAAACTAAATGAATAACATGCCATTCAGATCACCACAGGCGATCGAGACGGATGCTGTAAAACCCAGTTTGTAAATCTCCAAACGGTCAATTAGCAGACCAGTATGAGCAATGAGTAGACCTTACAGCCTTTCCCAAGCAAACACGTAATTAAAAACAAATACTGTGTAGCATGGATGTGATGCTTTACAGTGTACCCCACCTGCCAACCAGCAGCTAAATTCATTCCAAGACTGTCTGGCCAATTAGCTGCTTCCCTATTGGGTGACTCAGGTTCCCTGTATGAGCACCATTTGCAAGAATCCACATCAGATTGGGCCTTTTGTTCTCAGAAGGCAGCAGAGCTTCCAGGAGCAGGTCTCTAGACTGGATGAATTCTGCCTCGCTCACAGAATGTATTCTTTGTACTCACTTCACAAGGGACTGGAGACATTCCAATTTCGATACCAGAATAGAATCCCCAGGTTCTAACAAGAAAAGAATACTATCACATGTTTTTCCTACAGGTAATTGTAATTAGGAAAAGAAAAATCAAACACTGGGGTTTGACAACTTCATCAAGGGCCTTTGGCAAAAAACTCAAGTAGAATGGCTAATTTTTTCTCTTAGATAAAAATAATCCATGAAATCAGGTCAAGTGAAAGTTACTGGTTTATTCTATAATTGGTTTTGCACATGTGTTCAGAAACACAGAAAGCTAGAATTAAAAGAAAAATTTTGTGCTTAAATCTTACAACTGACGAAATTGAGACCCAAGGTCATATAAAGTGGGAAGCAGAAGAAAAGCCTAACATTCTCTCCACTATACTATACTCTGAGTGAATTTAGGATGGTGTATTTACTCACGATATGTATAGATTTCATGTGCATAAACACAGACCTCTAAATAGGTCTTCACATGCATTTTTATGTGTGACCCTCACCTTCCGTAGTTAGGAGAGTCCAATAGTAAAGGATTTTGTTAACAGAAGCACTCTTACATTATGTCACAGGAAGACCCCAGCTACATAGATATAGAATTTTTCTTTTTGTAAATCTGGAACATTTAATCATCCATTCAATGAGCATTTTACTTAACATTATTTGTATGCCAGGCATAAAGATAGTGAATCTTATGGCAAAAATCACAGATAGGTTTTGAGACAAAACCAATTATCAGCAGCTAATTTCTAATGCTGTGTTAAGAAGGATTCTGAAGAGTTGTCTGAACTGAGAATAAAAGAGTGATTATATACGATTTTTACTGACCATAATGTGCATAGGAATGGTAGCAAATATGTTACTGAGATGGCATGCCTATTGTAGGACTATTCTTCCGGCTCCAATATTCCCTACAGATTCTACCTCCAATGTTTCTGTTTAAATGCTTGCCTGAAGTTGTACAAAAGAAGTGGTTGCTTGTAAATAATTGCTTCCCTCTTTGTTCCAACATGAAAAGAAGAAATGGGAGAATCCATGGAGTTAGGATGGAGGTGGTAGAGACAGAGGGTGATTAAAAACAACTAGTCTGTTCACCAGGAAGGTAGATCCTGAATCAGAGCTTCCTGGCTGCAGTTGCAGACCACACTCAAAGTGACTGCTTTGCTTTAGCTACTGGGGAAAATATGAGGAGTATTTTGGAAAGGTTCTTTATTACAAAACTTCCTTTATGACTTATAATAGTGATTTACTGAGAAAATTCACTCTTTCCTCAATGACAAATGCAGTCCAATTTTCAAGTTTATAACATTTTCTGAGTAACTTTATGAAATCAATGAACCTTTCTTCAGCAAAATGAAATCATAGGTATACATTAAATATGCGTTTAAACTGGAAAGGAAAGAAAAATCAAAATGGTTCCATTATTTCCCTGTTGAAAAGGCTTTTGTAATCAGTATAAGTCTTTCAATGCTGGTTTCTTTAATCATTTGGTTGGTATAAAACCATAAGTGACGTGCCCTCGAAATCATGAAGAGAAGCCAGGAAGTCAATATTAAGTTCACTATAAGAATATGATGAATTTGCACTATTGTCTGGTCTCATTATATTCTTTGTCACAAAAATGAGTTATCACAGAATTACAATGTCTAGTATGTTCTTCTTTATAATGCATTCTTATTCACATGACAAGAATTACAACAAGAGGAGAAAACGGACAAAATTAATCCACCCACATGACAGAAAATACCGCATCAAAGTAACTTGTGACAGGTAAGTATTTTTGTGAAAGCATTTATTGATGGCGTCTGAAATATCAGTCTACCTACATCAGTTCTTTATGTGCCCCATCAAAGATCTATCACGAGTGGAACCCTAGAAAAAACATCTTCTGAAAATGGTTTAGATGTAAAGAAAAGAAACAGGGGTCATTTTGTACATGATCTTCAGAGGAAATCCCTAACTAAATCAATAATTTGGATTTTACAGCACTCCTCCTGAACAAATTCCATCCTACTTTATCCCTTTTTTGAGAACTTCCTACTTCTGGATTTGGCAGAAAAAGTTCATTTGCAGATTATATATTAGGGAAAGAAAAGGAATAGAAAGATTTCAAATAATAAATTAATTCATTTCTTAAGGTACATTTGCTTTCTACTTTGGATCTAGGTAGTAACCAATATAAAATATTCTTACAGTAATAGATATAGCATGTATTGTTTAACTAAATCAAATTAGCTGAATGTGAAAATGCAATGTAGTCATTCTAGGCAAGAGGGAAATGATGTTGAGGATCAGAGACAATAGGTGACTGTAATTTATGTTTGTTCATGTATGAATAACTCTGATAAAGGTAGCCTGGAATGAATAATGTAGAGATTTTTCAAAAGCAAAACATGCAATGATGTGTGATGAAGTAGAGAGATCGCCAAGCATAGACCAAATAATTATCTTCAAAAAATTAGTTCTTGGTTCCTGGAGAGAAGATGGCGGAAGAGTAAGACACGGAGATCACCTTCCTTCCCACAGATACAGTAGAAATACATCTACACGTGGAACTGCTCCTACAGAACACCCACTGAACGCTGGCAGAAAACGTCCGACCTCCAAAAAGGCAAGAAACTCCCCCCGTACTTGGGTAGGGCAAAAGAAAAAAGAAATAACAGAGACAAAAGAATAGGGACGGCACCTGCACCAGTGGGAGGGAGCAGTGAAGGAGGAAAGATTTCCACGCACTAGGAAGCCCCTTCGCGGGCGGAGACTGCGGGTGGCGGAGGGGGGAAGCTTCGGAGCCACGGAGGACAGCGCAGCCACAGGGGTGTGGAGGGCAAAGTGGAGAGGTTCCCGCACGGAGGCTCGGCGCCGAGCAGCACTCTCCAGCCCGAGAGGCTTGTCTGCTCACCCGCCGGGGCGGGCGGGGCTGGGAGCTGAGGATCGCAGGGAGAGGACTGGGGCTGGCGGCGTGAACACAGCCTGAAGGGGTTAGCGCACCACAGCTGGCTGGGAGGCAGACCGGGAAAAGGTCTGCAGCTGCCGAAGAGGCAAGAGACTTTTTCTTGCCTCTTTGTTTCGCTGCGCGCAAGGAGAGGGGATTCAGAGTGCCGCCTAAACGAACTCCAGAGAAGGGCGCGAGCCGCGGCGATCAGCACAGACCCCAGAGACGGGCATGAGACGCTGGGGCTGCTGCTGCCGCCTCCAAAAAGCCTGTGTGTGAGCACAGGTCACTCTCCACACCGCCCCTCCCGGGAGCCTGTGCAGCCCGCCACCGCCAGGCTCCCGTGATCCAGGGACAAGTTCCCTGGGAGAACACACAGCGCACCTCAGGCTGGTGCAACGTCACGCCGGCCTCAGCCGCCGCAGGCTCGCCCCGCCTCCTCCGTACCCCTCCCTCCCCGCGGCCTGGGTGAGCCAGAGCCCCCGAAGCAGCTGCTCCTTTAACCCCGTCCTGTCTGGGCGGGGAATAGACGCCCTCAGGCGACCTACACGCAGAGGCGGGGCCAAATCCAAAGCTGAACCCCAGGAGCTGTGCGAACAGGGAAGAGAAAGGGAAATCCCTCCCAGCAGCCTCAGAAGCAGCGGATTAAAACCCCACAAACAACTTGATGTGCCTGCATCTGTTGAATACCTGAATAGACAACGAATCATCCCAAATTCAGGAGGTGGACTTTGGGAGCAGGATATATTAATTTTTCCCCTTTTCCTTTTTTTTGTGAGTGTATATGTATATGCTTCTGGGTGAGATTTTGTCTGTATAGCTTTGCTTTACAATAGCTTTATTTTACTTCACTATATTATAGCCTCTTTCTTTCTTTCTTTCTATTTTTTCTCCCTTTTACTCTGAGCAGTGTGGACGAAAGGCTCTTGGTGCTCCAGCCAGGCATCAGGGCCGTGCCTCTGAGGTGGGAGAGCCAACTTCAGGACACTGGTCCACAAGAGACCTCCCAGCTCCACGTAATACCAAAAGGCAAAAATCTCTCAGAGATCTCAATCACAACATCAAGACCCAGCTTCACTCAACGACCAGCAAGCTACAGTGCTGGACACCCTATGCCAAAGAACTAGCAAGACAGGAACACAGCCCCATCCATTAGCAGAGAGGCTGCCTAAAATCATAATAAGGCCACAGACACCCCAAAATACACCACCACACGTGGACGTGCCCACCAGAAAGACAAGATCCAGCCTCATCCACCAGAGCTCAGGCACTAGTTCCCTCCACCAGGAAGCCTACACAACCCACTGAACCAACCTTAGCCACTGGGGACAGATACCAAAAACAACGGGAACTACAAACCTGCAGCCTGTGAAAAGGAGACCCCAAACACAGTAAGATAAGCAAAATGAGATGACAGAAAAACACACAGCAGATGAAGGAGCAGGGTCAAAAAACACTAGACTTAACAAATGAAGAGGAAATAGGTAGTCTACCTGAAAAAGAATTCAGAATAATGATAGTAAGGATGATCCAAAATCTTGGAAATAGAATAGACAAAATGCAAGAAACATATAACAAGGACGTAGAAGAACTAAAGAGGAACCAAGCAATGATGAAAACCACAATAAATGAAATTAAAAATACTTTGGATGGGATCAATAGCAGAATAACTGAGGCAGAAGAAAGGATAAGTGACCTGGAAGATAAAATGGTGGAAATAACTACTACAGAGCAGGATAAAGAAAAAAGAATGAAAAGAACCGAGGACAGTCTCAGAGACCTCTGGGACAACATTAAACGCACCAACATTCAAATTATAGGGGTCCCAGAAGAAGAAGAGAAAAAGAAAGGGACTGAGAAAATATTTGAAGAGATTATAGTTGAAAACTTCCCTAATATGGGAAAGGAAATAGTTAATCAAGTCCTGGAAGCACAGAGAGTCCCATACAGGATAAACCCAAGGAGAAACACGCCAAGACACATATTAATCAAACTGTCAAAAATTAAATATAAGGAAAACATATTAAAGGCAGCAAGGGAAAAAAAACAAATAACACATAAGGGAATCCCCATAAGGTTAACATCTGATCTTTCAGCAGAAACTCTGCAAGCCAGAAGGGAGTGGCAGTATATACTTAAAGTGATGAAGGAGAAAAACCTACAACCAAGATTACACTACCCAGCAAGGATCTCATTCAGATTCAATGGAGAAATTAAAACCTTTACAGACAAGCAAAAGCTGAGAGAGTTCAGCACCACCAAACCAGCCTTACAACAAATGCTAAAGGAACTTCTCTAGGCAAGAAACACAAGAGAAGGAAAACACCTACAATAACAAACCCAAAACATTTAAGAAAATGGGAATAGGAACATACATATCGATAATTACCTTGAATGTAAATGGATTAAATGCTCCCACCAAAAGACACAGGCTGGCTGAATGGATACAAAAACAAGACCCATATATATGCTGTCTGCAAGAGACCCACTTCAGACCTAGAGACACATACAGACTGAAAGTGAGGGGATGGAAAAAGATATTCCATGCAAATGGAAATCAAAAGAAAGCTGGAGTAGCAATTCTCATATCAGACAAAATAGACTTTAAAATAAAGACTATTACAAGAGACAAAGAAGGACACTATACAATGATCAAGGGATCGATCCAAGAGGAAGCTATAACAATTGTAAATATTTATGCACCCAACATAGGAGCACCTCAATACATAAGGCAAATGCTAACAGCCATAAAAGGGGAAATCGACAGCAACACAATCATAGTAGGGGACTTTAACACCCCACTTTCACCAATGGACAGATCATCCAAAATGAAAATAAATAAGGAAACACAAGCTTTAAATGATATATTAAACAAGATGGACTTAATTGATATTTATAGGACATTCCATCCAAAAACAACAGAATACACATTTTTCTCAAGTGCTCATGGAACATTCTCCAGGATAGATCATATCTTGGGTCACAAATCAAGCCTTGGTAAATTTAAGAAAATTGAAATCGTATCAAGTATCTTTTCCGACCACAACGCTATGAGAGTAGATATCAATTACAGGAAAAGATCTGTAAAAAATACAAACACATGGAGGCTACACAATACATTACTTAATAACGAAGTGATTACTGAAGAAATCAAAGGGGAAATTAAAAAATACCTAGAAACAAATGACAATGGAGATACGACGACCCAAAACCTATGGGACGCAGCAAAAGCAGTGCTAAGAGGGAAGTTTATAGCAATACAAGCCTACCTCAAGAAACAGGAAACATCTCGAATAAACAACCTAACCTTGCACCTAAAGCAATTAGAGAAAGAAGATCAAATAAACCCCAAAGCCAGCAGAAGGAAAGAAATTATAAAGATCAGGTCAGAAATAAATGAAAAAGAAATGAAGGAAACAATAGCAAAAACCAATGAAACTAAAAGCTGGTTCTTTGAGAAGATAAACAAAATTGATAAACCATTAGCCAGACTCATCAAGAGAAAAAGGGAGAAGACTCAGATCAATAGAATTAGAAATGAAAAAGGAGAAGTAACAACTGACACTGCAGAAATACAAAAGATCATGAGAGATTACTACAAGCAACTCTATGCCAATAAAATGGACAATCTGGAAGAAATGGACAGATTCTTAGAAATGCACAAACTGCCGAGACTGAACCAGGAAGAAATAGAAAATATGAACAGACCAATCACAAGCACTGAAATTGAAACTGTGATTAAAAACCTTCCAACAAACAAAAGCCCAGGACCAGATGGCTTCACAGGTGAATTCTATCAAACATTTAGAGAAGAGCTAACACCTATCCTTCTCAAACTCTTCCAAAATATTGCAGAGGGAGGAACACTCCCAAACTCATTCTACGAGGCCACCATCACCCTGATACCAAAACCAGACAAAGATGTCACAAAGAAAGAAAACTACAGGCCAATATCACTGATGAACATAGATGCAAAAATCCTCAACAAAATACTAGCAAACAGAATCCAACAGCACATTAAAAGGATCATACACCATGATCAAGTGGGGTTTATCCCAGGAATGCAAGGATTCTTCAATATACGCAAATCAATCAATGTGATACATCATATTAACAAATTGAAGGAGAAAAACCATATGATCATCTCAATAGATGCAGAGAAAGCTTTCGACAAAATTCAGCACCCATTTATGATAAAAGCCCTGCAGAAAGTAGGCATAGAGGGAACTTTCCTCAACATAATAAAGGCCATATATGACAAACCCACAGCCAACATTGTCCTCAATGGTGAAAAACTGAAACCATTTCCACTAAGATCAGGAACAAGACAAGGTTGCCCACTCTCACCACTATTATTCAACATAGTTTTGGAAGTGTTAGCCACAGCAATCAGAGAAGACAAAGAAATAAAAGGAATCCAAATCAGAAAAGAAGAAGTAAAGCTGTCACTATTTGCAGATGACATGATACTATACATAGAGAATCCTAAAGATGCTACCAGAAAACTCCTAGAGCTAATCAATGAATTTGGTAAAGTAGCAGGATACAAAATTAATGCACAGAAATCTCTTGCATTTCTATACACTAATGACGAAAAATCTGAAAGTGAAATTAAGAACACACTCCCATTTACCACTGCAACAAAAAGAATAAAATATCTAGGAATAAACCTACCTAAGGAGACAAAAGACCTGTATGCAGAAAATTATAAGACACTGATGAAAGAAATTAAAGATGATACAAATAGATGGAGAGATATACCATGTTCCTGGATTGGAAGAATCAACATTGTGAAAATGACTCTACTACCCAAAGCAATCTACAGATTCAATGCAATCCCTATCAAACTACCACTGGCATTTTTCACAGAACTAGAACAAAAAAATTCACAATTTGTATGGAAACACAAAAGACCCCGAATAGCCAAAGCAATCTTGAGAACGAAAAATGGAGCTGGGGGAATCAGGCTCCCTGACTTCAGACTATATTACAAAGCTTCAGTAATCAAGACAGTTTGGTACTGGCACAAAAACAGAAATATAGATCAATGGAACAGGATAGAAAGCCCAGAGATAAACCCACGCACATATGGTCACCTTATCTTTGATAAAGGAGGCAAGCATATACAGTGGAGAAAAGACAGCCTCTTCAATAAGTGGTGCTGGGAAAATTGGACAGGTACATGTAAAAGTATGAAATTAGAACACTCCCTGACACCATGCACAAAAATAAACTCAAAATGGATTAAAGATCTAAGTGTAAGGGCAGACACTATCAAACTCTTAGAGGAAAACATAGGCAGAACACTCTATGACATACATCACAGCAAGATTCTTTTTGACCCAGCTCCCAGAGAAATGGAAATAAGAACACAAATAAACAAATGGGACCTAATGAAACTTACAAGCTTTTGCACAGCAAAGGAAACCATAAACAAGACCAAAAGACAACCGTCAGAATGGGAGAAAATATTTGCAAATGAAGCAACTGACAAAGGATTAATCTCCAAGATTTACAAGCAGCTCATGCAGCTCAATAACAAAAAAACGAACAACCCAATCCAAAAATGGGCTGAAGACCTAAATAGACATTTCTCCAAAGAAGATATACAGATGGCCTACAGACACATGAAAGAATGCTCATCATCATTAATCATTAGAGAAATGCAAATCAAAACTACAATGAGGTATCATCTCACACCGGTCAGAATGGCCATCATCAAAAAATCTAGAAACAATAAATGCTGGAGAGGGTGTGGAGGAAAGGGAACACTCTTGCACTGTTGGTGGGAATGTAAATTGATACAGCCACTATGGAGAACAGTATGGAGGTTCCTTAAAAAACTACAAATAGAACTACCATACGACCCAGCAATCCCACTACTGGGCATATACCCTGAGAAAACCATAGGTCAAAAAGAGTCATGTACCAAAATGTTCATTGCAGCTCTATTTACAATAGCCAGGACATGGAAGCAACCTAAATGTCCATCGACAGATGAATGGATAAAGAAGATGTGGCACATATATACAATGGAATATTACTCAGCCATAAAAAGAAATGAAATGGAGGTATTTGTTATGAGGTGGATGGAGTTAGAGTCTGTCATACAGAGTGAAGTAAGTCAGAAAGAGAAAAACAAATACAGTATGCTAACACATATATATGGAATATAAGGGAAAAAAAAAAAAAAAAAAGGCCATGAAGAACCTAGTGGCAAGACGGGAATAAAGACACAGACCTACTAGAGAATGGACTTGAGGATATGGGGAGGGGGTGGGGTGAGATGTGACAGGGTAAGAGAGTGTCATGGACATATATACACTACCAAATGTAAAATAGATAACTAGTGGGAAGCAGCCGCATAGCACAGGGAGATCAGCTCGGTGCTTTGTGACCACCTAGAGGGGTGGGGTGGGGAGGGTGGGAGGGAGGGAGATGCAAGAGGGAAGAGAAATGGGAACATATTGTATATGTATAACTGATTCACTTTGTTATAAAGCAGAAGCTAACACACCATTGTAAGGCAATTATACTTCAATAAAGATGTTAAAAAAAAAAAAAATTAGTTCTTGGGAAGCATTTACTCTGGAAATTCACTAAAGTCCAGGCTCTGGCCCACAGCACTATAAATTCAGAAGTTTATGCATGCTTTCCGTACAAGAAAGTTCTCCAAGACTTGTGTGTCAAACCAGAAGACCAGTTTATTGTTTGTTTTGCTTAAAATGATTACTGTATTGAACCAATTCATTTTCAATGGTCCATAAAAGAAGATAATATATGTTTTTCAAGGTACCAGAAAACTAAATGGAAAAAATATTGCTACATTTCTGTGTGGGGGAAGTCACATCGCTAAAGAAAAGTATGACAACTTCTCCATCATGCCCCTATTAACTCTCATTTGGATATGGATCTAAGGTAGATGATAAATGAGAAAAGACACACAGTAGCTAATCAGATCCCCAGTGATTATACAATTGCAGACCCAGCAGAACACAAGCTCCTGAAGCAGGTTTCTCATTGACTGATGCTTAGAATATCTTTCCTGGCCTTCCTTAGTCAGAAAACGCAATTTAGTACGGTATTGTACTTTCATGACAGATTATATACCCACTTGATTTTCTTCTAAGGTGAACACAAGTAGCATTCAGCCCAAGTGCCATTTCTGTAAGAAGGTACGAAACAGGTATGACAAATTTATTATACAAGCAGTAAACACCAGATTTTGAAAGTACACAAGTTGCAGTTCAATCCTGGTTTTAAGAGTTATTCTAATGTCATTAAAACACATAAATAAGACATCTACTCTTCCAGGTAGATTTATCCAATGGGTATTTACCATTATAATTACCTATTTCTTATGGGGAACACACACTAATTACCTGACCTAAATTTAGAATGAAAGTTTGGGGGCTGGAATCATTATTCTGAAGACTGTTGTCTGTACTTAAATGAAGAACTGTAATAAACTAATCAAACGAAACTGAATTTAAGTGCTTTGGGAACTGCTTAATATTTTTAACCAGTACAACAATATAGCTTCTAAAGAAACTGGCATATTCATTGTAAACAATTAAATCTTGGAGACTGACATTACAGATGCATATGCTCTGTTAAAGTAATTTAAGATTACCTTTCACGTTAAAAGAACAGCATCTTGTAAATATGCGATTCAATTATCTAAATCATTGTCTTAGTACATTATAAGAAATTTAGTAATATTTCAACACCAAAAATAATAAAGCAGGCCACAGTAGTTATTTCAAATACAGTAAATGTAATAAAGCCCATTTCAGCAATTCTACACTGAGAAAACTTAATTTTGAGTTAGAAATTAGGTGGATTCACACACACATTACACACAAGCCTACCATGACAAAACATTGTGTGTCTAAGGGGAAAAGAATGATTTAATTAAATCCTTGAATTTTAAATCTTTTATAACCATACAAATGTTGACCTTCTCCATCATTCTTACCACTGCAGATCTGTGTTGCTCAGCTAAGGAAATAATGTAGGATGTCACTATGACTTGTTATACTTCTGGACTTTTCTATTTTGATAATCCTTTACATATCTTGAAACACATGGGGCTATTCTACCACTGGCAATTACTTTTTAATAGAGTACAAGTAAATCATTTTCACATTGCTGTTCTCCCTAAAATTACTCGGTCTTATATTTTTGGCTGAGGATGGTGGGGCTTATCCTATTCATTTTGAGATAATACATGTCATTTAATGACTCCTCCTTCCCCTACACCCACTTGCTGCCAGGCAGACATGTCTTTAAACTTGTCCTAAACCCAGTTCCATGGTTTGAACTATGAGTGCTTAACTGCCTTCTTCCTCATGCATCTCTATGCCACACAGTCTCCCTCATACATGTCCAATTGCCCTCCATCTCCAATTGTCTCCATTCTAGATGAAGAACCAAATTTCTTTACTAGTTTCCATACGGAATCTACTCACATTAAGTATTCAGGACTCATTAGGCTTGACTAGGGTTGAGGTAGGTCATGATCTCCTGCCCTCTCCTTGTTCTACCCAGTCTCTTTTTTCCATCATCTCTCATCTCCCACTCCTCCTCAGAAGCAACAAGCAAAACCTCCCTCTGACCCAGCAGTGTAGCTCCACCCACATCTAGGCCCCTTAGTTCTCAGGTCTCAGCTTCTATCTGGAGAAAAAATCAAATCATGTTACCAAAAACTCACAGGTTCTCCCCTCTCAAGAGGAATCCTGTTGAGACTTAATCTCATTACCTTTCTATTCTCCCCTCTTAAGAGGAATCCTGTTGAGACTTAATCTTGTTACCTTTCTATCACCCATAACTCCATGCACACAAATGATTTTCCTTATATGTTTATTGAATGAACACTTGGGAGCTCATACAAAGCTGCCTAATTTGTGTAAGTGTAAAAGTCCAGATACCAATTTCCTGTTATACTGGTTGTGAAACCTAGGAAAATAACAAAGCCCTCAGACTCTCACTTTCTTCATCTAGAAATGGGAACAATAAAGTATAGTTGCATTAAATCAGAAATGGGTTGTGTACGAGAAAGTGCGAGAAAGAAAAATAACAGTTCAAGTAAAGCAAGAATTCTATCCACTATTTCACTCTTTGAAGTTATGCACATACACAATAGTATGAAATCTACACTGAACTCATTGATGTGTGTTGGTTAAATCCATGAAAAGAATGGGGAAATGATTTCAAGGGTCTCCTGGCCTTTGACAAGTGAAACACTGTTCAGGTGGCCCAGTAAGCTGGTGTGATGACATATCTTCAACAATCTCAAGAAAAATATTAAGGAATTAATATGCAGTCACTGAGAAACATTGACTAATGGAAAATTATAAGAACTGATAAAAATCCTCTCTACATAATGATGATGACAACCAGGGAGAGAGTAGTCTGCTGGGTGAAATCTTTTTTTTTTTTTTTTTTTTAATTTGTTGAAGTATCTCTAGCAGGGAAATACTGAATGATTTAATTTCTGAATGTAGTCTCTACTGAATTATATACAAAAACATTATTATAGGCATTATACATGTATTATTTGCATTACTGAAGGATTCACTGTAGAATTTGTTTAACTATATTGGGTCTAGTATGTAACATTTTATTTATGTACAAATTTCCAGGAGTACATCTAAAGACTCATAGAACTAGAAAAATACATAAGGTCTTCTAGTCTCATCCCTTCATTTCCAGCTAAGGAAATTGAGATATAAGATAGTTGCACTGCATTGCCCTAAGTGTGAATAATAATTCAAGACTCCTAACTGCTAGAATAAGAGATTTGTGATTCTTTTTCATCTCTTCCATCAGTGATTCTCAACACTAGCTACATATTAGGATCAACTAGGAAGCATTTTTAAAATGGCCATGCCCATGTGTCACCCTAGAGATTCTAAGTGAATAGGTCTAGGATGGGCTCTGTCATCTACATTTGTTTTAAATCTCCCCAAGTGATTCGAATATATAGCCAGAGTTGAGAACACATTTTGTATGTAGTACTAGGCTATTTACCCTTAACTCCATGTAACTGGAGGCACAAGGCAGGGAGTGAGGAATATACATTTTGATGAAGTTTATCTTACTTGCCCCCTGGAGAGCATACCTGAAGTCTGACCCCTAATTCACTGCTTCTCAGACCACTCTCAGTGACCTCCATCAAAATGTGCTGTTACTAAAATCAAATACTCAATTTCTTCTCTTAATTCAGAAAACAATTTTAAGCCAGTGGAATACCACGTTCTCCATTTAAAGTTTTTCTTCTATAATCATTTCTATATATGACAGATGTTAGAGATCATCTATGCTAAAATATAGCATAAGATGATATCTAGTTAAGAAAAACATTTTCTATTTATTTCCTTTAAATTTAGTATAGCAATATTTTATTTTGCTTGTTGCCTAATAAGCACCATGAATTGCAGATATATTACCTTCTAAACAACATAGAAAGCACTACCTTAATTCATTAATCTGTACCCCTACTTGATTTCAGTTTCCAAATCCAGAAATTTTGTAGTCCCTTTGACTAAAACAATCTTAAAAATAGTAGGTACTGAAAACATACTTATTGAATTGAATTTATTTCCTCTGTTATAGTTTTCCAGTAATCTGTTGTTGAGATATTTCCATTTTTTCTATTCATAATTTTCTAAGCTTTGTCTCATTCACTTTATCTTCTCTCTAAAAATCCTAGTTTAGCCAAGATTTGAAAAATAAGCTAGAGTGACTAGATAAAAAGATAAGCATGTACAAAGCTCTGGAGTTAAAAGTGAAAAATTGCTGGTTTAGTGAACAAAAAACAGATGTTAAGTATAGTGCATGAAATGAGAGAGGATGTGAGTGCTAAGAAATGAGACAACCATCTTACTCCCATCCTACTGTCAAGATCGGATGACTTCCTATGTCAGCTTGGGGCTTCCTTCTTATCTAGCTACATCTTCCCATGCTAAATGTTGCCCTGATCATCTCTACAGCCATTGAATTTGGCTATAAGGTTCCTGATCTATACCAGCTGCCAAATGACAAAGTCCTAAAATACCACTTAAAAGTTTTTTTTCAAAAAATTACGTAAACCCTCCTTTGCTGAGTCTTAAAGTTCTACAGACTAACCCCAATTTACCTTTCACCTCCTCATTTTCACTGGCGAGGAAAATGAAGCCAAAGTCATAGAGTAGTGAGTAGCAGCAAATACTCTGTCCAGGATTTTTTTTTTAATAGATTATAATGTTTAATATTTTTTTAAGAAGTTCATTTCTTTTCATTGCTGAGTAGTGTTCCACAGTACGTTTGTTTGACCATTCTGCTTTCATAAGACATTTGCAGTTTCCAGAAGATTTTTTTTTTTTAACATGGATGACCACAACAAAAGCAACAATGATTGCAATTACCAAACATGAAACACACTCATACTATGTCATAATATTGTCTGTCCAGGATTTTAACTTAAACTATGTCCATCCCACACTTCTAGAGCGTTTTATTAAAGGGACAATGCTGTGGTTATGCTGGCATTTGAGCTGGACTTGGCAGTCATTAGAGCTGGGAAAAAGGGAGGAAAAAAAACTGAGCTAAAAAAGATATTCATTTCGTCCACCTAGCAACCCTAGTATTCTGGGGACTATGTCCCTGCCCTGCCCTACAGGCCTGCAGTTATTGTGAAGACAGCATATTATTAGTCATGATCCTGCCATCCTGACTACAGCTGAATGATCCAAACTGGACCGATTAGAGCCTTTCCCAGGATATATGGACTTGTGACCCAGTAGGTGGAGTGGTTGTTGGCCATATTTCCCGCAATACAGACCACATCTAGAGTAGGAATCAAGAATGATATGAACAAACAAAGAAAAGCAAAAATGAGAGGCAGAGAGATTTCTGAAGGTATTTAAGTCGGGAACTCATATTTATGTGGCCTACTGCTTGGTGATGCTTCCCACAGCCTTGTTGTTCTAGGAAATGGCCCTGTATATTTTGAATAACTCCCATCTTTTGCTTAAGTGAGTCCATTTGAGATGTTGTCACTTGAAATCCAAACAATCCTAACTTATACACACACTTTGAGACATGAGCTGTTGCAGTGGCAGCTCAGGATCTGAGCAGATGGCAGTCCTTATTCCTTAGCAGCAAAGCAGTTGGTTCAGCTATCACTGATTGTCTTTTGAGTGCAGACTATGTGCTCACAAAATCCAGAGCAACTAAGGACAAGAGACCCAGATTTAAAGAAACTGGAGAATGTTGGCTAACTTTTATAAACTGAAGTATGGTGTTAAGAAAGAAAGAAAAAAAAGGCCACTGCAATTTGATCCACTTGAAAGCAGGACAGAATAACTGCAGGAGGAATCTAAGTTTAAGAGAAATGCTTGTTATCTACATGTTTGAGATCAATGACTATCAGATAATCATATATATTTTTTATGAATAAGAGAAGAAAATAGATCTCCCACCCTAAAGGTAGAAGCCTGTAAATACTGGAAATGGGAGTGGAGAGGGCTGAGAAGAGCCAGGGGACTCTGGGAAGCCTGAGCCTCCTTGTGTCTCCAAGTGCATTACCCTCTGTAACTCCCGTCTGCCAAAGACAATGAGGCTTCTAACTGGAAAGCAGTTTTGGAGCAGCAACTTTCTACTTTAAACCTGCCCAGCCTCCTCCATTTTGGGTCTATTCATGTTTGGTTGCATTGTTAGCTGCAGAGAAAGAACTCCCAGGCACAGTGTTTATAAAGCAGAAGCCCAAACGCACAGGTACAATGACCTTGGGCTTCACTTTCAAGGGTAGATGGAATTTCAGTAGACAGAGAGAGGAGCCTAAAGAGAATAATCCAGTCAAAGGATGAAAAAGTCCACCTTTTGTAAGAGGAGGAATGATAGTCCAGTGTGACTGGGCAAGGTACACGGGAGCACAGAAAATTAAGGTTGTCAGCAACATCCTGGGGTCTCCAGTACTTTTCAGAGGCCACTCAAAGGTCTCCTTTATTTATTTCTGACTTCTTAGCCTCCTTCCTTATAGACACAGTTAATGGACCACTGACTACTAGACAAGTAAAGTGTGGCTATAATTCCTCTTAGAATACTTACTGGTTTCCTTAACAGTGAATCCCCATATTCTTACTGGTAAGACATATTTCCTACAAAAGAGCATGCCATGCAGGGTTTTTCTTAATTATAATATACAGAAACATAGAAATATAGTTACCTCCATCTCCCCTTCTACTACCCACCTGGCCTGACACTAAAAATATACAAAAATGAATGTATTTAGATTAATTTTTATTACAATAAAAAATGGTTTCTTAAAAAATATCTGTAAATGACTATTATTAAACGTGCTCAAAAATCAAGGGTCAACAGTATCCTGAATATATGTATATATTAATAGCTCTGCTGTTCAATTAGGTAGCCAATAGTCTTAAGTGCCTATTTAAATTTAAATAAAAATTTCACCCTACAGGCACACTAACCACATCTCAAGTACCTAATTGCTACATGTGGCTAGTTGTTACTATATTAGACAGTATAACACAGAATATTTCTATCATAAAATATGTTCTATTGGAAAATATAAACAGACCAACCACAAGCCCTGAAATTGAGACTGTGATTAAAACTCTTCCAACAAACAAAAGCCCAGGACCAGATGGCTTCACAGGTGAATTCTATCAAACATTTAGAGAAGACCTAACACCTATCCTTCTCAAACTCTTTCAAAATATAGTAGAGGGAGGAACACTCCCAAACTCATGCTACGAGGCCACCATCACCCTGATACCAAAACCAGACAAAGATGTCACAAAGAAAGAAAACTACAGGCCAATATCACTGATGAACATAGATGCAAAAATCCTCAACAAAACACTAGCAAACAGAATCCAACAGCACATTGGATGTGCACCATGATTAAGTGGGGTTTATCCCAGGAATGCAAGGATTCTTCAATATATGCAAATCAATCAATGTGATGCACCATATTAACAAACTGAAGGAGAAAAACCATATGACCATCTCAATCGATGCAGAAAAAGCATTTGACAAAATTCAACACCCATTTATGATAAAACTCCTCCAGAAAGTAGGCATTATCTCAACATAATAAAGGCCACATATGACAAACCCACAGCCAACATGGTTCTCAATGGTGAAAAACTGAAAGCATTTCCTCTAAGATCAGGAACAAGACAAGGTTGCCCACTCTCACCACTATTACTCAACACAGTTTTAGAAGTTTTAGCCACAGCAGTCAGAGAAGAAAAAGAAATAAAAGGAATCCAAATCAGAAAAGAAGAAGCTGTCACTGTTTGCAGATGACATGATGCTATACACAGAGAATCCTAAAGACGCTACCAAAAAACTACTAGAGCTAATCAATGAATTTGGTAAAGTAGCAGGATACAAAATTAATGCACAGAAATCTCTTGCATTCCTATACACTAAAGATGAAAGATCTGAAAGAGAAATTAAGGAAACACTCCCATTTACCACTGCAACAGAAAGAATAAAATACCAAGGAATAAACCTACCAAAGGAGACAAAAGACCTGTATGCAGAAAACTATAACACACTGATGAAAGAAATTAAAGATGATACAAACAGATGGAGAGATATACCATGTTCTTGGATTGGAAGAATCAACATTGTGAAAATGACTATTACCCAAAGCAACCTACAGATTCAATGCAATCCCTATCAAACTACCACTGGCATTTTTCACAGAACTAAAACAAAAAAATTCACAATCTGGATGGAAACACAAAAGACGCCGAACAGAAAAAGCAATATTGAGAAAGAAAAACAGAGCTGAAGGAATCAGGCTCCCTGACTTCAGGCTATACTACAAAGCTACAGTAATCAAGACAGTATGGTACTGGCACAAAAACAGAAATATAAATCAATGGAAGAGGACAGAAAGCCCAGAGATAAACCCAGGCACGTATGGTCCCCTTATTTTTGATAAAAGAGGCAAGAATGTACAATGGAGAAAAGACAGCCTCTTCAATAAGTAGTGCTGGGAAAACTGGACAGCTACATGTAAAAGAATGAAAGTAGAACACTCCCTAACACCATACACAAAAATAAACTCAAAATGGATTAAAGACCTAACTGTAAGGCCCGACACTATAAAACTCTTAAAGGAAAACATAGGCAGAACACTCTAGGACATAAATCACAGCAAGATCCTTTTTGACCCACCTCCTAGAGAAATGGAAATAAAGACAAAAATAAACAAATGGGACCTAATGAAACGTCAAAGCTTTTGCACAGCAATGGAAACCATAACAAGACGAAAAGACAACCCTCAGAATGGGAGAAAATATTTGCCAATGAAGTAACTGACAAAGGATTAATCTCCAAAATTTACAAGCAGCTCATGCAGCTCAATATCAAATAAACAAACAGCCCAACCCAAAAATGGGCAGAAGACCTAAACAGACATTTCTCCAAAGAAGATATACAGATTGCCAATAAACACATGAAAGAATGCTCAACATCACTAATCATTAGAGAAATGCAAATCAAAACTACAATGAGGCATCACCTCATTCCAGTCAGAATGGCCAGCATCAAAACAATCTACAAACAATAAATGCTGGAGAGGGTGTGGAGAAAAAGGAACCTTCTTGCACTGTTGGTGGGAAAGTAAATTGATAGAGCCACTATGGAGAACAGTATGGAGGTTCCTTAAAAAACTAAAATCAGAACTACCATACAACCCAGCAATCCCACTACTGGGCATGTACCCTGAGAAAACCATAAGTCAAAAAGAGTCATGTAACACAGTGTTCATTGCAGCTCCATTTACAATAGCCAAGACATGGAAGCAACCTAAGTGTCCATCGACAGATGAATGGATAAAGAAGATGTGGCTCATATATACAATGGAATATTACTCAGCCATAAAAAGAAACGAAATTGAGTTATTTGTAGTGAAGTGGATGGACCTAGAGTCTGTCATACAGAGTGAAGTAAGTCAGAAAGAGAAGAACAAATACCGTACGTTAACACATATATATGGAATCTAGGAAAAAAATTATGAAGAACCTACGAGCAGGACAGGAATAAAGACACAGATGTAAAGAAGGGACTTGAGGACACGGGGAGGGGGAAGGGTAAGCTGGGATGAAGTGAGAGAGTGGCATGTATATATAGACACTACCAAATGTAAAATAGATAGCTAGTGGGAAGCACCTGCATAGCACAGGGAGATCAGCTCAGCACTTTGTGACCACCTAGAGGGGTGGGACAGGGAGGGTGGGAGGGAGACGCAAGTGGGAGGAGATATGGGGATATATGTATATGTATAGCTGATTCACTTTGTTATAAAGCAGAAACTAACACACCATTGTAAAGCAATTATACTCCAATAAAGATGTTTAAAAAAAATGTTCTATTGAATAGCACTGGTTTATATATCAATTATTTAGAATGATCTAGCAACTGTGAGGCTCAATAAAGTGGTTTTAAATCTTGTGCAGTAAGCAAACAGGCTCTTCCAGCTTTTGAGGGGTACAGGGAAAAAGATTTTTTAAGAGGAATTAGGCTATGGGGGAAAAATTATAAAAGAACAGGAAGATTGATACTAAAAGTAGCTAAACAAGGTCAAGACAAGCTTGAGGCTGATTTGATCATATTTCAGTAGTGTTTTCAACCTTCCTATAGGTCTTTTCTCAGCTGGAGTCTTTTCAGATTCAGCTGTTCTTAAAGCTCCTTCAGGACCCCTTTCTTATGTTTTTTAGTCACTGAAAAGGAATAAAAGCATCAAGATAGAGTGTGTCCAATAGTCATAAGAGGCTTGAACCAAAAGTCAGATCTAACAATGAACAATCATTTTCTCTTCCCAGTGTCTAAACAAAACCAAACCCAACACAACAACAGCAAAGCTCAGCAAGCATCCCTGTGGGACAGTAGAGGGGAAAGGATATGGGACCACCTGCAACCAGGCATTTAGAACAAAGTCAGTACTTAGGGCACCTCTGCACACAAAACAGGCATTTTATCTCCACCCTTAGAATAACTGCTTTCCTATGAACAGGAAATTCCCTCAGATTTTCTGTGAGATTTTGAACATACGTCAGAGACTGAAACTGAAAACACTTGAGTGACCGTTACTTGATTCTCCTCTTTATTTCCCCCCTGACTATTGTGCCACTCATGCTTCTCTACCTGGTGTCACTGGGATCTGAACATTACAATGAGCCAAAGTTCTCATTTCTAACATAGTTAGAGGTTTAAAATAAACGCAAAACAAAACAATGTCTTAGAGAAATAATGCCTAACATCTTAGAGAAATAATATCTATATACACATCCACAATCACCGCTCTCCCCAGAAGCTATGCCTTTAGTTTTGCTTAACCTCCACTTTGTAATATGACAGTACAAATAAGAGATTGCAACATCATGATTTATTTGATTAAAGATGCAGCCCCTTTATAGCACATTTCCAATAAGATAAAATATTCAGTAGCATGATTTCTAGACAATAAATTTCCCGCAGTATGACTTATAGCTGGCTCATCAGCCACAAAAGCTGAATAATAATCAGAGTTAACCTCCATATTTCTAAAAGGAAGACACTGGTGTTTCCGATCTTAATTCTTGGTCTGACATTGGTTAAAGAGTTGCTAATACCCCACATTTTACAGTGCCATCAATACTGCAAATAAATGCACAACACAATGAAAATATTTATGTGTGGTACTATCCAGAAAGATATAGTTAGCAAAAATATGGTATAGTGTAAGTAACCTTGACAAATTAGGCTTCATTGAAATACTTCCCAGGCCTTGCCCAGAAACATAAATAATTCACAGAGCCCAGCACCAAATACAAATGAAGAACATTTGTTATTAATTCATCCCTCTTTTTTTGGCCAGAGCATTATTCTTCTATAATGAAACGCACTGTGATCCACTTTCTGTGCTCTCCTGTGCCATTATCTGCAAGTTATGAAATGTCTAATTTATCTTTATGTAACAAAACACGTCCAAGGATGGGGTGTGTGTGTGTGTGTTTGTGAGCAGTCCATAGGGCTCTTGCAACACTGAGTCATCATCAGATCATATATGACAAATTAATGTTTGGAACATTAATGTCACCTAGGAACTCAATACAGACTGACCAATCCATTAGTAAAACATATATGACAAATGTCCTTTACCTAAGGGTAGAAATTATTCACCTCAGTGAAAATTTAAATTCCATTTTCAAAGTTAAAGAGACACAGTTTATTCTTTTTTTTTTTAACGTCTTTATTCCATTTTCAAATTTAGAGAGGCACAGTTTATTCTTTTTTTTTTAACATCTTTATTGGAGTATAATTGCTTTACAATGTTGTTAGTTTCTGCTGCATAACAAGGTGAATCAGCTATATGTATACATATATCCCCATATCCCCTCCCTCTTGCGTCTCCCTCCCATCCTCCCTATCCCACCCCTCTAGGTGGTCACAAAGCACCCAGCTGATCTCCCCGTGTGATGCAGCTGTTTCCCACTAGCTATCTATTTTACATTTGGTAGTGTATATATGTCAATGACACTCTCTCACTTCGTCTCAGCTTACCCTTCCCCCCTCCATGTCCTCAAGTCCATTCTCTACGTCTGTGTCTTTAATCCTGTCCTACCCCTAGGTTCTTCCGAACATTTTTCTTTTTTTAGATTCAATATATATATGTTAGCATATGGTATTTGTTTTTCTTTCCGACTTACTTCACTCTGTATGACAGACTCTAGGTCCATCCACCTCACTACAAATAACTCAATTTCGTTTCTTTTTATGGCTGAGTAATATTCCATTGTATATATGTGCCACATCTTCTTTATCCATTCATCTGTCGATGGACACTTAGGTTGTTTCCATGTCCTGGCTATTGTAAATAGTGCTGCAATGAACACTGTGGTACATGACTCTTTTTAAATCATGGTTTTCTCAGGGTATATTCCCAGTAGTGGGATTTCAGGGTCATATGGTAGTTCTATTTTTAGTTTTTTAAGGAACCTCCATACTGTTCTCCATAGTGGCTCTATCAATTTACATTCCCACCAACAGTGCAAGAGGATTCCTTTTTCTCCACACTCTCTCCAGCATTTATTGTTTGTAGATTGTTTTGATGGTGGCCATTCTGACTGGTGTGAGGTGATATCTCACTGTAGTTTTGATTTGCATTTCTCTAATGATTAGTGATGTTGAGCATCCTTTCATGTGTTTGCTGGTAATCTGTATATCTTCTTTGGAGAAATGTCTATTTAGGTCTTCTGCCCATTTTTGGATGGGTTGTTTGTTTATTTGCTATTGAGCTGCATGAGCTGATTGTATATTTTGGAGATTAATGCTTTGTCGGTTGCTTCATTTGCAAATATTTTCTCCCATCTGAGGGTTGTCTTTTCGTCTTGTTTATGGTTTCCTTTGCTGTGCAAAAGCTTTTAGGTTTCATTAGCTCCCATTTGTTTGTTTTTATTTCCATTTCTCTAGGAGGTGAGTCAAAAAGGATCTTGCTGTGATTTATGTCATAGACTGTTCTGCCTATGTTTTCCTCTAAGAGTTTGATAGTGTTGGGCCTTACATTTAGGTCTTTAATCCATTTTGAGTTTATTTTTGTGTCTGGTGTTAGGGAGTGTTCTAATTTCATTCTTTTACATGTAGCTGTCCAGTTTTCCCAGCACCACTTATTGAAGAGCTGTCTTTTCTCCACTGTATATTCTTGCCTCCTTTATCAAAGATAAGGTGACCATATGTACATGGGTTTATCTCTGGGCTTTCTATCCTGTTCCATTGATCTATATTTCTGTTTTTGTGCCAGTACCATACTGTCTGGATTACTGTAGCTTTGTAGTATAGTCTGAAGTCTGGGAGCCTGATTCCTCCAGCTCTGTTTTTCTTTCTCAAGATTGCTTTGGCTATTCGGGGTCTTTTGTGTTTCCATACAAATTGTGAAATTTTTTGTTCTAGTTCTGTGAAAAATGCCATTGGTAGTTTGATAGGGATTGCACTGAATCTGTAGATTGCTTTGGGTCGTAGAGTCATTTTCACAATGTTGATTCTTCCAATCCAAGAACATGGTATTTCTCTCCATCTGTTTGTATCATCTTTAATTTCTTTCATCAATGTCTTATAGTTTTCTGAGTACAGGTCTGTTTCCTCTTTAGGTAGGTATTCCTAGGTATTTTATTCTTTCTGTTGCAGTGGTAAATGGGAGTGTTTCCTTAATTTCACACTCAGATTTTTCATCATTAGTGTATAGGAATGCAAGAGATTTCTGTGCATTAATTTTGTATCCTGCTACTTTACCAAATTCATTGATTAGCTCTAGTAGTTCTGGTAGCATCTTTAGGATTCTCTCTGTATAGTATCATGTCACCTGCAAACAGTTTATTCTTTAAGATAGTAAATGAGAAAATGGATGGATAGGACAGGAATCAATGAACTTGGACCTTGTCCTAAAGCCCTCTCATTAAAAACCAGAATGCTCTGTTCAGCTGAATCAACTTAATAAAAGAAGGAAATGAATAGTTTGACCTGACTGACATCTGAAAAGGCAGTTGATTCATTCCATTTTAAGTAACAGCTGACATTCCAATCTCTTTAATTTATAACTATTAGTATAGCTGAATTATTTTATCCTACAATCTGCTATTAATATATATATATGTATATATATATATCCAAAGTAACTTTGAATATATTCAGTGAAGTGGGGGAAAAGCATAGATTATAAAGAATGGTAGGGAAAGTATGGAATGAAAGAGAGATAATATGTAAAAATAGAAAAAGAGAAGACGACTGAAAGACAGCATTGGAAAGTCACATGATATAAAATATGAACTCATCCACACAGCAATCTGTGAGGGGAAGAGAAGAGAGATAATTATCCTTTTTAGACACTGCATGAGATATTGGAATAGAGTAAAAAATACACCTGAGTTCGAATCCCAGCTTTGCATATTATTAGCTGCGTGTCCTTGGGAAGGTTATGAAACCTCATGGAGAATCATTTCTCTCAATGATTAAAAAGATAAAATAATAATCCTGTAAAGATATCTTGAGGATTAAATGAGGCAACCTGTGTAGAATCTCTGACACCTGGTAAGAACTCCATTAATGTTAGTTTCTATCCCCACTTAACAACTGGGGAAACTTGATTTGTCTTCTTATGGTGCTATGTGGCAATTTCTCTGGGATCTGTTCTTAGGAGTAGAACCACTGGGTTCTTACGTGTGTGTTCTTAATAATCTGATTAAGTGCTGCCAGTTCGCTCTCCAGGCTGGTTTGTACCAGGCTCCATACCCACAACCAGTGCACAAGCGTTCCTAGTCCCCACATCCTGCTGAGTGCTTGACTTGACTTATTTAATCTGCACAATAACTCTAATGAAAAACAATGTGTTCTTCTCTCCAACTTGCAAATAAGAGAATTAGGACATGCAAGTTGAACACAAACACTCTGTGAGCATGCATTTTTGCCAGGTGCTTTCTAGATGCAACTCTGTACAGAAATCCAGTTGATTAAGAATTTCTGTCTTGAAGGAACAAAAAAAATATTTATATATTCATAGACATCAGAAAAGTATGTAAACAAGTATTTGGTCATTCCCTTTCACCCCAAAAGTGCTGTCAACACTTTCTCCACTCTTTCTGTAGATGGGACTCTGGTCCTTAAAGTTAATAAGTCAAGGACAGTTGGCATTTTGAGAGGCTCCAAGCAGTGGCAGAGGAGGGGGAAAGTAATGCTACCAGCCCCCCTCGCTATCCCTGCTCTTCCCCCCGTGCCATCAGTGAGAGGGTGTATTGTCTGTAGAGAATTTTAAAACAGTAATAAAACCAATTTTAAAGAAAGTCAGACTTCTTTTCATTATCACGATGCCCTGGCAATTTTAAACAATGTCAGTGATAAAACATTCAGCCTCACTTGTTGGGGTGAACCTACCTTTATGCCACTTGTTCTAAGAAACTGCTACATTTCAAAGGTGGAAGCTACAATTTGACTTTGGAGAGCCCTGTTTTAGACCTTGTTTACCACTTTGACAAATAGTTTTAGTCATTAGTAACACAAGTATTTACCAATGGTTCTTGGGCAATCCCTCAATTAAGGTAGAACTGTCAAGATATTCCATTTTATAATGTAAAAGCTAACTTCTTTGGGGAAAGTGTGAAATTCTGTGGAGATTATTCCGTCAACTGTTTCTGCTACCTCGGTTTGGGATGGGATATAGGAAGAAAATAGAGAAAAGGTTCTCCAGTAGAGGAGGGATAAGCTGTTGCCAGGCCTAGGTAAAATGCTGGTAAGGGGCATAGAAGATAGACTCCACAAACTGTGGTGTCAAATGTCTGGTTTTTTAAGTTTCCTACTCCATGCTACAGGAAAGTTTTGTCAAAACACTGCAGCCTAATATTAGTTGCCTTTTGAGGAGTTATAGGAGGGAATCCATGTCACATAGAGGTTGAGAGGGATGGATACATACCTTCAGAGCATGGAGTAGCAACTATGAGGTGGCAAGAGTTTACTAGTAACGGAATTCAGAGAAATTTGCAGCAAAGTGTCTAGGAACAAGAAGGACGGGTGTGGGAAATGTGTAAGCCTGGGAATCCCAATTATATGCCTTCTAGGACTGTGGTAGAAAAGAAACTATGAAGGGTTGAGGGGAACCAGGAGAGTTCATGTCTCTCTAAAAGTCCGTGCAATACTCATCACTAGTCAGTTGTCCTCCTGTGTACACAAGTGTCTAGATCTACAGGCTTTCTAAAGGAATTACAAAATTTGAGTTTAAGTGGGAAATACTCATTTCTTAAAAGCTGCAAAATAACGAAAAAATTAATACCCTTCCTTATTGCAAATGCTGATTCTCATGCCTTGGAAATTGTCAGAATTTCCCAAGACACACATGAGGGGGATCTGAAATGTGCATGACAGGGACATAGATTATTATTTATATGATAAAGGGAAGGATGGGCCACTAAAAGCAGAGCTTTAATATATTCCTATTACAAATATGAAACAAGGCAGACCATGCTAAGTGCCATAATAAAATTGTAACAAGTGATCATAAAAGATTCCATGGAAAAGGAGAACTTGAACTGGTCCTTAGCAATAGGTAAGTTATCAACAGGGAGATATGATGGGGAAAAGCAGAAAAGGAAGGGAAGGAATATCTAGATAAAAGAAACTGCAGTAGTAGATGCAGCTAGAGATTTTTTAAAAATCCATGTTTGAAGACTTTAAGTCTACAGATTCACTGGGTGGAAAATTATAAGGAAGGAGGGAAAATAAGACTATATGAAGGTGGGAACAATCACACCATCGAAGGCCTTGGAGGACAAGATGAGTGATTTGTGCAATGTTCAGTGTGCATATGGAACACTTAAAGAATTTTAAAGGTCAGCTACTATAAATTTATTCATTTTTTAAGCATCTAGAGTTTCCAAAAACATAATCAATAATGGCAAATCCATAGAATAACTTTCTAAAGTTCGCTATAGTACTGACATTTTCTGTCAAACTTTAAGCAACAAAAGAAGGTTGTGATTAACTAAAATAACCTTACCTGCTGCAATGAATGATGATCATGGTTCTAGCAAACACACAAGATAATGTGAAAATTCTGTTACTAAGCAAAGGAGAAAAACACTTAAATCTAAGGGGAAGAAAGAGTTGCCCTACGGCTACTGGGCATATTTGTCACAAACACTAAGCATTTATGGACCCCTAATGCCTAGCATTGTTTTTCAGAGTCCCCAACGTCCAATGTTTTTCCTGCAGTGCAACATATGTAAGCTGCTTAAATCAGCTTCTGACATTGCCTCAACTTCAAACTGGAGGCAAAGTGAGGCTTAGCAGATGGCAAAACCCATCCAGTTTTCTAAGTGTGTGCTTAGCATAAGGTGCTCGTATGTTCTCTTGGACCCGGCTGGGCTGAAATCTTCCCTTAGAGAAAAATACACAGTGTTCAGTTTTATGGTGATGAGTCAGAACTCCGGATACTTGAGCTATGTCTTGCTTTTTTTTCTTTCACAAAGGTTAAGAGCACAGTCACAGTGGCTTAACTGCCTCTTAACCAGGCTTAGGAAAACTGAAAGTTGATTAATTGCCTTGTGACTGTGATTAAATTTAAGTCTGGCGGGCTTCCCTGGTGGCGCAGTGGTTGGGAATCCGCCTGCCAATGCAGGGGACACGGGTTCAAGCCCTGGCCTGGGAAGATCCCACATGCCGCGGAGCAGCTGGGCCCGTGCGCCACAACTGCTGAGCCTGAGCTCTGGAGCCCGCAGGCCGCAGCTGCTGAGCCCACGTGCCACAACTGCTGAAGCCTGCATGCCTAGAGCCCGTGCTCCACGATAGGAGAGGCCACGACAATGAGAAGCCTGCGCGCCGCGGCAAAGAGTGGCCCCCACTCACCGCAACTGGGGAGGGCCCGCGCGCAGCAACGAAGACCCAACACAGCCAAAAATAAATTAAAAAAAAAAAAAAAAAAAAAAAAGTCTGGCTATTTCAAGACTCTCTAATTATTCCAGAAATTTAAATTTTTCTTCCCTAAGACTCAGGTCTTCATTTTTTTTCATGATCTGACTCATATATTTTTTTTAATTTTTATTGGAGTATAGTTGATGTACAATGTTGTGTTAGTTTCTGCTGTACAGCAAACTGCATCAGTTATACATATACATATATCCACTCTTTTTCAGATTCTCTTCCCATATAGGTCATTACAGAGTATTGAGTAGAGTTCCCTGTGCTTTACAGTAGGTCCTTATTAGTTATCCATTTTATATATAGTAGTGTGTTTATGTCAATCCCAATCTCCCAATCTATCCCTCCTCCCCCTTTCTTCCCTGGTAACCATAAGTTTGTTTTTTACATCTGTGACTCTATTTCTATTTTGTAAATAAGTTCATTCTTCATTTTTTAAGAAGATCAAAATCTTCTTTTCAGGATTTTCATTTCAGGCCTCCTCATGAAATTCAGGCTCAAAAAAAAAAAAATCAGCAGTAAAGACACAGTTTCAGAAATAAGAAGGGGCTGATACTTATATCCAGGACAGAAAAAAATGAACAAACAAAATAAACAAAGCACGAAAGAGCCAAGCATCCCAGTTTACTGCAGAACAATTATAAATTTCCCCAATCTGACATTCAAGGGTCTCCACAATCTGTCACTATCTTGCCTTTCCAGACCCATTTCTGCAGGTATGCTATAACCATTCAAATCGGGCTATTCCCTATTTTCTTAGATCCTATGTTGCCTCACCTTGGCCCCATTGCATAGGCTTGCCCCTTTTCTAGGAAGGACTTTCCAACCCCTTCCCCTCACCAACCCATCTTTGTGATTCTGACAAAGCTAAAATAGAGAGTCCATGATGGAGGTGGGCTGGTAAAAATGGAGACTGGAGCCAGAAGACAGAAGGCCATGAATCTTTTTCTAGGAACTTCATCCCCTAGGCCACTGTTTCATAAACTTTCAATAAACCATCTGCATCTGAACCATATGGGGACCTTTTTTAAAGGCATATTCTTGGATCCAAGCATCCTAAATTAGCATCTCTGGGTATGAGGCCCAGGATTGGCCTTTTAATAAGCCCATTAGGCTTAGATGATGAGATGGGCTTCTAGGTGATTCTATTATATGTATATGAAATTTTGAATGCTATAGACATCTAATAACTGCATGCCTGAGAATGTGAATAGATTTGTGTATTAGGAGAGATAATTTGGATAGCAGAATGAGGCTAGGGAGCATGGAGGAAGAGACTAGAGGCAGGAAGACCAGTTAGGAGGTTATTGCAGTGGCCACTATTAACCTCTCTCTCCTGAAACCATCTTCCTTCCTGGCTTTTGAGGCATGACTCTCTCTTGATCCTCTTGCCGCATCTGCATCTGCCCTTCTGAATCTTTCATGCTCGTCCTCTCATTCTGGCATCTCTTTCAATGTCAACATTCCACCAGGTTGTGTATAAAGTCCACTTCTCATTGTAGAGTCTCCTTAATATCTCATCCACTCCCTTAGCTTCAAATACCACCTTCACACTGCTGCCCCACAAATTTATAGTATTTCAGAACAGCAGATCTCTATTTCCACCTACTTAATGAGGTGTTCTACCTAATATTTCATGAGAATGTCCAAATTTTACACTCTTCCCTATCTCTATACCTGCATCTCTTTCTTTAGTGCCTATCTTACACATAGAGGTATAGCAAAATCCACCTACTACCCCAAACCAGACACCTGAGCATCTCACTTCAAATCTGCCCTATCCTCCATGTCAACCCCCGCACTGTTTGATTTTTGCCCTATCTTCTACTAACAATTCTCTTTTTAATCCATACCTTCTTTTACATGTTCACCCCCATATCTATCTTTGGTTCAGATCTCAAATCCTGAGAAGAATCCTAGAAGTTATCCCCCTTCCCCACCCAAAGAAAAGGCCAAATGCCACATGCATGACAGAGAAATGTGGGGAATATCCCCCTAACCAAAGAAGATTATGAGGGTGAAGTAGTTCCAATGAAGAAGAAAATCTTTAATTTAAGGCTTTATAGCTGTAGAGTTTATTTGCCAAAATATAAATACCTTTCCATTACAGAATTCTAATTGTGCCATGCTAAAATTATAACGTTGGCAGAGTGGCCTCAACTTGTCACTGTCAGGTCATCATGTGCTGTCATAACTACCATAATGTGGCATGGGGGAGGAGAAACATTAAGGGAAATTGGAACTGACTCTTTCAGGCCAGCTTCTCCCCCTACCCTGATATATAAAAATAGTGGCTTGCAGAGAGAGAAAAAAGTGTGTGTGTGTGTGTGTGTGTGTGTGTGTGTGTGTGTGCGCGCGCGCGTGTACACGCATGCACGTGTGCGTATGTGCAACTATGGCCTCTTGCATCTGCCTACTAAGTGAGATGAAGTGAGTAATGGTGGTGGATTTTTACGTGATTTAGGTTTTCAAGAACTCAGTTGAAGATACTCCAGAGTTGCTGGATTAACTGCAGACTCCTAGAAGAATGCGTGTTTCCCCCTCTTGCACTTTTGGAGACTATTAAAGAGCACTGGGCATGGTCAAGCACACATCCATACAACCAAGTCCCTTGTGACAGAGGAATCCTGAGGATGGCCTGACTCCTTAACTCTGCAACTGAGGTGAAGGACATTCTAATGCCATCTGGCCCATGTGTAATTTCAGCCTCCACATGCCACTGAATGGGAGTGCAGCCATGACTACAACCATACTCACTGCCCCAGTAAAAACCTCTTTCTTTAGTTGCTACTATTCTAGTATTTTGTACAAGATATGCCATTTAGTCTTCCCTCTAGACCCATATGAAGTAAACATTGCCAATCCAAGGCAAGGAAACAGGTTCAGAGAAGTTAAGAAATTTCCTAAAAGTCACCCAGCAGTTAAGTGTTAGATCTGAATTACGTGAATTCAAAGCTCTTTCTATTAGCTTTGCTATTTTTGCTGCTCTATGTCCTATTAATTGTTTTTCTCTGATAACCTCGTGACAAAAATGCTAACAAGTATCAACAGTATTTGTTCCATATTTCAAATACTCCTGGGAGGACAGGGTGGGGAGAGAGTAGATATGTCATCAAGGGCAGTATTCCTTGAAATTAATTTCCTGTATGATTCACAGAGGGTGTACTGACATAAGGGTTATGCCTTTAATAGCCTTGTATCAGACAATTATCAGTAATTAAAAACCCAGTAGGAATTAGTTTATTAGATCACTTTCTAAGGTGGTGGTGAGCTTAGCTCTAAAATGGAATTTATGTTGTAAACTGTCGCCACTGGGAGACCTAGACTGTTTCAGTTCAAATACATAAAGAATGTGGAAATTATGAATTCTGGTAAAGTCTAGACTTTAAAGGTAGACTCTTCCCCTAAAACAATTGTCCTTAAGCTATAGCTTTGAATTTCACTTGTTTCATTTGCTGAGATTTCAATATATAAAAATCAGTTTAAACTTGGTCAATACTTTTATTTGGATTGTTTATTCTTCCTTAGAACAAAACTGTGAAAATAAGAGAAAGAAAAAGGTTGGCTGCATTTACTTTTCACACATTCAACACATGCTGTTATAGGAAGATTTGCCCTGTATGAATCTGCTAAAGATTCATAAAATACGCCATTTGTATTTTTCAGCATTCCTTCAGGCATAGATCCATAAAAGAATGTGTACTTGGTCTCCTCTGTAAATAAAATATGCACACATTTTCCCTCTTTCAGATTTCCCAAACAAGCCTATTTCCTTCTCCCTGTTCTTCTTCTTTCATCCCCTTCTGTCTTTCTTTTCTCTATTTTCCTGCATGTAGGACTTCTTAAGTTCTCAGTAATTAGAAAGCAAGTTAGGGGATGATGTCAGTGAGAATAATGGAGTAAGGACCTCTAACATTCCACTCTCTTATAAAACCAACTAAAACACTGGGGGAAAAAATGTCAAAATCAACTTCTCAGAACTCTGGAAATTAACCAAAGCCTTGTAACAATATATTCAAGAATTTATTCAAGAAAAATTGCTGAGTCTTTGTAAGAACAGTGAGCTTTGTGACATTTTAACTTGCCCTAGTCTCATCACCCTCTCCCTAGCTCTGTAGCCTCAGAAATTAACAACCCACAATTACAGTGTAAACCAGCAATCTAACAGCCTCTGGAAGGGTCAGAATGGGTGTGGAGGTCCTTCAAAGCCTCATCTCAGAAAATTGTAATTATTTGACCTGTCCGCAGTTCCCTGAGAAATCCTACTCACAAGGTGTGTCATTTGATCTGACTTACAGCTCACCCAGTGAAAACAGCCTTTTTCCTGGGCAAGTTTGTCAAAAACAATCAACGACACTGTTTAACATTACAGCTGCTGAGGTGGAGGTAAGAGTGAAAACAAACAGCAAACTAATCAAAGAACTTAAAAGGCTGGGGAAGAATGTGGCAAGAATGTGGAGAAATTAGAACCAAAATATATTGCTGGTGGGGGTATAAAACAGTATAGCTACTTTGGAAGACAGTCTGGCAGTTCCTCAAATGGTTAAATATAGAGTTACCATATGATCAGAAATTTCAGTCCTATGTATATACCAAAAAAAAATTGAAAACATATGTCCACACAAAACTTGTGCATGAATGTTCATAGCAACATTATTCATAATAGTCAAAAATGGAAACCCAAATGTCCATCAGTTAATGAACAAACAAAATGTGGTACTAATACTAGTTCTGCCACTAATTTTTAAGTTATCTGTACCAAGGTACTAACCATGTGGGTTTCATTTTCCTTAAATGTAAAATAAAGATACTTGACTGTATGAGCCTGTCCCATCATGTCCTAGGTAGCCTTGAAATTCTATGACTCTATATATGGAATCATTGTAACTAGAATACAAGATAAAGAATAGCATCCTGATTTCCGGTAAAAACAATAACAAATAATTATTGATGATGCACTGGGTGCTATCCTAAGTGGTTGGGTTATATCACTGAATAAAACACCCAAAGCTTCTTGTCCTCATGAAGCCAACATTCTCACGAAATGTATTCTTCCTTCCTGCCTTCCCCTATCCAAATTTCTAAGTGTAGTAAAAAAATTTCGAAGTTCTGATACCAGATAAGCTAGTTATATTTGACTTCTTAAATAAATGTTATACTATAAAATTATACCAAGATCAAATTTCAGTTAGCCACATTTCTTATAAGAAATGAACATCATTACTATCTACAGAGGTGATTATTACCTGAGGGAAAGTCAATACCAGGGGTCAGATTTAGTAAGTTAGTGACAGAAGACCTCACCTTGGACCTACAGTAATAATAATTTTACTGTAACCTTGAAGAGATCAGAATCCCATGAGCCTGGTTAATAGTTTCTAAAATAGCACCTGTTTTCATTATGTTTATTAACACAGATATTAGAATCTATGGCTAAACTAATTGTGTCATAACTCTCATGCTCCATATTTTGCTATCTTCTGCCTCTATTTTAGGATGAATTTCTCAGAATTGTCTCATCACCTATATCTTCAATATTTCATCCACAAGACAGAATCAACCTCCATTTGCCTCTCCTCCACATTCCTTAAAAAGCAGGTCAATGTAAAACTACAATGTAAGATTCTCCATTAGAGGAAAAATAAAGCTTGAACCTTTATGTATTTAACTGTGTCCTTAAAATATGTGCATAAGTTTGATTCTGTGTATTAGTCTACTTGTATCTTGTGTGTCTATCAGGCAAGGATAGTTCAAGAGTTAATGTCCATAAATGAAGACAACTATCAGCATTTAATTATGTAGAGCTTTTGTTTTGTTTTATCAACTCAAACTATAAAATGAAGAAAAAATTGAATCATCTCTGAGTGATTTTTTTTTTAACCACTAATATTCTTTGAGCTCCAAATCCCCCATCAAGGACAGAGAAACTTTCATTTTATATCTTTAACTATGTACCAATTTTCCTTCTGATCTCACTGTTTTGGAAAGTTTTCCTCAGGAAAAGAAAGCAATTGCTTATTGACATCTAATCCTTTCCTAAAAGGATAAAATTGTATCAAATATAATTAATATGTATATAATTTATAATAATGACCAAAAAATGTTTGTAGCTAAGACTAAATCTAATAAAATATTTCTAAGATCACTACAGAGAGAAACTTTAAAATCTAACGGAAACACATTATTAATGATCTAAAATAGTGATAGATACCATATTCATGGATAAAATATTGTTAAATTATTCAAATATCAGTTGTACATAAATGAACATATCAATTTAATCCAATTACAATCAAAATACTAATAAGGTCTTCCATTTAACTTGATAAGCTGATTCAAAAATTTACATGGACAGGGACTTCCCTGGTGGTGCAGTGGTTAAGAATCCACCTGCCAATGCAGGGAACACAGGTTCGAGCTCTGGTCCGGGAAGATCCCACATGCTGAGGAGCACCTAAGCCCGTGAGCCACAACTACTGAGCCTGTGCTCTAGAGCCCGAGAGCCACGGCTACTGAGCCCGTGTGCCACAACTACTGAAGCCTGCACACCTAGAGCCCGTGCTCCACAACAAGAGAAGCCACCACAGTGAGAAGCCCACGCACCACAACGAAGAGTAGCCCCCGCTCGCCACAACTAGAGAAAGCACGAGCACAGCAACGAAGACCCAATGCAGCCAAAATATAAATAAATAAATTTATTTATTTATTAAAAAAAAAATTTACGTGGACAACTAATGACCAACACTAGTCAAGACTTTACCAAAGAATAAAGTGAGAGAGTTGGCCTACCAGATTGAAATTTTTCAGACTACATTAGTTGTTAACTAGACACTGACACAAGTAGAAGAGAATAAAGAGCTCAGAAAGAACCAGAAAAAGACATGGAAATTTTATACATGATAGATCAGTGGAGAAATGATGAATTTTTCAATAAATCATGAAAAATAACTGGTTTCCCTTGGAAAATAACACATCAGATCCCTACCCCACAGTGTCCAAGAATTTTAAATCCAGGTGTATTAAAGATGAAAACATAGTAAAAGCAAAATTTTAAAACTCAGTAGAAAAGATGGGAACCTGAGGTGAAAAAGTATTTAGTAAACAAGATGCAAAAACTTATCCCATAAGAGAAACTACTGATAAATTTAGTTTCATTACATTTAAAACTTCTACTCGACAAAAGACACAAAACCAAAAGTAAAAGACAAAACTCATACTGGAAGAAGATGCTCTGTAAGTGGAAATTACATATAGAATATTGAAGATTTAGTACACTGGAATTCAAAGCTTAGAACTGTTATCATTGTCATCAACTGTAATTCATGTTTTCCACACCTAAGCATTTGTACTGCTTGTCCTGGTCAATTCAGGCTGCTATAACAAATTACCATAGACTGGGTGGCTTATAAACAACAGAAATTTATTTCTAACATTCTAGAGGCTAGGAAGTCCAAGATGAAGGCTCCTGCAGTCTTGGTGTCTGGCGAGGGTCTGCCTCCTG
Source organism: Balaenoptera physalus (assembly GCF_965194825.1). Taxonomy (NCBI): domain Eukaryota; kingdom Metazoa; phylum Chordata; class Mammalia; order Artiodactyla; family Balaenopteridae; genus Balaenoptera; species Balaenoptera physalus. The sequence goes on from NC_138891.1 coordinate 56,338,330, forward strand.
TTTCATGGACAGCTTGTCTTTTCCCTGTGTCCTTGCATGGCAGCAGGGGCAAGAGATCTCTCTGTGGTCTATTTTATAAGCGTACTAATTCCACTGATGAGGTCTCTACCCTCATGACTAAATCACCTTCCAAAGGCCCCACCTCCAAATACCATCACATTGGGGATTAGGTTTCAACATAAGAATTTGGGGAAGACTCAAACATTTAGTCTATTGCACTGCTTTTTCCTACTTTATTTTTATCTTCAGTTGTCCTAGATCACAAAGGTACATGTATTGGACATTCAAAAACCACACCTAAGTCAATATGTGTTTTTCCTTATTTCTCATATACATTATTTTTTAAAAAGCACTGCTGCTTTTAGTAAACATCAAATGCATAGGATAATTTTTAGGGTGCTAAAATATTTAATCCTCATCTCAAAATACAATGCTGAATAACTGAGATGTAGAGTTTAGATATGGTAAATTTTAAATTTGCTTCCAAATTTTAAATTGTATCTCCTGTTTATAGACAACCATTGCAAAAATATACAGAATCTTATATTTTCTAGTATTTATTAATTATTAACTATTAGAGGAAATCACATTCAAGGTGGGACATCGCTATCTGTTATTTTATTCCCACACATATTTAAATGTTCTCTGAGAAATATAACATCTGCAGACCCAAGACATTGGTTACACTCTAAATTTACTGGCAAAGAGAAAGTGAGTAGATATTCAATATGTACAATAAATATCCAATAACTAATGTAAACATCTTTGGCAAACAACTAACTGTTCCATCAGTGCCCACTGAGTCCTTCTGGCATAGCAGAGGGTGCCACACAGCGAACACTGAGCCTGTTCCAAAACCCTGCAGTAAGATTCTAAATAAACATGCCTAGATTTCTGAGCTGTATTTCATACAGCATCCTCAGAGCCATAAAGGAAAATACCATGTCTATCTCTGCAGAGCACGAAGTGAAGGAAATCACAGTTGCCTGATGACTCAGCCCATAAATGAACTAGGAAGACAGTGTACTTGTATTGGTCTTGCCATCTGTGTGACTTTAGGTGAATCACTAACCTCATTGGACCTCAAGAAACACAAAGTATACCACAAGGTATATTTTCAATCACTTAAAAGATTTTGTCCAAAATCTAGGAAAATCAGTCCTTAAATCTGTATTTTCTTACTTATCCTGATCAGTAAAGAAAAAGCACAGCATGTGCCTTATTGTGATTACAGAGACCTATATTTTTAGTCAAAAGAATATACAAAACAGTTAATAGGCATATTTATAGCTGGGAATGGTTAATGAAGTCATTTCTATTTAGGGACTAATTTAACAGTTTAAAGAAAAGATAATGATGGTTAAAAGAATGACAGAAAGAATAGTATTAATGTCATTAAAATCACAAGTCCTTATAAAAACCACTGTTCTGTACCAGAGATCAGCAAGGTCTTCCTGTAAAGGGTCAGATAGTAAATATGCTGACTTTGTGTTCCATACAGTCTGTTGGCAACCGTTCAACTCTGCCACTGTAGCATGATAACAGCCATAGACAATACATAAACCAATGAATGTGGCTGTGTTCCAATAAAACTTTATTTACAAAAACAAGCATTGGGCCAGATTTGGTCCATTGGCTATAGTTTGGCAACTCCTGTCTATACTATTCAGTGGTTAGAAATTGGTGATTTTATGAAGGCTGTACTCATTTTTTAGAAGGATAACACAGTTTTAAACAATTCTTCATCTACTCATCAGGTATTTAAGCTAATTAATTTTTCCTTTTAGCAAATATTTATTTTACTAGCCTAGACATGAGAAGGAAAGAAGCCAGTTACATTTGCCCTTTATTACACTACATATAATACTAGATTTTTCTCTGTTTTTAAAAGCAAGTTTTGGTCAATATCAGTATCGACAAAGCATTATGATAAAATTGGTCAGAAGGTGAACTGAGAACAATTTACAAAATGGATTTCAGGAGCCATACCACTTATAAAACAGGGCATATTGATTATTAAGACAACTCAGCAAGCTGTAACGATCAGATTTCTCATGCCAGGATGTGTTTGTTTCATCACAAAGAAGCCATCATTTCTCCTATTACCTTCATGAAATTTCAAAGACAAATATATTTTGTTCTGTATTCAGAGAGGCAGTGCACTCTTGAATGAACAGCTGCTGATCACTTTAGGAGCTTTTGAGCTTAAAATCAAGGTAGATGAATATTTTGGCTCAATCAAAACACAAAACAAAATTACCTCTTCATTGTGGATTCTCTAGGTCGCCTCTTTCTTTAAAAGCCTGGATGTCCTCAGTGAAACTGAACAATAAGGAAACATAATAAACCAGATGCTTTCTGTCACTTTCCTGTTTTATGACTCACATATCCTGAAAGTATAATTTATATCTACATATTAAATAAATTTTGTTACCAGCAGCCAAACCTTATTTTCTGTGGAAAGAGCTGTGAGCTGATAAAGTTCTAGTTCTTATTCTGTGGACTGATAAAGTTTTAGATCTTATTCTGTGAATTGATAAAGTTCTAGTTGTTATTCTGCTAATAACCAGCTATGTGTCCTTGGGAAGTCTGGAGTGAAGAAAAAAATGATTCCAGAAAATTGGAAGCAGGATGAAGACATACAGACTTTATGGGCTCCTATGACCACAGCTTTACCTGAAACCAGAGAAATATCAGTGTTTGTCAATGAACATCCAATGATCCATGAAAATAAACTGGTTTGCCTTGTCAGACTGAGGAATACAGATGTCTCCTTGGAGAAGAAATGCCCTAACCTACTTTTAAGAAACAAGAAGATGGCCAGAGCAGGAGAGATTTCTAAAGCTAAGGAGAATGGGCATCTCACTATGTGAGGGGCTATAAAGCTCCCAGGTGATTTCTATGTAATCAGAGGCAACTGAGCTTCCAGAAGAATTCCTTGGCCTTGGAGTGTAATTCAAAGTTTCTGTAGGCAATGCTACAAAAAAAAATTAATAAATAAACTAACCCCTGGAGGGATCAGAACTGGGCTTTAAGGCTTTTCCAGCAGGGGGCAGCAGAAGCAAGAGCTGAGAAGGCAAATCCATACCAGTGAGAAACCAAAGGAAATGAAGGCAGTAAGTAGGTACAATCTACACAAGGCAAAGTTCCAGATGGTTTCCATCTGGAAAAATCTTAGAGAGATTCCCACTCTTCTTTAGTAATACATCTTATGGAACACTGAGGAATGGAGGACCATGGTGTGATGCCCAGCCTTAAAGTGGATTTCAATTATGATTATGAATTTCATCCTCTTAGTAACTGTAGATCATAAGCAGTGTGCTTATTTCTTACATACACACATGTACAAGAATACATACATGCAAACTGAACATGTGGGAACAAAAGAGTTAAACAATCTGTCATATATCTGTTTAAGCCACAGTCCCAAGAGCAACATTTCTTTTCTTTGGAGATGTAATGGTGATAGACAGGGCAAAACTATTTGAGGAAAAGGTTCACTCAGTGTTTGAGCAATGGGAGAAAGCCTTCTAGAGGTTACTTAGCCCAGAAGATATTCATGTTCCTTCTGAAACCATGGGCAACTAAAAAAAATGCTTGCCATGCGGTCATGTGGACAGAGCCCAGAGGCGCCATTTGATGTTGCTACACAGCAATTCCTACTTCACCCAAATTCCTCCAATATCAAAAGGAAAAAGACTTCAAATTGTGAATGTTCTAATGGAAACATCAAATTCTTTAAGGACTGGGCCAAGCATTTTCAGGGTAAGAAGTAAAGAAATCACAGCAATCGATACAGGTTGAGTAAAACTAGAAAGTGTTCAGTCTGTTCTGGACCTCAAAACAGTTACAATGAAGGTCAGGCAAGACAAGACAACAGAGAATCCACAAAGCCCAAAAAGAAAAGGATCTGCAATACTGCCCTATCACTTGTGGCTAGTAACTTTACCCTTCACCTGAGGGAGCAGGGATTCTGAACTAAGAGAAGAAAAATGCTGTATTGTTCTTCACAGTGCTTTATTGTACACCTGGATCAGTTCAACAAACCTATAGTCATGAGAAAACCTATGCTAGGATGCCATTGTCTTTCCTACACACTTGTTCCTAATATTCTTGCATTAGATTCAAGTATCCCATGATAGGAATGTGAACCAATTGCTCCTTAAGGAGATAGTATATACAAAGAAAATAAAAGACTCTTGCATAAATTATGTGGTAAGTGTTTACAGAGCTAATTCTAGTATATATTTCTTTATTTATTCAACAAATAATTATTGAACAACATCTTGCCAGACACTGTGCTAGGTGCTAACAATTTAGTCTTGATAAAGGCCTGAGTATGCTACCACTGGAAGCTCTGTTAATTCAGGACAGAACTTGCACAATTTTTAGTTACTTAGCAAGGACAGCACAGCTCATGTGAAGAGTAACCTACATATAATTTGCATTCAGAACATGGGTTCTGTTGAGATCAACCAGTCCCTCCAGGCATAGTTATCTACAGAATCCTCTATGAAATGGACCCTAACTATTAAAGATTTTGATGCTCAGAATAATCAAAGATAGTAAGTCAACCCTACCTTTGACTCCCTTACAGAATTTTTGGTCTTACCAAGACCTATTTATGATCAAGTAGGCTACATTTAAAATTACACTGCAAGGGGGAGTTCCATGGTGACCTAGTGGTTAGGATTCCAGGCTCTCACTGCTGTGACCTGGGCTCAATCCCTAGTCAGGGAAATGAGATCCCAAAAGTCACGTGGCATGGCCAAAAAACCCAAAAAACAAAAAAACTACACTACAAGGATTAAAAATTAATTTACCCAGACAAGTGGATGGAGAATATGTCCATTAGACCAAGGTTCTTCAAACAGAACCTTTAAGGTGTTAGAAGCAGTTCTCAGCAGGACCTAGATAGCAACTGGGACAGATTTTAACCCTCTGGTGAAGCACAGATACCCTTTGTTTCTGAATGAAGGAAAAAATCCATAGGTTTGATCACCTATAGTACAAGAAGCAAGGGGGAAAGTTCTATATTGACAGATGAAAATCCTTGCTTGTACATTCACCCAGAAGGGAAGCCATCTTAGCACTTCAAAGAGATAAGCTGTAAGGGTGCCTTCAGGCAGACCAATATTTTCCTCAAATTGGATTTATCTAATCCCTGAACTGCAACCAGCAAAGACTTCAGCCTGGAAAATTGATTTTTCAACTACACTTCCTGAGGACTCACCAGAGCCACAAAGTAAAAGAAACAATAATTCTTCTTTGTCCAATGTACTGATGAAATGAAATCACATAGCATTTTTATACCCACTAGCATACCTGAGAAATCGACTTGCAATTGGTTACCTCTTCATAGTTAAGATATTACATTCACTAAGGGAAGAAGCTTGTTTATGTACCTTATACTAGTATTTTGCTCATTTTGATTTCTTTTAGTATTGTTCAATAAATATTGAACTGCCTGGCCAGTGCTTCTTCAAATGCTTCTAGAAAAGGAGACTGAAAATAAAGTATGACCTCAGCCTGATGCTTCAGCAGGGACACAAAGACAAATAAAACATGGGTTCAGCCCCCAAGGAGTTATAATGCAGAGGTGGTTGTATCCTACAGCAATGACATAAATAATCAAAATAAAGAATTGTTTTGGTAAAAGTCTGCTGTGTGTTTCTATTTTAATAGTTTTGAGTTTGTATTTTTGCATGTCACCCTGTGTGGGATGACAGACTGGACATAATTCACAGTCCATTAAAAAAGGACAATGTTGTTGAAGGGCCAAGTGTTCCACTGCATGCATATCCAGCCATCAGCAGGAAAGCTGTCCCATAAGCATCTTCAAAGGAGTCACATCCTCATCAAGGAAAACAGATTTTGAATCATCTTTCTTTAGCACTTCCCAAAGCAAAAGATGAGTTTCATTTTATCTTGCACCCTCCAATCTCCTTTGGAGTCTTTTCTGGTTCTTCTGGGTTTTTCACCCATAAATAATCCAACAGGTAAATTCCCTTAATGACATGGGTACATGTCATCTTGAGTCATTAATTAAGATTCATTTACATTTTAAAATGTCTCTTACCCATTTTTTTTATTAATAGAAGCTTTTTTATTAGTTTTTTTAACTTCTAGCATTAGATTTTCTTTCTTGTCAAAAAAAAAAATAATAACTCAGCAGCTCAGTCATTTTAGCACTATTATAAATTTTCAAGCCATGGTGAATTTTAAAAATTATTTTCTCTGTCATTTTTCATCTTTGGCTAGGTCTACATAGCACCAAATACTAGGTAATTACTTAGGTTTTGTTTCCACAAGAAGTTTGCAAGTTTCTTACAGACAGGATTTATTCAGAATGGACCTGTTTTTAAAGTAGCATGGCACCTGGCAGTAACTAGTTTGTCTTCCATAAACAATGATGTTATATGTATTGTTTCTTCAGCATCTGAAGTGTGTGTAGGTTGGTCTCTGATATTTATAGATCATTCCTTTACTCACTGATATCTACCTTTTAGCATCTATTGAATCTCTAGTTGATTTTTAGTGGTCTCTTCAACTGTTACATGACAGATGAGGAGATCTGAATTTCAGGCAGCAGTGTCCTTGACTTTTTAAAGAAATTTAATATCTCTTATCTGGACTTCAATATCCTCCTATGTAAAATAAGTGTAATTGGCTAGTTGCGTATGCATAAAGTTCCTTCTAGCACTAAAAACCAAAGTTTTATAATAAAATTTTCTAAGACAAGATTCAGTACATACGCCTATCTTAGCCAACTGGTTCAGAATAGTCAAAGTTAACATTAGGTGAAATCTCAACATAGCATTTAAGCTTCCACTTAATAAAGAATTTAAGCACAGACACCTCCTTAGCAACTTTGCAAGCATATATACTTTTCTTTAGATTAAAAGTGCTGTTTTTATAAAAGTAGCAATAGTCTGAAAAACAGATGTTCTAAAGGTAGAACTGGGACCCATGGTCATAGTTTGCAAGGAGATAGATCCATGTTCAATATATCAAGAACTTTTTAACAGTTAGAGTTTTCCAATAAACAGATTGACTGCCCACAGGGTATTGGGTTACCCCCTCCAGGGAATTAAGACAGAATCCAACTTATCCCTTGGCACTAATGAGAAAGTGGACTGAAAGATCTTAAAATTCCCTCAAATTCTGAGATATGGGATGTTAACACATAGGAAAGATTTTTTAATTTAGTTTTTAAAAAATCAGTCTATTTCCAACAATCAGATGTGTTAACAGATAGGAAACCTTTCATCAATTTTTTTCATTGACTTTTTTATTGTGCTATGCAATAAAGGTACAGAAACTTTTAAAGATCAAGACTCATGGAGGGCTTGAGATGGACTTGTTTTTCCTTAAAAAAAGGATAAGAATCTGAAAGAGTCCATATAGTAAACTAGATTTATGATGTATTGCTCTATAGGAAAAAAAATCAGTTGCAATAGGTAGAAACTACAACCCACTGTCTGGTACATCAGATGGACAGATAACAGTCTTATAAATTTCAAATAGTCATTTGTATTTATGAAGTCATTCCTAAACAAATGCATTGAAGACATGGAGAATCCATGGCTTTTGGCTGTTTAGGTGTTTATTATCTAGAGAAGCAGTTACTTTATGGGTCATAGATGTTTTTGAAAATCCAGCAAAACAACGGATATGGCATTTGAACACAGGACAACAAGACAGTTTTTCCTTTCTCATCTCTTTCCAACTCTACATCATTTAGAATTGATTCATTTTTAAAGTCTTACAGAATGGGGAGAAATTAGTTGATGTTCTACAAATAATGATGTTATATTCATTGGTTTTTCAGAAATTCCAAATCATGTCTAAGGTGGTCTCTGGCCTGTTTAGACTTACAGATAGCTTTGCTTAAATAAAATCGGGACTCCACTGTGTTCCAAGCAGAAAGAATTAATGCGAAACTTTATTCCCTATGCCTGGACAAGCAACTGAAAAATAGCTTCAGAGCTCAGAAACAAGGACAAAAAGTTGTGGTCCTGAGAAGAGACTGGTTCTCAGAAATTAGATGCCTCTAAAAAGAAGTATCTACATATGCTCACTCAAGCTTGCTGGGTTTCTGACTCCAGAGGGCCAGGAAATGAAAAGTCTAACCCCTGAAGCAGAGAAATCAGGAGAATTTCTACCAGTAATCCAACAGAGCCTGACAACCTACACAATTATGCATCAATAATGCAAGTATTCCAGTAAGATTCCTGCTGTTTAAAATACTATTAATTAATAGGCCTGAGCCCAGAAAATCCAAGCAAACTTGGATTTTCAAAATGTCAACTCAGCTAAAAGGGTTGAAAATCTAGAGTTGATGATCAGGCAAAACAATCAGAACAGATACCCTGTGACAGAGAACTGCGAGAAGAGATAAATAAAGATCTGAATAAAAATACACGCACTTCAGCATTTTTCAAGTGAAGCATAAAGACCTCTGGAGCCAAAAGATACAATTTCCCAATGTAAAAATTTAACACGTGAGTTGAAGGATAAGGTATTATTGAGACTCAAATTAGTGACTTGGGAGATCAAGTGTGAGAAATCTCAAATTATCTTAAAGTACAGAGCAAACTACAGAGATGAAAATCACAAGGGAAAATTAAATAAGAGAATTAAAGGATACATGTAGGTTCTGAAAAGCTTATATGAGAATATTACTAGCTCCATAAGAGAAACAGGAACAGATGGAGGAACAGCAAATAAATAAATATTGGAAGGAAAATTTCCCTATGATGGGGAGAAACCTGAGTCTACAAATTCAAAGGGCTCACCAAGGGCTGTATTAAGGAGAAGAGATACACAGCTAAGCACACCCCAGTAAACCTCTTGAACTCTTAAGACAATTTTTTTTTTAAATTACAGACTTTCCAGCAGAAAGAATAACTTAGCTAAAATGGAAACTAAAGTCAGACCAGTACCAAACATCTCATCTTCAATTTGGGGTAACTAGTAGCCAGTAGAATAGCATCCACAGACTCACTGAAAAAAAAAAAAAAGACTATAATCCAAGAATTCTACACCCAAATAATACATCAACTACTGGCTGAGGTTAAAGAAAAATATTTTAGGATATACAAAACTTCAGAGAATATATCACCTATGTACTTTATCTGAGGAAAACACTGGAGAAAATTTCCTAATAAAGAAAATGAACAATAAATGTTAGTCATTAGTAGTATTGTTCCTAAACTATGTTGCCAAAAATAATTAGGTAGGAGAAGGAATAGTAAAAGCAGTCCAAGTGTAATGATAAATAGGATGGAAAAGGATTAATCTCCAAAATATACAAGCAGCTCATGCAGCTCAATATCAAAAAAACAAACAACCCAATCCAAAAATGGGCAGAAGACCTAAATAGATATTTCTCCAAAGAAGATATACAGATTGCCAACAAACACATGAAAGATGTTCAACATCACTAATCATTAGAGAAATGCAAATCAAAACTACAATGAGTTATCACCTCACACCAGTCAGAATGGCCATCATCAAAAAATCTACAAACAATAAATGCTGGAGAGGGTGTGGAGAAGAGGGAATCCTCTTGCACTCTTGGTGGGAATATAAATTGATACAGCCACTATGGAGAAAAGTATGGGTTCCTTAAAAAACTAAATATAGTACTACCATATGACCCAGCAATCCCACTACTGGGCATATACCCTGAGAAAACCATAATTCAAAAAAGAGTCATGTACCACAATGTTCATTGCAGCACTATTTACAATAGTCAGCTATTTACAACACTTGGAAGCAACCTAAGTGTCCATAGACAGATGAAAGGATAAAGAAGATGTGGCACATATATACAATGGAATATTACTCAGCCATAAAAAGAAATGAAATTGAGTTATTTGTAGTGAGGTGGATGGACCTAGAGTCTGTCCTACAGAGTGAAGTAAGTCAGAAAGAGAAAAACAAATAATGTATGCTAACACATATATATGGAATCTAAAAAAAAGAAAAAAAGGGTTCTGAAGAACCTATGGGCAGGACAGGAATAAAGACGCAGATGTAGAGAATGGACTTGAGGACACAGGGAGGGGAAAGGGTTAGGTGGGACGAAGTGAGAGAATGGCATGGACATATACACACTACCAAATGTAAAATAGATAGCTAGTGGGAAGCAGCTGCGTTGCACAGGGAGATCAGCTCAGTGCTGTGTGACCACCTAGAGGGGTGGGATAGGGAGGGTGGGAGGGAGACGCAAGAGGGAGGGGATATGGGGATATATGTATACGTATAGCTGATTCACTTTGTTATACAGCAGAAACTAATACACCATTGTAAAGCAATTATACTCCAATAAAGATGTTATAAAAAAAAAAAAATTCATGACCTCAAACTTTAACTGTCCAGCAATCCTACAACTCTTCTCCAGGCAAATTTCCTTCCTATTCTCCACAGTGACCATTTTTAAACTTCTCCCCCCTCCTCAAAACTCTGAACCTGATGCTACTTCCTTCCCTCTCAGCCAAGGCCCTGACCTACTACTCATAAAGAAAACAGAAATCCTCAGTGTGGATTTACCTCAATTCCTCCACCAAACCCACAAACTTATCGGCTTCTGAATATTCACTGAATTCTGAATAATTGCAGAAAATGTGCTCACTCCATTATTCCCTTTTTCATGTATTATTTTGCCTGATGAACAGGAGTTTGCGCTGAATGATGCTGGAGGCTCCCTCCATAATTCTTGGCAAGAAGCTAGTTGAGATTAGTGGCTCCTCATTCTCTAATGGGAGAGTTTTCTCTAGTTTTCAACTTCACACAAGGTGTCCAGGTTCTGTGAGACCAGGAATTTGATATCCATGATAGTCAGTAGCCACCTGGAAGATACCTGTCTGTGACTCCTTGGAGTAGTTTGTACCCAAGTCCAGACTGCATATCATTCATTCTCTCCATCTAGTACAAAGGGTAGCAATAGGAGAGTTAGAGCCCCTTCTTGAGAGCACTGCCCCACTGTAGGGCCAACTGTGTCCAGCTGAGAACACCTCTATGCAGACCCTGCTCTCTGTGAGTTCCAACCTGTACTCGGTGATATTTGCCCTAAAATTTCTAACCCACCTCCACCCCATACTAGCTCTTTCCCAGTAATATATAAACGTTCACCAATCAGGAAAATAAAATCCTATAATCTCCAAAACACCTCTCAAATCAGTCTGCTTTTCACCATCGGCACTGCCACTTTCTAGCCAAGGCTTCTCATGTTGCTAAAGCCCCCCATCTGGTCCAAGTGCCCCCTCCCCTTGACTTTTTTTCTCAAACTACAGTCAGAGTGGTCATATAACCAGGATTATGATTATGCCATGCTCCTTCTCAAACACTTACAGTGATTTTCCAGTGTTATTAAGATAAAGTACAGAACTCCTTGGAAAGGCCATTACTATCAACAACAATAATTACAACAACTAATATTTACTGAACATGTAAGATATGCTAAGCATATCTTAGCTTTCCAATCTTTATCAAAATGTGACAACACTGGTAGCATTATGCTTATTTTATAAAAATTGAAATTAAAGCTACATAAAATAACTTAAGGCTTTATAGCTACCAAGAGTTGAGCCAGTATTCAAACCCAAATCCATTTGCTTTCCTGCCTGGGATCTTTCCATGATATCATATTCCCAGTCCTTGTTAGGACTTCCAATCTTCCTGCCTGACTCAATAAAAGCTGATATTTAATAAATAGTAGCTATGAACATTTTTTTTTTACAAGATACTTTACATACTTCCCCAAATTTAAGCAAATGAAGGTAAATTAAAATTAATTTAACAAAGGTCACACATCTACTAAGTGACAGAGTCCTAAAATCAGTCGATTAATAAGTTAATCTGGTCCTGAGCTGCATGATAGAACTACTGCCCTCTTTCCTTTACTGAATATAAATTCCTAAGGGGGCATGAATTTCTGTATGCTACTTGATATCCCCACAAAACCATGTGAAAGAGAGCGGGTTCAGAGAGTAGGTTAGGTATATGGCTAGGGCCAACCAGATAGGTAGCTATGATTTCACTCGTCAAACACCACTCTTATCTTCATGGCACCATTTCTCCTTCCATAGGAAGGCATATCACCTCTAGAGTTCACAACAGTGAAGCCAGATTAATAGTAATGGGCAAAGTTTGTTGGAAAATGGGTTGGTCTTTTGCAAAAACCATAAAACATAATTGTTCATGCCAGACCAGTATTAAAAGCACAGGGCTGGACGCCAGGCTTGACCCATATTCTAGGGGTACCACATGGTAGGGCAGCAGGATCAGCTAAGAGCAATCAGATGACAAGGGGCTAAAGCCATTATCTAGCTGAGGCAAATATCTAAAGTCAAGGGTCTTACTTCACTCAGTATGACAATCTCTAGGTCTATCCATGTCACTGCAAATGGCATTATGTCATTCTTTTTTATGGCTGAGTAATATTCCATTGTATATATCTACTATATTTTCTTTATCCATTTCTCTGGACATTTAGGTTGCTTCCATGTCCTGGCTATTGTAAATAATGCTGCAATGGACATTGGGGTGCATGTATCTTTTCAAATTATGGTTTACTGAGTGAAGTAAGTCAGACAGAGAAAGACAAATATCATATGATATTGCTTATATATGGAACCTAAAAAAAGGGTACTAATGAACTTATCTCCAAAACAGAAATAGAGTTACAGATGTAGAAAACAAACTTATGGTTACCAGGGGGTAAGGGGGGGAGGGATAAATTGAGAGATTGGGATTGACACATACACACTACTATACAGAAAACAGATAATCAATAAGTACCTACTGTATAGCACAGGGAGCTCTACTCAGTACTCTGTAATGGCCTATACGGGGAAAGAACCTAAAAAAGAGTGGCTATATGTATAACTGATTCACTTTGCTGCACACCTGAAACTAACACAACATTATAAATCAACTATACTCCAATAAAAATTTAATATATATATATAATAAATAAATAAAGTCAAGAGTTAAAGCCAACTTGAGGGCCAGAGGAGTCCACAATCAATCTAGACCAGAGAAAGAGGAGAGCCAAAGAAAGGTTGGGAGTCAGAAGGTGAAACAAAATATGGTAGTTAAGAATGGAGTGTGGGGGTAGGAGACAGAGGAATAAGGCATAGATGGTTCTAATGCATTTCAGTATGTGGTCCCTTCTTTAATCATTGTGTTAGAACAAATGAGACATTCTTGCTCCAGGGATACAACAAGATCGTCTTGATACATCTTGTCTTTGATACTATCCCCCTCAGTCTGTCCTTCTGAGCACATATTTATTAAGCAGCGTAGATGAGAGCTCTGCCATCTCAACAGATTCAGGGAAGTGACAATCAAGGGTAGAGTGTTATTAATACTGGGACTCATCAGGCACTATCTCCCTGGAGTGCTGTGGTAAAATGCAGGGAGATTCCAGCCACTGTGACTGTAGATCCTTAGGAGGTTGTAAGACCTTCTTGGCCTTTTGAGATAAATAATACAGTATCTCAAGTCATTTATCTGCAAAATGGCAATAGTATTAACCTCTTGGAGCTCTTAAGGAAATTATTTGATTTCATGTATATAAAGCACTTAGATAGTACTTGGCACACAGTACTCAGGAGAAGTTAAAAGAAAAAAATGTAAAGCACACCATACATACTGTTAAATATTTCCCAAATCCTTTACAACTGAAGATCTATCCTAAGGAGCGGAAGCATCAACGCAAGAGGTGAGAACAAGCATCTGTGGCATGACCTTCATCTCAATTTTAAGATGTTTATCTAATGGTGTGACGGTTCTCATTCTGTATCTTATTTCCTTCAGGGCTCTTGGTATCTTGTATCCTACAGTCCTGGGTCATTAGCAATGGGAAAATCTCCAAGATAGACCTAGGTGCTCTGCTCATCCATACACCTATTGACTGAATGAACTTAACAAGCACTTGGGCTAATAATATGAATTCCTGACACTCCATAAGCACTGACTCAAGGCGGCTGGCACCCCCACTGACTCCACCTTAACCCACAAGGCAGCAGATGGTTCCAAAAGAGACTTTCTGGAGAACCGCAGGCAGAAGCTAACTGCAGGGTAGTCCAATAGCCAAAGTATTGGGTTCCAATACTTTGGATTCCAGCTGGTGCTTTCTAACGTATCAATACGCTTGATGATAAATAAGTATCCATCTTCCAACAATTTAGGGCATGTAATTTTTTCCTTAAGTATCTATAAAATGTTGCTCCAGCTCCATTATCATTTGGATTTTAGTTTACTTCTATACTGGTGGTTTTTCTTTGGTTCTACATTTTTCTCGCGTGTGCTGTGAATACACACAATGGTCTTCAAAACAGAGCATTTGATCTTTCCCTGTGCTTAACTTTCCAGGAAGATGTCACAATTGCCCCTTCACAGTAATCAAAGCGTACTTCTATCTCTTCCTCTGAAAAATCACAGCTCTCAGGTGGGGAGGCAAAGGGAAATGGTACATCTCTCACATCCTTAGTTCAGTGTTGAGAGTGAGAAAAGATGAAAGAAGATGAAAACAGACTTCAAAACACACAAAAAAACTCCTGCCTTTACAAAGGAGGAAAATGGTGGCACTCAAAACACTACAGAGCAATGTAAGCAATATCTCCAACTCCTAAATAAATAAAAGACCTTTCACAAAAGAAATTTTATGTGACCTGAGACAGTAAACCTCTATACAGTTCAGCAGTTGGTTTTATAGCTAAAATAGTCAAGTTCTGCCTTCTCACACCTACAATTCTGGTGCTTAAAACTCTTCAATACCCACTGTGTTCAAATTATTGTCACCCCCTAATTTTTTCTATCCCATTCAACTGATAATTGAAGGTGAAGGTATCCTAAGTTAAGCTCTAACTTTCCTTCATAGCAGCCATTTAGATCAAGAGGGGCTGAAGTTTACATACATTGTCTATTGAGAACTTTCTAGACTTAAGTGATAGATTTGCTATTCTGGGTAAGCAGAAAACAATGACGAATTTATGATATGTTTTGTCTTTTAATTAAGAAGTCTTTAAAAATTGACAACTTAAATTAAAAGCCTTGTCAAAGGGCAAAACAGGTGTATGCTAGACAGTTTTGGATCTGGAATGTGGAGCTCAGGCAACGCCAGGGGGAGCTAGGATCTGGTATCAGGCATGAGCACTAACTTCGAGTAAATGTTAGGGCAAAGCTGGTAGCGGGGAGGGGCAGGGGCAGGTAGAGTTTAGTGTCTATAATATCTGGCAGCAGGACTGGTGATGACTGTCTTCAGAGAGGTAGTTGATAGGGGGAAGTTCCTGCAATTAGAGGGTGCACTGCGATGGGGCATCTGGGACAGTGGTCAATGGCAGGTAAGACCGGCAAAAAGGAGAGGACCTCAGCTCCTGGACTGTTTCGTAGTGATGTGATTTTAGTGACTGAAGGAAAGTGGAAGGAGCAAGTCATGGTTCCAATAAAAATGGCAACCATGACCAACCACCAACCACAACAGAGATTTGCTAAAAGACTACAGGGCACCAGCCTTTGTACTTAACACATTATGAAAATCATCTCATTCATGAATTGCTAGCTGCAGTTTATAGGTGAGGGAACTGGTATTTCGATTACTCAGTCTTCCCAAATTCTCTCAGCTAGTAAGTGCCTGAGCCAGATTTATCCAAAAGCAGATGTACTTGGCTCCAGAACTCTTGAGCACCATGCTTTATTCTACAGTGCCAGAAAGAATACAGGTACAGAGAACTTGGGGAATGGGGAACATTGTTGCAGTCATAACATTTTGGTATAATATTTTGTGCTTACATGATTTATACATAAGAAAATTAGGGCCCTGACAGGTTAATTGACCTGTGAAAAATTACACTGCTAAAAAAATCTATAACACTCTAGAATTTACAAAGTACTCTCATTTGGAGGCATGGCCTTAGAATCAAGATAGAAACCTAGATATGAGACTCAGTGTTCAAGGATCCAACAGATCAGCAAAATTGATTTAAACATTAAATCACCCTAAAAAACACCTACAAAAATAGATAGGAGAAAAATTTTGAGACCCTGGATTAAGCAAAGAGCTCTTAGATATAATACCAAAAGCATGAACCATAAAAAAAAAACAGTTAAATTTGGCCTCATCAAAAAAAAAAAAACTTTTAATTTGAAAGACACTGTTAAGAGAATGAAAAAACAAGCCATACTAGAAGAATTTATTCACAAATCACATGTCTGGCAAAGGACTTGTATTCAGAATACATAAAGTACTCTCAAAATTCAACATTAAAACAAAAAATACCCAACTTTACGAATGAGCAAAAAAATTTGAGTACACACTTCTCCAAAGAAAATATACAAATGGAAAACAAGTTCAACATCACTAGTCATTGGGAAAACAAAAATTTAAACTACAATCAGATAATACTACACACTTATTTGAATAGCTAAAAGCAAAAGAATTAACTATACCAAGTCTGGCATAAAAGTGGAGCAACTGGAACTCTCACACACTGTTGGTGGGAATGTAAAATGGTCCAGCCACTTTGGGAGACAGTTTGATTGTTTCTTATATAAATATACACTTGTCACATGACACAGCAATCCCATTTGTAAATATTTATACAAGAGAAACAAAAATTTAAGCTCACAAAAACAGCTGTAAGCTAACATTTAAAAGCATTTTATTCATAATTGCTAAAATACTGGAAACAATCAAAATGTCCCTCAATTGATAAAAACTGTTGTACACACAGTCAGTGCAATACTACTCAGCAATTAAAAGGGTCGAACTACGGATACATACAACAACATGAATGAATTCCAAATGCAAGATGCTTAATGAAAAAGCCAGACTCAGAAACCACATACTGGCTGATTTCATGTATGTGACATTATGGAAAAGGCAACAACCATCAGTCAGAGAACAGATCATCAGTTGCCAGGGGCTGGAATGAAAGAGGGTTTGATTACAAAGAGGCAACACAGGGAAATTTTTTTTTTTTTGGTGATGAAAACTTCTGCATCTTGATTGTGGCCGCGGCCACAGATTCTATATATTAGCAAAACTTATAGCACTATACGGGAGGAAGGGAGGAAGGGAGGAAGGGAGGGAGGGAGGGAGGGAAGAAGAAAGGGAGGGAGAAAGGAAGGGAGGGAGGAAGGAAGGGAGGGAGGAAAAGGGGAAGGAGGGAAGGAAAGGAGGTTTGTTGTAAATTTAAAAATAAAAAAAACTTTAAAAAGCGGTTATATATTTATCTTTGCACAATAAATTGTGTGTGTGTGTGAAGAGAAAACGGGAGAGAATGAGAAAGAGAGAGAGATTTTGCCAAAAGATGGATCCTATATGAAAGCATGGGAGGCATGGACCTTTCCCCCAGAGACTGTCTCTCACAAAGCAGTCCAAAAAGTATGTGTAAGTTGAAATGAATAACCAAAAGAATAGCAGAGTGTACAAGTTACCTCAAACTAACTTCATTTGCAAATTATAAATACCACAATTAAACCATTAATGCCATTCTTAATTGTCTCAGTAATGATTCAGATCAAGATCTTGAACTTTTACCACCATATATACACAAAACTTGGAAAAGTACATAAAATCAACAAGTCAGTTCAATTAATTTCTTAGCATACCTAAAATTCAGGATGGACAATGATAATTTTTGTTGTCACTTGAAGTTATAAAGTAGCAATTTATAAAGCATAACAGTGGAAAAGAAGAAGAAGACATACATATTGTGTATGATTATGATTTTCTGGACATGTTAGAATTCATCTTTATTATAATTGTTGGATATATAATATAGAACATTACTTTAGAACAATGTGGACACACGAAAGTATATCAAATGAATAATATTTCATATGCTGAGTCCATTTCATATTTTGGTTTTAATCTAAATTTTTGTAGAACAATTCAATGCTACTTTAAAAAATAAACTGTAAAGAATACAAATTATAGTCATTATCATGATTTGTTTTAAAAACAGGCCATTACACCTTAAGTAAGTTTCATCTGAAGGAAATCAACTACAATTGAAAAAGCAAAAGAAAGTATTGAGAAAACAATCTAAGTGTGATATTAGTAGATATTTTACTTCTGAATATAGATAAATGTCAAATGAATAATCTTTTTAAAGTATAAACTTTTATGGGATTATTTCAATTTAAAAAAAACAGCCTCCTCTGTTAGCACAAAGTCTAATAGCATTTATTGACATGCACTGAGTTGGAAAAATAAGATATTATAGTGAAATGGAAAGTGCACACATTTGATTCAATTTGAAGACAGTTGTCTTCAAAGACAAGCTAACCTTTGTTTTGTAGAAAGAAATAATCAGATTAACAATGAAGCCACACCCCAATCTCAGAAAGTGAAGCAGAGAATGAAATTTAAGAAAAAGAAACTGTCTTACTTTGCAATTATCTACCCCAGCTTTAATTTTGCCTTGCAACACACAGTTTAATTTTCAAGGTATACAATGCAATCTCACTTATTAATACTTGTGTTGCTATTTCTTCTGGTAGCAACTTGACATATGGGGCTACTTGCACAGTGCAGCAACAAGGATATGGGACTTAAATCCAACACATTTTTTTTGTCCAGAATAATTAGTTCAGTGTTTGCCCCTGAGCCAGCAATGCATTTTACGGTGACTACTTTCCTAGGAGTCCAACAGATATTTGCACTAAGAATGGATCAAACAAAAGTTATATTAACTTATCTCTAATAAAGGCTTTAAATATTTGGAGAAAATGTTAATCGTGTGTCACACATCCAAGATGATGATAAATCATTCACAATAAATTGATTGCAGTAGGTGCCACAAAATAAAGACAATTTTCCTCCAATAAAAGCTCATCTAATCAGATTTACTTATCTTCTCATCTTTTTCTATAAAAGCATTTGATGGCCGTGTATCCAGGCTGCGACAAGATGCTGATTTTATGGAAAATCACAGATAATTCATTTTTGTATGCTTAGCACCTAGCACAGTGACTGGCCCACGCTACATACTCAGTAAAAATACGGAACTGGCTGGAAACGTGAATGAATTCTGTGTAACAAGAACTGAACAAAATTATGCTCTTAGGACATTATGCTGGAGTCAATTTTAAATAAAATAGGATGGGGTGGGGTGGGAATATTCTCGTATATTGCATGTGTGAGTAAATATTTATACATATTTCCTGATGGCAGTTTAACAAGATTTTTTAAAAGACTTAAAAATGTGCATACACTTTGATCTAACATTCTCTTTTCCAGAAATTAATCCCAAGAAAAGTATTTAGGATGCACACAAAGATTTGCCTATCTTTTTAATAATAGCAAAAAGCTGGAAATTATCTTCTAAATATATAATAAAAACTAAATGGTCAAATAAATGATGACAATCACACATCGAAATATTTTTCAGACCATAAAAAAGAATGCTATCTTTTAAGGGAAACTTGCTCATTATTTATTAAGTTAAAATTTTAGTTTAAACTGGAATGTATAGTGTAATCCCATTTTCTGTGCAAATGTACGCATATGCATCTACAGACAGAAAAGTGATACACACTAAGTTGTTCTTTATGGTTATCTCTGGATGGGGCATTTAATTTTCTTTTTCCTATCTGAATTTTATAATTTTCAACAGTGGACCTGTATTTTTATGGAAATAAAAAAATGCAAATAAGAACGTGAAAAAAAGATGCTTGGAATGAGATAAGAGACAAGGCCACTCACTGTCAGTCCCTCTTCTGAGTAACCTGAGTGATGGCTGTTCCTTTACCAGTGCTACTTCTAGCACTGCTTTAATCCTCTCACTTATTGGATAAAATGGATTAAGAAATCCAGTCATCCAGCTGTCCCTATTTCTTGATAGCATCAAATCCAGAATGAGTTTCCATTTTATAATCCATCCTTAGAATCATCAGCACAAGAAGTCCAAACCCTGTAAGAAGGTCCTCCCAAGACTCCCTTCCTGAAATGCTTTCATCTCTGCACTTGAAGGCATTCTCAGACCCTGCTGCACCAGGTAATTAAACCCAGCTTTGGGACTATGGGTGTGTTCCTGGTGGTTTTAGGTGGCTTCTGGCATTGTGATGAGGATGGTGGTGAAACTGATGTCAGTGATGCTGGTAGTGGTGGTGGTAGTGACTTGATGGTGTTGGTAGTGGTGGTGGATGGCTGTGATGCTGATGGGGTAGGGGTGGGGTGGTAATAGAGGTGGCGGGGCCGGTGTTTAACGCTGGTAGTATCAGGACCCCAGGAAACAAAAGAAAAATGTTCTTTTCTACATATTTCAACAATTTAACAATAAATTCTATTACTCCCAGCACAGTAAAGGCAATAAAGTGAAGTAAAAAGAAAATATATTAGGAGTCAGGAGCTACAGGTTTGAGTCTTGGTTTTGCCACTAGTTTGTTACTTTAAGCTAATCATTCAACCTCTCTGTACCCCACCTAATTCATCTACAAAATGAAGTTTACTTGATTAACTCCTAAAGTAACTTCTCACACTATGTAGCTTCGTTTGTGTGCTCTTTCCAAGTTATCAGAGTCACAGGCCTAGACCAGATCACATACAGTCTAGGTCCACTGCCTCTTTTTTGTAAGTAAAGTTTTATTGGCGGACACCCACATATGTTACATACTGTCTATGGCTGCTTCACATTACAATGAAACATAACAGTTGAGTGATCACAACAGAAACTGTATGGCCCACAAAGCTAAAGTATTTGTTACTGACCCTTTGCAGAAAAAGCTTGCTGACCTCTGGTTTAGGCATACATTAAATAGGAGTTTGGCATGCTTAAGACATACCTTATTAGCAGAAGGTACATTTCACAAAGTAGAGATTTTAGTCTACTTTGTTCATTAATGCATCCCAAGTGCCTATGACAGTACCTAGCACCTAGTTGATGCTGAATAAGTATTTATTAAATGAATGAGCACATGAGAATGAATGAATGAACACATCGTAGCCTCTGCAAGCCTAAAACACCTATTCATCAATACCCTTCTTGCCA
Source organism: Balaenoptera physalus (assembly GCF_965194825.1). Lineage (NCBI taxonomy): Eukaryota > Metazoa > Chordata > Mammalia > Artiodactyla > Balaenopteridae > Balaenoptera > Balaenoptera physalus. Next base: position 56,359,338 of record NC_138891.1, read on the forward strand.
TGGTATGGTTTTTATTTTCTGTGGAATTTAAAATATATTCCGATAAAGGGAGTCTATATGTAATATCCATCTGCAGTGTTGTCATATAACTTGCCCAACTGTATATAGTTGCAACTGCACAACAGGGAAGTGAATAACAGGAAGTGAATGTCAGCATGAATCTCAAATACAGTAGCAGCACACAATATCTGATCCCACTTAGAAGACCAGCATGGATTAATAAAAGCAGACTCTCATATTTCTGGAAAAATGCTCTTCTTTGATTCAGAAGGTAAAAGAATCAAGTAAAAATGGAAACAAGTCACCAAATATAATCTGAGTATGAGTATCCTTTGTTTTCAGATTTCTAAAAATAAAGTATGCTGATCTTTCGTGTGTTTTGGGTCAGCTTCCAGAACAAAAGTCATCAGCAATGAACCCAAAGTCAGAAACTTAGGTTTATGTAGCTTGCTATATATATATATGTGTATATATATATATATATATATATATATATATATATATATATACTGACACACCCAGTAAACTTTTACTTTCTGAAAAATGTATTCTCTTTTGTTTACTTGATTGTATCCATTGTGTTGCACATAGGTTTTTTGTTTTTATTTATTTTGCATGTCATCAAAGTTAGTGGTGATGATAAATAGCTACTGAATAAAGAGCACAGCCTTTGAAAACACAGACCTGGTTCAAATTTCCAGCTCCATAAACTTACTAGCTCTGCTGCTGTAGGTAAGTTACTTAGCCTCACTATGCCTCAGTTTCCTAATTTTTTGAATGCAGATAATAAAATTCACTTTATATAATTGTTTAGAGCAATAAATAATATAACAAACATAAAGGGCCTAATACCTTTCCCTATACAGTCTGCACTGAATAATGACAGTGATTATGATATCTACCTTGATTGTATTATATATTTAAATGATATTATTGTCATTATATTACATAATTACATTGCAGTATTTATAGTGTGCCTATGAGAACTTTGATTGCAAATGGCAAGAACAAATGTTTTAAAGTACCATCTGATTTGAGTCATTTTTTACTTTAGAGTTTAATTTTAATCCTTCATAGGGTCAGCAACACACAAAACGTTTTTCCAATTATGAGTCTATTTTTTTCTTTGAAAAGAAAGCCTGTTGCATTGTTTCACCAGTATTCTTCCCAGACAGTAATACCAGAGAGATTTGCTGTTCCTCCCTCCTAAAGAGGTCATAAAGGGTCAGCAATGCTTCAGGAACTTGCCTAAATAAGCCACTCATTCCCAGCTGAGCACAGGAAAGTGCTTACATGAGGACACAGCAAATAAGCACTGACTGCTGATATCATTAAAGAGTACAGAACATGTTTTTTTATTTCATTAAAACGCATACTGTAAAATTCTGAGTGTGTACACAGTGCTATTCAGAAGATAATTCTCTTTATCCGTATAAAAACTACCACCATCATCTTGAAATTACAAACCATTTTAAAATTTCATTCCAAAAATATCTGAGTGTCTACTATGGGTATAAGATTGCATTAAGTGTAGTGGTAGATGTAAGGACGAATAATGTAAACTTCTGGAAGGTTAGCTGGAAGGCTTTCTGTTTCTACTCTTTAACACTGGATTCAGCTTGATTGCCACAAACTAGAGTTTGCCTATTGTTCTCTATTTATGTTTTAAATGTGTCTATAAATAGCCTTGGGTATGTCTCAGCAACTATCTCAAAAACGTTTGGTGATGTTAACTGACTGATGTGAGTTCCTTAGAAGACTTGAGATAGCTAAAGAAATTTTAAGCTCTCATGTGAATTCAAGAAGAATGCTCAATCCTTATTCTTGTGCCTAAATTAGTTACATTCTTTCTGATCCATTCTATATTGCCAATGTTGTTAAGGGAATTGCATAGTAAATGGCAGTGCAGAAGAATTTGTTACAGACCAAAAGAAATTTTAAGAATATAATAGAATTGTGGAATTTGGGGGAAAGCAGTTTTCCAGGTTAAAATTTACTTTGAATTCTGGAAGGAACACAAAACGCTTTCCTTCTCCCACCCTCCTGAACCCAGCAATAAACTCTGAACCTGAAGGAAACAGTAATAGTGATCAAGATTAAAAACACATTATTGGACTAAAGTGCTGATGCCAATGATATAGACTTTTCTTCTTTGGAGAGAAGACCTTTCAATCATTTTAATTCAGGTAGCTGGTTCCCCTGGGATTTGTCCTCGTTTTGGACTCATCTTGATTCTCTTTTAAATTTGTTAGATGGGCCTGGTCTACTTTCTGCTCAGAAGAGGCTCCATCTTCAAAAGGTGTTTAGACCAGCTACCAAGGCCCTAGGGAAGAAACATTCCCTTGTTTCCTTAAAGAGATTTTCCTTGGAATTTTCATCTTGATTGTTCTCACCATCAGAGTGATAAAACCAAGAAGACTGAGCTTAGGATATAGGCATTGGAGAAAATACACAAGTTCTCTTAGGACTCCAGTCCTTTTTTTATCTTAAAGCCTTTAATTTTTTAGTTGAGGCCAACCACATTATGATAATCTGCTTCACTCAAAGTCTACTGATTTAAATGTTAAACTCATCTAAAAAATACCTTCATAGCACATCTAGGTACCCTGGCTTCACTAGGTTGACACATAAAATTAACCATCATACATGTCCATATAATTAGCCTCATTAGAGTTTTAAACTGTATACTTAACCTTTTCTAAACTGAAGATATGTAGAGAAGTCCCTTATTTTTACATAAGCTGATAAAAATTGGATAGCCTTATCTGGTGTCTCATCAAAAGAAAAATGCATTCAGTAACAATGAAAGAAAATCATTGAAAAAATACTTATTAATATGTCTGGAAAAGGCAGCAAAGGGAAACTATATTCAAAACACACAGCAATGGTTTTAAACACAGATTCCCAATTCTTTTTTTTTCATTCTCTAACCTACTATCATAGCTACTACCCACAGTTTCTGGTCTCTAGCTTCTAGGCTCATGTATTTAAAATCCTCAAAAAATCTTAAAACTCAACTTTCCCTGCCTCTTTTTTTTCCTCCCTCTCTTTCTTTCCATTTTTTCACTTTTCCAGAAGTAGTCTGTTATGGCCTACATGTTTAGGTCCCTCAAAATCCATATGTTATAATCTCAACCTCCAATGTGATGGTATTAGGAGGTAGGGCCTATAGGAGTGATTAGATCACAAGGGTGATGAATGGAATTAGTAGTCTTGTAAGGGGCTAAAGAGACCAGAGTTTTCCTCTTTCACCATGTGAGGACACAGCCAGAAGACGGTCATCTGTGAACCAAGAAGCAGGCTCTCACAGACACCAAATCTGTTGGTGCTTTGATCTTGGACTTCCCAGCCTCCAGAATTGTGAGAAATAAATTTCTATTGTTTATAAGCCACCCACCTATGGTATTTTGTTACAGCAGCCTGAACTGACTACAACATAGTCTTTGTTCCCCCAATTATCTATCTTTATAACTCATCCTTTTTGCCTTTAGCAATGCTCTGCTTCATCCATTACTCTGGTCAGCATGTGAAAGGTCTGAGAACCTGGCAGACATATACAGGAGAAGACAAAAAGAAGAGGAGAGAGGTTTTAACACTCAAATATTAACTATTTTTTAAATCTTCATTATATCTGGATTTTTAAAATTCCAATATTATTGTTATATCCAGGGGTGGGCAGATTTTTCCTTAGGTACATACCAGTCAAATTCTATCAAAACCCACCCAACGGACCACCAGACCTCATCTTCATCTATCATCCACTTCTCACAATTTACAAACAGCAGAAATAGAGAACTTCTTACAATCCCTGGACATATTATATATCTTCTGATTTCTATGCTTTTACATGCTATGTGTTTGGTTTTAATAAGCTCTCCTTTCTCATCTGCCTTGGTAACTATCCATGCATAATTTAACACCCAGCTCAAATATTACTCTCTGAAACCTTCACAAGCCCTTAGTCCTCTTAGGCCAAGTTTCTTTCTCCTCTCTGGTTTCATTATACTGTGAACACACCACAAACAGTGCTTTTCATATTATATTGAACTATTGCTTTATAAGTTTGTCTAATCAGATGGAATTACTTAAAAGCTAGACCCCTATTTTCTATACCTCTGCATCCACAATTTTATTAACCCAGACTTGTGACTACAAGAGATAGAAACCTAGTTCTTTGTGTGTGTGTGTTTTTATTTCTTTATTGGAGTGTAGTTGCTTTACAATGTTGTATTAGTTTCTACTGTACAGCAAAGTGAATCAGCTATACATATACATATATCCCTCTTTTTTGGATTTTCTTCCCATTTAGGTCACCACAGAGCACTGAGTAGAGTTCCCTGTGCTATACAGTAGGTTCTCATTAGTTATCTATTTTATACATAGTATCAATAGTGTATATACATCAATCCCAATCTCCCAATTCATCCCACCCCACCCCCACTTTCCCCCTTGGTATCCATACATTTGTTCTCTATGTCTGTGTCTCTATTTCTGCTTTGTAAATAAGATCATCTATACCAATTTTTTCAGATTCCACATATACGCGTTCATACAGAACTACCATGTGACCCAGCAATCCTACTACTGGGCATATACCCAGAGAACACCGTAATTCAAAAAGACACATGCACCCCAATGTTCATTGCAGCACTATTTACAATAGCCAGGACATGGAAATAACCTAGGAACCTAGTTCTAACGAAGGAACTAATGGGCCACTGTCGTTCACTAACTCACACATCCTGGACTGTGGCATCTCAGATGACCAACCCCAAAGGAAAGCAAATCTTTCTTCCCAAACATCCACAGATTAACTCCCCTATGAGTCATAGGCTCATCGACAAATTTACCACTAAGCCAAGTACTATGATTAGCTCAACCTAAGTCAAACACCTATCACCATGGGCTCTGAGGACGTTGGCTTCATGACCATTGCCTCACCAGGACCAAAAAGTGAGAGGTGGCAGCTATGCAGAGAGGGTATGCTGATACTAAGAGAAAGAGGGGATCTGGCTATGTGATAGGCCGCGGAAAACCAGAGCAGCTACAGCTTGCTTCTCTGGAATTTAGCACAGTGCTTAGCACTGATAAGTGCTAAATAAATATTTAGTTAATAAATAAACACTAGTTGTTCTCCTGTGTCCTACTAATGCTCTCAGGATCTAAAAACAGATTTACCAACACATTGCATTTCCAAAGACAATTACCCACAGTAATTAACCTCAGATTTCACATTAAATTCTGATACTTCATGAACCACCTGTTCCTCAGATATTTCCAACTTACGACTGAAAATCTAATAGTAATGCCATTTAAATTTATTTATTACTTAGAAATTCTATAATCACTAAGCCTTCTCAAGATTTAAATATACCACATTAACATATATATTTATATTTATGCACACACATATACACACACATTTATATGTATGCACACACTTATATGCAGGTATAAAAAGAGGTCTTTCTTATATCAGAGAAATAAGTCTTTTTTTTTTTTTGACATCTTTATTGGAGTATAATTGCTTTACAATGGTGTGTTAGTTTCTGCTTTATAACATGAGAAATAAGTCTTAATGTAGAGTCACCACCATGCTATAAACTTGATGAAATTTGTTTTTCAATCTGCCCGACAACTATCTACTAAAAATGTTCTTTTATTTTATTCCATACAGATAACAAACAAGTGTTTTATCAGGAAAAACTCAAGTTTAAAGAATAGGTTCCTGGGCTTCCCTGGTGGCGCAGTGGTTAAGAATCCACCTGCCAATGCAGGGGACACGGGTTTGATCCCTGGTCCGGGAAGATCCCACATGCCACGGAGCAACTAAGCCCGTGTGCCACAACGACTGAGGCCCCGAACCACAACTACTGAGCCCACATCCCACAACTACTGAAGCCCATGCACCTAGAGCCCGTGCTCCACAACAAGAGAAGCCACCGCAATGAGAAGCGCGCGCACCGCAATGAAGAGTAGCCCCCACTCACTGCAGCTAGAGAAAGCCTGCGTGGAGCAACAAAGACCCAACGCAGCCAAAAATAAATAACTTTATTTTTAAAAAAAAGAATAGGTTCCTCCAGTTTGGGATAGTTTAGGCTATGGCTTTGTCTTAAAAAGATAGAAGTGAGACGAAAACAAAAGAACAATTGAATAATAGATAACAAAGTAAAGGTAAACTTTCATGGCCCTTTTTTCAGATGTTATGTTTCGATCAGTCTTTTATTATTGAAGGACACTGTCTTTAGCAATCAAGTTTCAGGGCAATCAAAAACATACTTAAAGGTGCAATCTTTACGTTTTTAAAAGCTCTAATTAAAATAAGTCATTTTCTTTAACTTTGTTTCTATCAAAGAAAGCATTAACTTTAAAATATACTCTCATTTTTAATAAAAACACAGGATTGACACATAATCAGTGCAAATAAAAGCATAATCCCTCACAGTAACACTTCATAGTCTCTCATTATCCTTTCATTATCTCTTACCCTTGTAGCTATTCTCAGCAGCATCAGAAACCCAGAAATTATGCAGAGCAGATATTGTGCCCAAACTTGTCAAAGATAAGCAACAGACACAGTTATATACAAATAAAACCACTACTGAATCTGCAGGAGCCAAATGAACTATACAAGGTGTTAATTAATTTTACATTTCTAATAATTCAGTCATATTTCCTTGGAAATGGACACCTACATGAAGAAAAGAAATATAGCCTGCATGTAGCTACTAGGTACAAAAAATTCTGAATATACAAATGCAAAACTTTTCTTGGATAACATTTATATTTTCCATTAGCATCTGGCTCCTTTTCCAATAAAGTTCAGTATTTGTGACAGCCTTTCTTTCAGAAATGTGAAGGCTTCCTTGCCGCAAGCATTTCAAATGTTCAGAAATACCAACTGTGATTCAAATGATTTATAAGGTCATCACCCAAGAAAAGTCATGTATACTGAATATCCAAGTAGTCAAATGGAAGGAAAATGTAAGGTGGTGCATGTGTGTGTGCGTACACGCATGTGCATGCATACATACACTTGGGGAAGAAGCTTCTAGAACGGATAGTGAGACAAAGCAGTAAAAAAAAAATAGAAGTGAAACATATAATATAAAACAGAGCTCTCCGGACTTCCCTGGCAGTCCAGTGGTTAGGATATCGCCTTCTAGTGTGGGGGGTGCGGGTTCAGTCCGTGGTCGGGGAGCTGGGATCCCACATGCCTCGCAGGCAAAAAACCAAAACAGAAGCAATATTGTAACAAATTCAATAAAGACTTTAAAAATGGGCCACATCAAAATAAAACATCTTTAAAAAAATAAAACAGAGCTCTCAGTTCCTTGATATTTCCTTAGCCTTCCATAGCATCCAGCACACCAGCTTACACATAGTAGGTGCCCAACAACAATTTATTTGAATTGACTTGACAGAGAATAAGTAAATTTGGGTCAGTATGTAGAGTAAAATACCTATAACTAAAGTCTCCCTTCAAAAAAGGCCAACTTGATCTAGTTTATTCTTAATTATACTACTAAGAAATATTTGTTTAGTGTTTACTATCGACCAGAGAGTGGGATAGATGCTTTATATGGTTGATCTGATTCAAACCCTAAAGCCATCCTGGGTGAGAGCTGCTATTACTGTAATAATTCGCATATGAGGGAAGGGAAGAACCAGGTTCTGAGGAACTCTCACTTGCTATGCCTTCCTCCTAGAATGCTCTTTCACTGGTTCTTACATGGCTGTCTCCTTCTCCTCTGTCTAATCTCAGCTTAAATGTCACCCCCTCACAAGGGCCTTCTCTGAGCCCCACATAGTTATTATACTCCAACCCATTTTCCTCACATGCTATCATTGGGTTTATTTATTTATTCATAATCTGCCTTCCCCATTAGCATAGTCATTCCATGATGGTGGTGGATGACAAGAAAAAATCATATATATATATAAATCACATGTCTAATATATTTAATGTATATTTAATATATATTTAAGTGAAATAATAAATATTTCAAATATCACAGAGCTAATAAGAGTGGAGAAGCAATTCTAACACATAATTACTTGACTCCATACCTAAGGTGCCGGATTCCCAGCAACAGCATTTATTAATTTATTTTTAAAGTATTCATTCTGTCCTTTTTTAATGAGTGGCTACCACATTCCAATCACTTTTCAGAGCAGTGAGAAAGCAATATGAATGAGGTGAGAAAAGAACCTGAACCACTTACTGCATAGTGGATATAAAAGACAAATAAACAGGCAGTTACTGAGTGGTAAGAGCCATAACCAGGAGTAAGTGAAAGACAGGTGACTGATTATGGAGACAGGGAGTGGTTAAGAGAGATTTCCCAGAGGAAATGATGTCTAAAAACAAGTGAAAGGAAAGTAGAAGTCAACCACTTGAGGGCACACCTAGTAGCAGCATGGAGGAGAGAATAATGGAAGAATTTTGCAAGCAGAAAGAATAACATGGGCTGAGTCTTAGAGGTTGCCAAGGAAAGCAATAACAGGAAATAAGGCAGGTAGACAAGGGCCAGGTCATGAAGGTAGTTGTAAATGAATAAGGTAATTCGGAATTTAGGCTAAGAAAAATGGGACACTGTTTAAAGATGGTGGCATAACTATATTATAATGGCTTTAGGGGGTAGAGAGGTTTAGATGGAGCCTGGATGCACTGAGACCTATTGCAGTAGTCTTGTTTAGAAATAGTAGTCAACTATAAATGGGTAATAGCAGGAGGAACAGAAAAAATAAGCACATTTGAGAAAGACTGTGGAGATATTTAGAAGGGAGAATCAACAGGACTGGATTGATTTTATGTAAGAAATGAGGAGGAAAGGAAAAAGTGTAGATATCCTCCAGGTTTATGACTTGAGCAACCAGCTGCCAATACTGAGACAGGAAAAATAGAAGGATAAAACACTAAATTCCCCTAGAGCAATAGAATAGGCAATGGGGCAATGGTGGTGCAGAAAGCAATGAGGGCATGTGGAGTTGGAGACCTCTCTTAGACCTCCAAATTGAGGGAGACAGGCCTAGAGTTCAAGAATAAGTTCTGGAGCTATAGATTTTTGTCTTCATCAGTATCTAGATGCTTATTGAAGACATGTGAGGGATGAGGTGGTCCAAGGAAGGCATGTAGAATGAGATGGTCTGAGAAACAAGATTCAAGGGAAATGTGGAGAAATGGGAACTTTAAAAAGGACTAAGAAGAACCATTCAGAGGATGGGGAGAAAAGTAGGAGATGTCACAGATGACAACAAGATTCTAGAATGAGAGGAGTCCAACATGCCCAAAGGAGCTGTAAAAGAGCATGTGATTAGAATGTGGACCCAACACTGATAAAAATAAGGCAGAGGTAAGCACCAGTGATGTCCTAGGATTGAAAGGCCAGTGAGATGGAGCCAGAATGGTGACAGGACATGGAATGGAGATGGTAACTGTGAGTCTAGTGCTTAAGATGCATCTAGGTGTTCATGGATGACAATGATGCAGAGACCAGAGACTATGACCAGAGGCATGAGACTCACAGGGCAGTAGTTCTTCACCCGAGTGAGGAGTAACGGTGTGCACAGCAATGTGCAGGGAAGGTTAGTAAATCTGCCACCCAATCTACACTCAGTCGGCCTCAGAAAACTGTTTCTGACCCATGAAACTACACAACGCCCTGTTTCATCACAAGACATGATTTATTCAACTTCAGAACTTATGTAATATTCTGAAAATGTTGTATATTTTTTATATCAGGAAAATATATATATGCTTACTACTTAAAATATTTTATTTTAAAAATCTCCAGGACTTCCCAGATGGCGCAGTGGTTAAGAATCCGCCTGCCAATGCAGGGGACGTGGGTTCAAGCCCTCATCCAGGAAGATCCCACATGCCGCGGAGCAACTAAGCCCGTGCGCCACAACTACTGAGCCTGAGCTCTAGAGCCCACGAGCCACAACTACTGAGCCCAGGTGCCACAACTACTGAAGCCCGCGTGACTGGAGCCCGTACTCTGCAACAAGAGAACCCACCACAATGAGAAGCCTGCTCACCGCAACGATGAGTAGCCCCTGCTCACCACAACTAGAGAAAGCCCGCACAGCAACGAAGACCCAATGCAGCCAAAAATAAGGAATGAAAGAAAAAGAAAAAGCATTTTAAAAAATCTCCCACACATCTGAATGCTCCAAATAAGAACAGTTATGATTGGATGTCTTCACAGTTAATCATCTAGAGTTTGAAAGAGAATATCACACTAGCTCCAATTTATGGAATTACTGAAAACCTGAATAGTAAACAAATTTATATTTTAATTGATTTCCACCTCTTAGAGTTCTGAATGTGTCTCACTGCTTTCCACCATACCCAATTCATTAATTAGATCCTGACAAATAAAAGGGCATTTTCCCTGGTCTCGGCAGGTTTCCTTAAAAATATTCTGATACTCAATAGCTTGTTTCTTTTTGTTGCTGAGTAGTATTCCATGGTATGAATATACCACAGTTTCATTAACCATTCATCCATTGAATAACATCTGAGTTGTTTCCAATTTGGGGCTGTTACAAATGAAGCTGCTATAAACATTCATGGAAAAAAAAATATTCTGATACTGAAGATGGGATTCATAACAGCATTTTAGTCCACTGAGTGAGAATGCATCTTACAAATGATAAAGATCTCAACTTCCTAACCTTTCACACAGATTTATTTATCTTTTCAGGGACTAACACCCATTCATCTTTCAATCAAAACTTTTAAAAGAGAATTTTGTTTTAACCTTAGATGATCCGTGTTATTAATCAACTGTCTTAAATTATCTGTTTAGGAGTTGACTTTTCCACACTACACTTTTTAACCATGATCTTCATAAACACAATTTTAACTAAATTTGCTTTTATGTTTGTATAAGGTAAAAAATCGCAAGGTCACAAATTTTTCTTCAGAATCTCAGATAAAAACAGTAAAATTAACTCACATACATTAAAACAAAGCTTATAGTTACAACTGACAATATATGAATGAGTTACTTTGCCCACCACACTCCCATGGCAAGAGGAAATAGGCATTTGGATTAGGAAGTTCCAAAAACAGAAAGAAAGAAGCTCTCTCTAATACCTCACACATCAATTTTCTCCACAGTTCCCAAGACAAGAAACCCCACAGCTCAACACAAGAGAGTTTATTTGAATACAGAATTTGCTCTCCACACATTTCTAAAATCCTCATTGTCAGATAATCATAGGCACATGTGAAAACCAATGGTGACTCCATACTCCTTTTAGGATCTTTTAAAACAAGCACCAACAGTAGACATTCTAGGATTCCAAAGGCCTAGAGACGAGTCACACAGTTATTCTGCCATCCTTTATGGTTGCCTACCTCTAATTCTACCCCAACCCCCAACAGTTGTTTGGCCCTTGCTAATAGATAACTGTGTAATTCAGCCATGTGCCTAGTCCCAGGGGAGACAATGACTGCCCCCTGATCTCTAGCTTCTCTAGCATTTAGAGGTGCCCCCAAGATGCAGCTAGAGACAATGAGGCATAAATAAAAGTTTCCTTGAGGAATTCAGTAAATTTTTGCTTTCCTGGTGAAAGAGGATAGATTGGCTGCACTTCTTCTTTCTTCTGTCAAGATGAACACACTGCCTGGCACACAAGCAGCCATCTTGTTGTCAAGAGGCAACAAGTATAGAAAGAAGGATCAAAGAAGGAGAGACAATTCTTGCACCGTCAGATGGCAGAGCAGAAGAGGAGAAAGCATCCAGGTCTTTGATGATAACCTGAGCAACTGAACCCATACCATAAAAACCCCATCTCTGGATGTTTTATGAAAAGAATAAATGTCTACTGATATAGGTCTTTCAGGTGGATTTTCTATTATTTGAAGCTAAATGCATTCACAAGTGATGCAACTTTTATTATTTTCTCACATTTGTCACCTTGATTTTAGCACTCTACATTTTTAGATTTTTTTTTTTTCTATTTTTCTTTTCAACTGTCTGAGCAAATTCACACCTTTCCTCACTCAACACCCTACGGAGGGCAGCACTGAGGATGGGTTCCTCCAGCTTTAAGGGCTGTTCTAGCCCTTTCCTTCCTCAGGGCATAAGTTACTGAGTGCAGTAAGGACAGTCACAACTACCTACTTCATTTGAAGTGAGTTCTTTGGTCAGGCCCCACATTAAACATCCAGCTAGAACAATCTGGGAATAGATAATTCTTGTAGCAACTTTGAAAACATATGTTTCCTTCTTTGCAATAATGTAAAATGTATCTTTCACGGAAGGGTACACACAAATATTTGTATAGCTTATTAAAAAGAATAATTAACAGAACCATTATACATTTTTTTTTCCAAGAGAGAAGAAAAATCATTACCTATAAATTCAGAGTTAGAAGGAGCCTCCATTCTCTGAAGGGGAATTTGATCAAAGACGTAAGAGCGGTCTCTCCCGTGATGGGGCCAAAAAGAAGAGCCATATTGTTGGGGGAACTGGCTTCATCAAGGCAAGAGGTAAAAAGCAACGTTCAGACGTTCCAGAGACTTTGCAGACAGTTCAGAACAAAGGGAGCAGCGCAGGGGAACAGTGTGACAGGAGAGAGCATCACAGAGCAGGACACCTTCAGCTTAGATTAGGGTGTGAGGTCGCTGATTCACAGCCTCCAAGAAGCCATTTGAGGTCTCAGGGCTTTGACAGCCTGTAAGTGCTGTGCTCAGGGGCATGAATGGAGGCCCTCCTTCTCTATAGGAGTCATGAAAGCCCTGTGGGAAATCTTAAAATGGAATATGATTATCTCTCTTGTATCCCTCAGTGCCTAGTAAACACACAATCACTGTGGTAAACTGAAATGAACTTTCTTTAGAGACAATGCCCTTCAAGTTTACATTGTTTCTACTGTACACTTATGTCACTTTCCCAGGGTGAAACAGCTTTATAAGTGTTATGACCTAGTTTTGTTTTCTCCCCACAAGACAGGTGCCTATGTAGCATGTCTGCTACTGAGAATGGGAAGTGGTGCCATCCAGATAAGTGTCAAATATCTTCATTATTTTATTCAATTTATTCATTCATTCATTTTAGCATTTACTAGGCTTTTAACTACATAAAAACAAAGAAGAAAACAAAAGTGAACACTATCCCACCATCTAGATAGCGATGGAGAAAATTCAAGAGGTAGACAAAGGTATCAAATGAAATTAGAAAGTTTCCTCCCTCTCCTCTCTTGCTAACGTTAATCATTGTTAACAGCTTACTATGTTTATATCCAGACCATACTCACCCTCCCAAAAAAACAACAATAATTTGCTGTACATCTAGCTAGGTTCTTGAGATTTACCTAGAGAATGCCAACTTGCTCATCAGCTTTCTAAAGTAAGTACATGCACCCTCAACCGATAACTCCAAATACAAGCATTTCAAGACCTCATGGGACAATACAGCAATCCCAAATTATCCATGTCGTTGAAACTTTGGTTGAACAAAGGGATATTTGTTTGGAGGAGGTAAAATGTATTACCATCTTTGCGAAATCTTAATTTCTATGCTTACATCAAGCAAGACATGAGGTGATTACAGATTTGAGTTTTTTTATTGCCTTAACCATTCACTAAATCATCTTCATCTAGTTGCTTTGTAATCTCACGAGGTCAATGTATATCATAGTGCTAAAGGAAATAGTTATCTTATCTATCTTTTTATTAAAATATTGTTTTGAATACTACCCACTAAATCACTCAGCATTCCTCATATAAAGAACTGAGAAATACATTTTCTAACTTATTGCTGGGAGAAGCATGACTTCCCCTAAGCAAGTGGTAGACATCCTCTTTTCTGATAACAAGAATTGTGCTACTGACTGCATCTTTCCAAATTTACTTCTAAGAAACCAAGAGCTAAATTTAAAGGTAATTTATAACAACCTTATAAATCCTCATTACTTGCATATGCATGTTCTTTTTCCCTTGACTTGATTTTCTACTTTTATTTTATGTTTTTTCTGGACTTGCCTTTATTATTTCTGCACTAACATTATTTTATTTATGTTCTTATTGCAAATGGCTTTAGTTCCTCCAAAAAATATAAATAAATAAATAATAAAGCTATAAAATTATATAGATCAGTAGACAAGGATAAATGAATGATAAAACACTGTTCCCCCCACTGAAGTTTATTCCGAGTTTTCTATGTTCTTCTTTCCATCTGCCAATTCCCTACCCTCTCACTGCAGCGGAAGACAACTAAAAATCCCCAAGCTAAGAAAATAAGATTTTTCCCTCATATAAGTAGCCCTGCTCAGAGTACTCCATTCTGCCTTTACAAATAAAACATCTACTCAAAGAGGACATGGCTCTTGATAAAGTCAAGGAGGAACTTTTGGCAATTTGGCCAAAGTTGCTAGATCATGCCAAAAGAGTTAGCAAAATGAAGTTTAAGGGTGAGTTGCTGGGGCCGATCCAGGCTCTGAATAAGCCATGGCACACAGCTCCTGCCAGATGGAGAGGGATCATGAAGGTGGTGGAGGATCCAGTGGATCAGGTCAGGACAGAGATCACCTGGCAGGGAAATGGGACACCCAGGCAGTGTGACTGAGTAACAGGAAATAAGGGAGAGAACTAGAATTAGGAGAATCTGTCCAGGAAAATATATAGGCAGTTACTGTACAATCATAGCCAAAATTAACTTAATTACAAAGCTTTGAGTTAGAAGCCAATTCCCAGTTTTGTGAAGTAGCACAGCATAGTGAGAAGGCAAGCCTGGGTTTGTTTCCCTACTCTGCCACTTACTAGATGTGAGACATTGAATCTGTCTTAACCTCTCTGATCTCATTATCTTATTTGTAAAAAATGTAAATAACAATAATACATATTTACAGGTTATATAAGGATTTTATCTATGTATAATTAATTCATTTCATAGCCAAGAATAATTTTTGTTGCTTCTTCTTACTCCTAGTAGTATTAATGGTCCTGGATTTGCAGTAAAAACATTAGAAGTGCTTGTTTTGAACTGGGAGTAAGAGAGTTGAATCCACTGTCGGCCCTTTATTTTACTGGTCATTCTACAATTGTCTTTGTTAGTAAATGTCTATTTGCTTAACTTAGCTATATTAAAATCTAATAAATAATTCCTGACAAAGAAGGCTCTCCTTTGCATATCCTGGAAAAAATAGAAAAACTTGTGCTTGATATTAATGAACAGAGAAATACCACCACCCCCCAAACATTTCCTTCTGATACTGTCCAAACTGATTCTCCACAAAATTTATATAGATTTATCCCGACCTATTGGGTTGGGATTCTGTGAGGTTCAGGCTAAGGCAACAGGGCTACCAAGACCCAAGGAGTAAGCAAAACTGAAATACAATAGAAAGGGTTTAAAATGAATCCACAACCCAAGAAGTTTCTGAGCAAGTCTGAAAATCTAGAATAAGAGACAGAGATCAAAGAAAAATCTAAATGTTGGTGAAATCTAAAAAAGTGTGTTCAGATGAAATCTGACACTAATGGTTGTTAAAATTTGCTTCTATGACTAGGTATATCTTCTGACTGTGTAGGTGTTGATTTATCTAAAATAGATAGGGTCAAATGAAAAGGTATGAAATAAATGTCGCAACAAATATGCTTTTATGAATGAAGACCCAATACAAGTAGTCTTTAATTACCATTGTCTCTAAAAGCAGCCTGGACTTTTGGAGAAATGACTGATTGCAGACCCAGTGAAGGTAATGTATAACGTGAACATGGAACGTATTGTTATATCTGAAATTAAGGAAACTATAAAAGACTTTCGGGGCAAATCAAAAGGACTCAGGAATAGGCTCCCATTGGCAGAAGATATGAAAATTTGATAATATCCATAAGAATATTAATTACAATGAATTGATATACATTAAATATATGTAAATTCACGAGTTCATAATGATTTTTTTAAATAGAAAGAAAAAGTCTCATACATTACTTCCAAATCATGCTAGGGAACAACTTCTTTATTTAGAAAGTGGCAACTAAAAGGAAAAATTGAGCGTTATCATAGGAAACTTTCCTCTTTGGGTTTTCAAACAGTAGATGAGGGGAAGTTTTTCTTTACAAAAATGTCAGCTAATAAATGAAGAAGAAACAATAAAATATCATTCTGTTGCAACCACTATGAATTGATGGATCCAACTGTGACAACCAATTGCCACTAACATCACAAAAAGAGAGATAACCAGTCATTGTGTTACATTCCAATGGAAGGACCCAATACCACCTATGATGTAGTCTTCCCCAAAAAAATCAAAACTGAAACTGTAGATCTAATTAGTAATTTAGAGAAAATACAGATGCCAAAGAAATGTTTAAATACACCACATGAATGCAACCCACAAAATCCAGACTGTGGGGAATCTATAGTACAAATGACTTGGTTTCTGCAACAAATAAATTGGTGGAAATAAAGTGATGAGAGAGAAACTACATATTAAAAATACATGAAGTATAGCAACCAATACAATTTATGGACCTTATTTCAATTTGATTGAATGAACAAACTGTAAAAGAAATGAGATAAAGAAACTGGAACACTGACTATTATTCATGATTTTAAGAAAACTTTTAGTTGTGGTTATGGTATTGTATTGTCTTTTCCAATAGTCATTTAAAATGACATGACATCTAGACTTTGTTTCAAAACACTCCAAGGAGAAGGATGAAGTGGTTGGGAGTGCAGATAGAACAAGACTGGTCATGAGTTCAAAATGGCCAAAACAGAGTGATGGTTACATGAGAGTTAATGACACTATACCACTTCTGCAAATGCTTGATATTTTCCACAAAGAAAAGTTAAAATCAAAAAGAAAGGCATAAACTATTCTATTGGAGTAATCACAGATGAATAAAAATTAAAAATTAAATTCCTGAAAATAGTTATTTGCTGTACTACGCTATATGTGTAATTATTTCTTACCAGAAAGATACCTTTTAGAACTTAGACCAACAAAACTGGATGAAGTACATCTTTAAGAACTAAATAAACATCTAAATCTTTATAGCATTTATTTTAGTTTCCTACCCATTTGAATTTTCTTTTACTTTCAGTTCACATTGGTGGGATATTAGAGAAAGACAATCAAAAGAATTCAGAGTGGCACTGTGATCTGAGCATATTGGCTCGTTGGTGAAAAGAATTAAATTAAATGAAAGTAACATTAAAAAAAAATTATTTTCTTGCCAGGTCATTGCTAGAAAAAAGAGATGTGACAGTAATCAGGGATAATGGCAAGAAACCAAGAACTCTGAAGAGTAGGTGTTAAAGGAGGTCTGAGATAAAGCTGAAATACCTTTCATAATTTATGTAGATGATACAATGAAGCTAAGAATAGGGAATGTGTGTGTAATAGAGTCAGGTTAATTAGAAGGAGAGAAACGACTTCAGAAGAACACACTGAGTTCAAAATTGGAAGCAAAACTAAAGTAGAGATATAGATGTTTTAGGAGGAAAAAATTCTGAGAAAAAACCAAATGTTAAGGGTATTGGAAGTTTTGAAAGGTAAGGAAAAGAAAAATGCCAAGCTGTCCTGCAAACACAAAGGTCTGAAGGATAATGAGCGGATAGCACCTATTTCTGAACTCCTCAGGCCAGGGGCAAGTTAAAGGGCCAAAATGCCATTGTGTGAAAGGCTAAATGACCTCTCTGCAGTCAAGACACATTTCCAAAACCCCTCGGTCCCTCCATGGCGGCACAGACTCCACCAATGGAGGATGATGATTCTACAAAGCATAATCCAATCACCTCCTGAACCTTCAAATTGCATGTTGCAGTGAATAGAAGTATTGATTCCGTTGTCAGAGTCACTGCAATTTTTTATCGTACAGAAGCACAGATGGTAAGAAATCCAAGCTGGGCAAAAATGGATAATGCACTTTTTTTTCTTGATTGTGCAATGATATAGGGGAAACCTCACCCAGCTGCTCCCATACATACACACACACACACACACACCCAGACCCATTTACCCACAGACACTTATCACAGACTCCACCCTATTTTCATCACATCAGTTCTAGATACAGAGGCCACACAGCTTAGTGGCAAAGGGTATGGCCTTTGAATGCAAGCAGACCTCAATTTCTGTCCTCACCCTGCCACCCACTTGCAGTCATAATCCCTAACTTCTCACCTACTCCATGGGATGGTTATAAGGATTAAATAAGATAACAAGTACAAAGTGCTTAGCCTGCATTCTGGCATATAATAATTTGTGGTAGTCCCGTAGAGATATTTCATAACTTGCAGAACACTGATAGCAATACAAGTAATTCTTGGTTCCAGGCACACAGATAAATTCTGTCCAGTTAGAGGTTCAACTGACTTCCATCTGCCGTATTGAAGAAGCCAGTTTTTGCTTCTATTAAGCAAAGATTCTCCTTTGTCCTGATTAGTTTTACCATCTTTTCTAGTTCCATCAATAATTAATGAGTTAAGTAAAATGTCTGATGTATATTCATCTCATATTTGTATGAGAGTCATGATTATAAGATTATCCTCTTTCAACATTTATCCTTTATCAACAGTGGGCAAACCAAGTGAAAAATCTCTACTGTGGTCTTTATAACTCCTTCCTTTTAGGAGAAGCAAAGACCGAGACAAGTTGATCCACAGAAAGTGTTATTTGAGCTAATAAGAGAATGCATTTCCTGTGGACAAGTATTTGATAAAGCAATCACCTTACCTCCCTGAAAGGAGTATGAAAGGGCATTTCAGAAGTCCTAAAGGAACTATGCCTTGCCTATAGTGGAAGAACAATAATTATATTAGCTGCAAACCATCACCACAGGTACATTTCAGATGACTATGAGGAACTACAGACACATAAGCCAATAGGTATTTACTATTGTATAGATCTACTTAGAGATGTTTGTCTAGAGAAATGAATCACATTTTATTAGTTTACTGACAGAAACTTCCCTTCACCAAAGCTATGCCTATATCTAAGTGTACGTCCCTTACTTCTACAAGTTACATATTTTTTCAGTTCCTTTTTTGTCACATAATAAAGTCGTTCTAAAAAATGGAACAGCATTTCCTTAATATGTTGATAGTATAGGATGTGTTAAATCTAAGATAATTTATGTTGCTGCCAAATTCCCATTACCACATCATTATTCTTGGGTTGATTATTGCAAAAATTGGACTTGGCTAATTATTTGAGACTGGCCATGTGACAGGTCTGAGAACGTGACTCTATCCAAAGGAAACAAAGTGTGAAACACCACAAAGACACATAATCAAGTTCCCTGGATGAAATCAATATACCTGAGTCAGATAAAACTAAGGCACACTTTTGAACATGGACTTTTACAAATATAAAGCATGCAATTCCCAGGTGTTACTATTGCAGGTCTGAAGGTCTGAAACGTTATGAATAGAGAAATGGATGTGAACATACCTAGAAAGATGTGGAATATATCATTAGTTAACAACCATACTTTTCTCATTATATTTAGCAGAAGCATAGCCTCATGAAAGGCCCGGAAACACAGGTAACTTCCATCTGCATCATACTCTTCATCTATGTAATAAATAATTTCACTAAATGACCTCCAAGACCTTTTCAGGCATTTAGAAAGTGCGTATTTTGAAGTATTTTGCAGTTTTTTCATAGAAGTTCAAAGCAATTAAATAAAATTTTTTAGACACTGAATTTTTAAAAAATTCAACAACAACAACAAAACCCTTTGTACTCAAACTTACACAGGAAGAATTAAAATAAGATTTTCTTATCATTTTTCTTTAATTGAGCACAAGTCAAGATAAACTGTAGAAAGCTTAGCAAAGCTCTCTGGACCCTGAGTACATGGGATAACAACTTTTGGTGCAAAAATATCAAAGGCTGGAGCAGGGAGATGTGAGCCCAGTGTTAGACTGGGTGGGTCTGAGGTGGAAATTCCAAAAGGTACGTGAAAATGCACACTCAGAGCTTAAGAGAGATGTTAGGGCAGGAGATATAAAATTGATCTCTGAAGCCACAATATAGGTACATTCAAAATTGATGATATATTGGAAAAGGAAGCACTTGAGAGTGAACACTGAAGAGTACATAAAATAAGATAGTGAACAGAAGTGGAGAAGCCATCCAGGAAGACAGAAAAGCACTGAGAAGTAGGAGGAAAACCACTCCACGATCTTCCAGAGCCAAGAAAGAGAACAGAGATTCAAGGACCATGGAGAGTGAAGGTCCATGTACCACTGAAATCTGGCAGACAAGATCCCCAGAGTGTGTGATAATGGAGATCTTCCATTAGCAAGTAAGATTTGTCACTCCTGTCCTCTCTTCCTGAAAGTTAAAAATATTAATTCTTTCTTTTCCTTCAAAAACAAGAGTATGTCAAAAATTTTTCTAATTTGGGCAAATATGTGTGAACACCTGCACTTTCCTACTGTACAAGCTTACCCTGGGAACACCTAAAAAATGTTTTCTCTCTCTCTTTTGTTTTTCTTTAAGGAGAAGAGTTCAATTAGAAAAATAGGAAATTGAGATTAGAATTTAGAGTGCTGCAAGAACTAGGTAGCTGGAGTTACTCAGATTGAAAAATAAGAGTTTTGTCTAGGAAACAGACCTAATGTATTTATATGCATTTATATAATGTACATAAATATTTAAAAGACTCCAGATTCATTTATGACTCATAAATAATGAAAGAAATCTAATCCCATAACAAATGGTAAACGAGCCAGAGATAATAAGTAAAAAGCTTTGGTGGTTGGGGAGGGATGAGAAGCAGACTTTAAAAAGCAAGACCCCAAAGGCTTCTCCTCCATAGTTCAGTGGTACAGAGAGGTGCTAAGCAGCCCTGAATAAAATGAAATCCTCAAGTTTAGTCAGGCTACCTATAGATATTTGCAGAGCATTATTTAAACAGACAGCTGGCACTTGTGCTACTGAGCTGCTGTTTATTCCCAGACTCTTCTTCCTATGGCCAGGCCGCCACCCGGTCAAACAGTGCTCGCTCATGATGATTCGCAAGGCAACGCCACAGTAGGGAGCAGGAAATGAGAGTCTCGGTTGAATAGCATTCCCCTGTTTTGACAAATGCCCTTTTGCGTCTCTCTGCACACCATCCCGTAACATTTGCAGGCACTTAATTGTGCCAAAGAGTCTTGACAAAGCTTCAGGTGCACACAGGTGCTTTTCTCTCTTTTTAATTCAGGGAAGAAGGGAGATGTGACAGGATGCCACAGTACCACTGTGAGACTTAGGATGTTTCCCAAATAGAAGAGAAATAAACATCACCAGAGAAAGGATTTCTAAAGCCATTGTGCTTCTTAAAAAGACATACAGATAAGCTGGGACAAAGTGAGAGAGTGGCATGGACGTATATACACTACCAAACGTAAAATAGATAGCTAGTGGGAAGCAGCCGCACAGCACAGGGAGATCAGCTCGGTGCTTTGTGACCACCTAGAGGGGTGGGATAGGGAGGGTGGGAGGGAGGGAGATGCAAGAGGGAAGAGATATGGGGATATATGTATATGTATAACTGATTCACTTCGTTATAAAGCAGAAACTAACACACCATTGTAAAGCAACTATACTCCAATAAAGATGTTAAAAAAAAAAAAAAAAAAGACATACAGAGAACCATAAGGGAAAAATAACAAACCAGCACTCGATTTATTTTCAAACCTCTCTGAGGGATTAAAATAGTTAAAAGAAAGCCCCCTCACATCCTTAACTACAGAATCATATATTCCATATCTAGGTTTTACGACCCATCACACAATTCTCATCACACTGAGAACCTTGGCTGTCTGACTTTCCTTAAATTTGGCCACACGGAAGTCTGGCTGTCCTGCGGTTCTCAGAGTCCAGCCTATGGGAATGCAAGATGACACCTTCTTCTGATCCAGATAAATGTTATAAAATAATTTTAAGAAGGCAACAGGATAGAAAGAAACCAGTATGGATGTTAGAGATTATGTTTATCTGTGATTACCAGAAACTTCATAAATAGTGGCTTCAACAATAAACTTATTTTTCTCGTGAAAAAAAAAAAAAAGGTGACACCTGTAACAAGGCTCCTGAGCAGTGTAGAAAGTGCACTGTGTAGAATTCTGCCTTATCTTGACATCCCTGTGTGTGATCCTTAACAACAAATTCCATTAGTGTGAATACTAAATGGCATGCTATTATTTTAAAACACCAGTATCATAGTTGAACTTAAGACAATGTGCTGCCACAACATTGAGAGGAAAAAGCAAAACTGTATGAAACTCCCACAGTGTAAATGTGGAGTATCAGCACAGTATAATTTAAAGGCAAATACTGAGTATGGTCTCCCCAACAGTCAAGCATCTTAGACTATTTCACACTAACAATGCCTACAGTATGTCTAAACATTGCTCATGTGCAGATGAGGACATGTGAGCACTGAGAATTTACATAGCTTACCCAGTGTTAAAAAGATATCCAGCAGCCAAGTCAGGATTCAAACCCAGATATCTGACTCCAGAGCCTGTATTTTTTTAACCATCACCCTCTGCTTACTCAAAATAATAGTACTGGGCTGACTAATAAGAAATGTCTTCACACTGTGCCCGGTAAGGAGCTGGAAGAACAGAGAAAAATAAGAGCAAAGTAAGAGAAACAACTTTTTACCAAGAAGATGTAATTAAGAACAGGGATCTTGTGCAGATCAGTATAATAAACACTAGCAGACAAAGCAAAAAAGCACTTTAGCTAAAGAAAAGACATATCTCCATAATTATACAATTGTCAATATGTAATAGAATCTTACTAGTTCTATTACCTGCTATCACAGTGTATTATCTATTTTCACATAAGTTTCCCTGTTAGATTCATTCAGGACGTGGCAGGGTCCCATTCACCATTACACCTGCAGTGCTTAGCACTGAGACTGGCACACAGCAGATATTCAAATAGTGTTGAATGAGTAGATGGCTGAAGGAATGAATGAATGTATGCTTGAGATACAAGGTAGCATTTATATATGCCAAACACTGTCAGATTTTCAGAGAAAGAAGAGAACCACAGAGGGATAAAGCAGTAAAGTATCTTAAGGAAGCAGGTCTTCACTTGGATCACCTACAGTGAATGGAATTTTACCCTGAGATAAGAACTGATTGAAAGATGACAAACTGTCACTTTTAATGGCATGTCATCTTTTCTCACCTAAAACTTGCCAATTCTAGGAGCAAATACTTAACAAGGCAATATTGTTTTCTTATAGGAGCTGAGTTGAACAAGCCTGGGAAAAGAAGCTATGAATAAAAGATACAGTACAGTTTGGCAAACTATAAGAAAGAAAGGTGCTAAAGTAAAACTAATTAAAAAGTATATTAAAAAAAAAAGTCTGCAATCTGTTTTTCAAGAATTGTCTCCTCTCACATAACTGCCTATGGACTTTCTGTTATCTGGTAGGAATATTGCAATAGTCCCTCAGCCTTATAATTTAGATTTTTACCACTCCCTAATTTTAATGGGTGCTTAAAGAGTTTCATGGTCCTGTGATTATTTCTTTAAAAAAAATGTATTCTCATAAAGAATACACAGTGATGCAGTTTTAGCACCAATACACATTTTTATAGTTACTCTTACCAAGGGATATTGAGATTATAACAAAATGTAATTTATTCCAACCTGAGAAGCATACTGGGAACAAGCCGTTACTCTTCTGTATTTCTAATACATAATTTTCCTCCTCAGAGTCTGCTGGCACAACCTTCCCGCCCATATGCATTCTTCAATTATGTAAGTTTATATTCAATTGATTGCTTGTGGCAATCAAGTTCTTAAAAGCTATTCTTAAATTGGATGACTGAGTTTACATGTACAGCATAATATCTGGGGAAAAACTGAACCATAATAATCAAGCACAAACCCGGAGTTAGAAAATAAAGGAACCAAACTGGAAGGGGTAAAGAAGAAAGTTAGTACAACCATTTTGCCTTTATTAGCATAGATGGAATTATCATTTTCAGTGCCAAAACTTGGGGAGTCTTAATGACGATCAGTTATTTTATTCCATGATTTTCACCTTTCAAAAGATTTTGGAACCATGATATTGAGTTAAACTACAGCACAGTTCTTAACCTTCTTGTACATGAACACCACTGGAATGTTGATAAAGCATGGAGATTCCTTCTGTATTCGTTTCTTAATGCTGCTGTAACAAATTATCACAAACTTAATGACTTAAAACAACACATATTTTATTACAGTTTTGTAGGTCGGAAGTCCAGTATGGGTCTCACTAGACTAAAATCAATTTGTGGAGATTCTAGGAGATAATCTGTTTCCTCCTCATTTGGATGTTTCACAGATTTCAGTTCCTTGCAGTTTTAGGAACAAGATCCCCTTTCTTTGCTGCCTGTAGCTGAGGATCTTTCCCACAACATTCTTTCATTCATGGTTGCCTTCCTCCACTTTCAGTGTCAGCAATAGTAGGTCCAGTCCTTCTCAGGTTACATCCCTCTAACCCAATATTCTTCCTTTCTCTTCCACTTTTAAGGACTTGTATGATTAGACTGGGCCCATCTGGATAATCTGGGATATCTCTCCATCTCAGGGTCCTTAACCTTAATCATATCTGCAAAGTCCCTTTTGCTATGTAACAAATTCAAGAGTATAAGGAATTAGGGTGTGAACATCTTTTGGGGCCATTATTCTGCCTACTATGCCTCCTCAGAATAATTTTTGTTCCATAAAATAAAAATAGATATGATTTTCAAAGGAAATCAATTTTACCTAAATATAGTTCTTAAAAGAATTTTAAAACAAATTTTTGATATGGTTACATATGTGCTTCTTCACTGATGCAGTAAATAACAGGATCAAGTTTTGAGTCTACTAACTAGTGTATTTTTCAAAGTGTGGCGCATAAATGATATTGCGAATATTGGCAAAAACTGTAAATGTGATATAAAAATATGTGTGAGTTCTATAGGTAACAATGCCATAGGTACTACTAGTTCTATTGTGGTTTGTTGCTTATGTTTACAATTGAAAGATATGCTAAATTTCAGTTTGAGATTAGTAAAAATAAATATGTATACCCCTGCAAATCCACAGAACTGGATCTTAACCCCCGAATTCCTAGTAGAAGGATCCTTAAGTTCTTATCTTTTTTCCAGTATACTTTAGTTCAAACGTCTATGGCAGAGATTTCTAGTAGCACCAATGAAAAGACAGAGAATGTCAGAGTGGATCAGAAAAAAGACTCAAATGTATGTTGCTACAAGAAACTTACTTTAAATATTAAGACACATATAGATTAAAAATAAATGGAGAAAAATATACCATGATAACACTAATCAAAAGAAAGCAGGAGTAGATATATTCATTTCAGACAAAGCAAACTTCAAAGCAAGGAAAGCAATCACAGATATAGAATAGCATTACATAATGATAAAAAGGTTAATTCTATAAGAAGACATAAACATTCTTACCATGTACATGCCTAACAACAGAGCATCAAACTACATGAAGCAAAAACTTAAAACTGCAAGGAGATATAGATGAATCCACTATCACAGTTGGAGACTTCAACACCCCTCTACTAGAAATAGATCCAGCAGGCAAAACATCAGTCAGGACAAGAGTCAAACTCAACAACAATAATCAACTGGATATAATGGACACCTATAGACTATTTCATTCAATAACAGCAGAATATACATTCTTCTCAAGCTCACATGAAACATTCACCAAGTTAAACCACATTCTGGGCCATAAAACACACCTTAATAATTTTTTTAAAAAAATAAAGAAATCATACAACATCTGTTCTCAGACCACAATGGAATTAAATTCTATAATATAAACAGTAGCAATCAATAACACATAGATAATGGAAAATCACAAAATACATGGAGATTAAATAATATACTTCTAAATAACGTATGAATCAAAGGATCTTAATGATTACATTGGGCCTGTCAGATAATCCAGGATAATTTCCACATCTCAAGATCCTTAACTTAATTATATCTTCAAAGTCCATTTTGCAATGTAAGGTTAAATATTCACAAGTCTGAACTGAACGTTAGAACATGGATATCTTTAGGGAGCCATTATTCTGCCTACCACAACCAGCAATGAATAATTGTAATTTAAAGTTAAAGTAACAATAGCATTTACAATAGCATCCCCAAAAATTAAAATTAGGTGTAAGTTTAACAAAATATTATAAGAACTATATATGCAAAACTGCAAAACTTTAATGAAAGAAAAACAAGAAGATCTAAATAAATGGAAAGACATTCCATATTTACAGATTGGATTGAAGATCCAATCTTAAAAGATATCAGTCCAGCCTAACTTGGTCTGTATATTCAATGTAATCCCAGTCAAAATCCCAGGAAGTATTTTGTAGAAATCAACAAACCGATTTTAAAGTTTATATGAAAAAGCAAAACACCTAGAATAGCTGACACAATACTGAAGAGGAAGAATAAACCTAAAGGACTCACATTATCAAATTTCAAGGCTTACATAAGGCTACAGCAATCAAGAGAGTGTGATAGTGGCCAAGGAATAGGCACATAGTTCAGTGGAGCAGAATAGAGAGCCCTGAAATAGACCCACACAAATACAGTCAAGTGATTTTTTACAAAGGAGTAAAGAATTCAAGGGGAAAAGGATAAAAGATGGTGCTGGAACAACTGAACATTCACAAGCCAGAAAACAAATACAGACACTGACTTTATACCTTTCACAAAAATTAACTCCAAATGGATCATATACCTGAATGTAAAATTCAAAGCTATAAAATTTCTTGAAGAAAACATAACAGAAAAAGCTATATAACCTTGGGTTTGGTGATAAGAAATTAAATGAAACACCATTAGCATGATCCAAGAATAAAAACAAGTTTCGTATCTGTGTGTTTCACATCCACAGATTCAACCAACTGCAGATTGGTTGGATTTGTAGACACAAAACCCAGACTGTATATTTACTGAAGGAAAAAAAGGCGTATAAGTGGATGTGTGCAGTTCAAACCCATATTGTTCAAGGGTCAACTGTACTGTATGATCCAAATTTTAGGACATTCTGGAAAAAGCAAAACTATGGAGACAGTAAACAGATCAGCATTTGTCAGGTGTTTGGTGGTGGTGGGCAAGGGGGTTGAATCAGTGAAGCACAGGGGTTCTCTGTTAGAGAGGTGAAATTATCTGTATGATACCATAACGTTCAGTACAAGACATTGAGCATCTGTCAAAACCCAAAGAACTTTACAGCATAAAGAGTGAACTTTAATGTATTCAAATTTTTTAAAATTCATTTAGGAGGTCAAATGGAGTCAACCTCACTGAAGCGGGTAGAGGAATAAAGTGCTAACCTAACCAACTTCAGAAAGAATAAAGGCAAAAGGAACTGAGGAGGGAGGGAGGGAGGGAGGGAGGAAGGAAGGAGGGAAGGAGGGAAGGAGGGAAGGAAGGAAGGAAGGAAGGAAGGAAGGAAGGAAGGAAGGAAGGAAGGAAGGAAGGAAGGAAGGAAGGAAGGAAGGAAGGGAGGGAGGGAGGGAGGGAGGGAGGGAGGGAGGAAGGAAGGAAGGAGGGAAGGAAGGAAGGAGGGAAGGAAGGAAGGAAGGGAGGAAGGGAGGAAGGGAGGGAAGGAGGGAAGGAGGGAGGAAGGAAGGGAGGGAACGAGGGAGGGAGGGAGGGAATTTCTGTGCAGAAGAATTCCAAATAATGTATATAGATACTCCACCCTTAAGGAAATGGAGAATAACTCCCTATCCTTTAAGTATGGGCTGCACACAGTTACCTTTTTCCAGAGTATAGTATGGAAAGAGAGAAAAAAGGAGTGACTATACAGTAGAGAAGCCTGACAAACATTACTGCAAGTGAGGTGATCAAGGTTAACATGAATGGTGATAAGTTATATTGATGTGATGTGATGAGAATGGCACTTTACCTCTGTGGCTTCCAATGTTCCAAAAACATATTACCCCAGTTTAACCAGAAGAAAAACATCAGACAAATCCCAACCGTGGGACATTCTACAAAAGACCTTACCAATACACCTCGAACTCTCCAGATCATCAGAACAAAGGAAATTCTGAATAACTCTCATAGCTAAGAGGAGCTAAGGATTCCTAACCACTAAATGTAATGTGGTATCCTGGGTGAGATCCTGGAATAGGAAAAGAACAGTAGGGGAAAACTGAAGAAATCTGAATAAAGCATGGATTTTAGTTAACAAACTTCCTGTATCATCTTCATAATAATTCTGCAATTCTAAAACTCATCTAAGATTAAAACTTTATTTTAAAAATTCTATGACAGTCCAATTTTTATAAATTTTAATATATATATTTCAGAGGTTTTCTTACTGGAAAGATGTCATTCAATAGGGGATACTCCTGGCTCAGTGCATCTAAATCTAGTGCATTTATTTAGAGCACAGAGTGTACGTCATGATGAGCCATGGTGAATTCTACCCTCTTTTTCTCAGACATTAGATTTAGTTGGAATTCTCTTTCAAAACATTTTAAGATTATCTGCAACTACCTCTAGTTTACAAAGTCTTCATCTGGAAGACCTGGAGTGAGACACAGGAAGCCTAGGCCTAAGGAAGAACTGAAATTTTCCTTTTCTTTACTTACTTTCCCTGGATGCACATTTCTTCATTATCTGAATGATAAAACACAGAAGGACGAAACTGGGTCTGAGACTCAAAAAAAAAACCTAAAAAAATCCTGCCTTGGGCCTGGCCTATTCTAAGGATATGAGTCTTTAAGGCTCTTGTAAGCATGGACAAACTCCTAAATTAGAATCCTACACTGCAGTTTGAAACCAATTCTCCACCTGGAAATAAAAGGTTTTGTTTGGGTTTGGTATGGCCTGGTCTTGTCTTTCATACTTATTCTTCCAGAACTTCTTTAGGTCGTTGTAACAGAGCAGAATCCAACTTGCTCAGCGGCCTTGGTCTCAACCAAATGGCCCCTATAAAATGACTTCCTGCAATACTTGATCCCACTAAGCACTATCTCTGAAGTTCTCCATTCTCTTGATGCCCACTTCTCTTCATTTTTAAAAAGTAACTAGTGCCTAAGTGTACTTTTTCTGACTCCTCCCTGCCTACCTTCTCGTCTCTGTGTAGCTCTTCCTTTGTCTGCTCTCCAAATGTTGGTGTTTAGGAGATTCCTGGACTCATGTGTCTTGACACCACTACCTTTCAATCCCTGGGAAACTTCATCCACTCACATTGTTTCACCTGAAATGAAAACACTCCCTATTCCCAAATGTATGTTTTCTGCACAAATATCCCCCTAAAAGTACAGACTTGTAAAGCTTCTTCTCTGCTAAACATTCCACTGGTTTATCCTAAATGCAACTTGCAAGCAGTACCTTCACACCTCAGGTTATATTATCCTTAAGCTACCCTCCTCTTATTTTAACTCAGTTGGCGACATCAAAGTCTGCACGGAAACACGAGTATTATTCTTTGCTCCTTTCTCATTCTCGTGCTTCGTCTATCACCAAGTGCCTTTCATTTGAGCTCCTAAACCGGCGTTATAGCAGCCCAGTCCTCCATCCCTACTCCCATGGCTCTGCACTCCTGCATCAGTAACCTCAATCCAGCAACCATTCTTGTTTTGGTTACAGTTTCTCAATACTGCCAGAGTGCTACTCTGAAATGCAAAGGTGATCATATTATTACCCTGCTTTAAAACCTTCAGCGAGTCCCTGAAATCTTTAAGAAAAACCCTAATTTCATTAGCATGTATCATGTCACTGACCTCATTTTCCCATCTTAGTACTCACCATACCTTACCTTGCACTTCATAGTCCAGAAACATTGGACTGCTTGGGTTTTTTGTTTGTTTGTTTTGGGTTTTTTTTTTTAAGATTTATTTATTATTTATTTATTCATTTTATTTGATTCTGGCTGCGTCAGGTCTTAGTTGTGGCACTGAGGATCTTCGTTGGGCACGCAGGCTTCTCTCTAGTTGTGGTGTGCAGGTTTTCTCTTCTCTAGTTGTGGTGCACAGGCTTCAGGGTGCGTGGGCTCTGTAGTTGTGGCGCACAGGTTCCAGAGCGTGTGGGCTTTTTGTAGCCTGCGGCACACAGGCTCTCTAGTTGAGGCGCACAGTGTATGACACATACCAAGCACTCAATGAATATGTGTAGAGGAAAGGAGAGAGTGAAGGAAAAATGGAAAGAAGGGAAGGAGGGAGGGAGAAACTGTAATACTTGAGTAGGAAAGCTACCTTGGCATATCAAAATTTCACCAGGTCCTCCCAAATAGTACAGCATGTATGATTGCATGTCTTCCTTTTACCTTCATTTAAAATACTATTTGAAAAGATGCTGGTAAATTATAGACTGGGTAGATGGTACCACTACTAAAAATTATGCTGTTATGGGGTGTCCCTTTTTTCAAAGCCATTCTGAGAAAGATGCTTGGAGAATTCTTGACTAACCACAGAGCTAAATACCATTAACCCTCATTTTTTAGAAACTGATTACCTGGCGTGTGAATTTTCCAGACCTTTTGATTGTTCTGCTTCAGGCTATTTAATTGCTCTTTAGAGAGTGGAAAGAGGAAGGAGGCAAGTCAACCACATCTGTCACTTGTTAGTGCCTGGAGTAAAAATTTATTAGTAAAGAGACTGGGACCATAGACTAAAACATGAATTTTATATTATACCAAATCCTCATTATCACAGATCATGGAAAGTGGTCTCTATTCAGCCCACATTTTCCTATAACTGATTTTGGAAATTTCCATATTACCATCACTCAGGATTTTTATGAATACATTTAATGTGTTTAATGCACATTAGGCATCCTAACTGTCCCTAATATAGGCAAATATATAAATTGCTGTGTTGCTAACCAATGACAGGGCTGAGCATGTACCTTCCAGTCAAGGGTCATGTCGTTGACACAACAGCCATCAAAATAATAGTTCCAACAATTTAACCTAAATTGAACAGAGAATTTCTTGAAGTAATACTAACATAATACTATGTATATCTAATACTTTGTGTTGATGTCTGAACCCATACTTGTAATTATTTTTTCTCTTCCTCCCTTTACAAATTACTATAATGCTAGGTATTTCTAACTCACATCCCTTGACAATATTTATCTGGTCAGGTTGTTAGATTTTTATTCTATCTGGTATTGTAATACTTGGAAACACTTATGACTCTTGCCTATTAGGCCAGTTCTAAGGAGGATTAAATTCTTTGTTTTATTTCTGAGGCCCAAAGTACACCAAAAATTTGAACAAAACTTGTAGGCCAACCAATTTAAAAGAGGTGGTTAACTCTACTTAAATGACCTTTCAAAATTAAACTATGCAATATAGCACATCTCAAAGGCCTAGCTAAATTGCAAAGATTGTATCATCATTTTTCACACTACCACTTTCATAGTTTTCCCTAACTTGTTTTTTTGTTGTTTTCTTTGTCAGAAGTTGCCTTTCAAAACTTTTCATAGTTAGAAGCCATCCAAGTTCCTGTCAGAACGTCATATTGTAGATTGCTCTACAGTAGTGTTTTCTGCCTCATTTCACGTCTACCTACAAGTAGGCTAATGAAAACACTTCTTTCCTTGGACCCTAAAGAAGTAACAGATTTATTATCTATTTTTCTTTTTTTGTAGCTAATAAGTACAAATATTATAAATTTCTCTACAGGTGGTCAGTCTTTTACAAATTTTTCTTAGTTGCTACCTAGCCATAAAATATGAACACAGAAATTTGAATTTATTTAAGAAAAACAACCTGCATTTCTCTATTTAACTAGGAATAATTTCTTATTTTTTAAAAAAGAAACCCTATAAATAATATGCACATTCTCAAAAAAAATCAATTTACAATGTACACAAAGTTCCATGGTTTTTCATGTTAAAGTGTCATCACTAATGAAGCCATTTTATTAGCATGGCCTAAATAGTATATCACTTGTGTAGCATCTTGAAGAGTTCCTGAAGGAATGGTGAGTCAAAAAGATCAGAAATTATTTGATAGTCCAATGATGCATGCCTACTCTGTTAATTTTTAGAGTGGTGGGAGGGGAAACTTTGTCACTACTGTTAAAAAACAAAATTCAACTGAGTAAATTTTAAAGATCTTACTGGCTTTATGAATCGGGTAGCATCCGATCTAGCACGTAGAAAGGATCTCTGAGGAGCTGTACAAAATGAAAGGCTTTTATAGGCAGAAGGGAAGGAGAACAAGGAAGTTATAATAGGCAAAAAAGTAGGTTGATTATGGCAAAGTTATCTTCTTTTAGGGGATGGCAGGGGTCTCTCAGGCAGATGACCTAACTAGTGCTGATCAGATGATTCCTAATTAATTGGTTTAAGATTCCATTTCTGGAAAAGCTGAAACTGTAATCAAATTAAGTCTCAGTTTGGTGATGTGAGGCTTAGCATAAGTCACTCTATTTTGGGCCTGTTCTGTTTGTTTTTTTAAACAGCTGTTTATTTATTTATTTATCTGTCTATCTATTTAATATTTTCTTGGCCGCACCACACAGCATGTGGTATCTTAGTTCCCCGACCAGGGATGGAACCTGCGGCCCTTGCATTGGAAGCGCAGAGTCTTAACCACTGGACTGCCAGGGACGTCCCAGGGCCTGTTTTGTTTTTAACACGACTACCCAAGGGGTTCTGCATGCCAGTCAACAGAATAGCAATATACCAAAAGCCTAAAGTTTAGGAACCCCTGGCTTCATTAACATGGCCAAATTTTTCCCGTCTAATAAAAGAATGATGGAATTCTGAAATTTTTATTCAAGACAAAATATCCATTTGGAGTATACTGATTGCTAGATCATGATTTTGATGTTTTATTCTGACTTTATGTCATTTTTAAGCTTTTAATGGTATACAATAAACACAGAAAAGTGCACAGATCATAGTTGTGTAATTCAAAAGTGTTTAACAAATTAGACACACCTGGATAGTCACTAGCCAACTTATTAAATAGAACATTGGCAACCCCCTAAAAGCCCCTTCATGTCCCCCTTCTTATTACGGTGGCTTCCACCACCACAGATTTGTTAGTGTTTGAAATTTATATAAATGGAATCATATAATATGTACTCATTCAGTTCTGTATGCTTTCATTCAACACTGTTATTGTTGTGTGTGTGAGAGTCTTCCATGTTGTTGCATGTAGCCTCATTTCATTCATTTTAATTGCTATATGGGCATTTCACTGTATTTATATACAGCAGTCATCCATTCTACTGTTGAGGACATTTGGCTTACTTCTAATTTAGAGCTACCACAGACAGGGCTGCTATGAACATTCATATGTATATATTTTGATGAATATATGTATTCATTTCAATGTGTCACATACCTAACGGCGACATTGCTGGGTCATTGGGCATGCCTATATTCAGCTTTAGAGATATTAGCAAACAGGTTTCCAAAATATTTTATAACAATTTACACTCCTATCAACAGTGCCTGAGTGTTCCAGTTGTCCACACCCTCAACAACACTTGGCATTTTCTATCTTTTTCATTTTAGCTCACTCGATTGTCAGGCTCTTATCTACAACCTCCATGGAAACAGTAGAGTGAAAAAAATAAATATTACTACCACTCAAGTACCATTTGGTACTACAAGAAATAAAATGGATGTAGAATCTGACATTCAATAATCTTTCAACAACAATAAACTTGCAAAATATCTTTCCTGTGATCCTAAGAGATGCATTTATTATAGTCAATAAAGGATTTTCAAATAAATTATCTTTTACAGCAATTGTACACATATTATACCATGTAACATGATATTCTGTACGAGTTTGGAGAAGGTATAAAAATGAAGCCGAAGAAACTAAAATATCACAAATAGATTTCCTTCAAATATCTTTCCAAATCACATATTTGAAAGAGTCCAAAAATATTTATACCTTCATTCAACTTGACTAATGTCAGGAACTGTGCTGGATGCTAGAGATATAAAATCAAATAAGTGATGATCCCTACTTTCAAGCCACTTAAGACTAGTGGCAAATATGAGCAAGTAATTTAACAGTAAGGATGAAGAGTAACACATGTTGTGATAGAGACAAGCACACAGTACTACTGCAGCACAGAGATATTACTGCGGGTGGGAGAGAAGTCATTCCAAGAAAAAAAACTTTCCAGTGGGGGTGAAATTCAAGCTGATCCGTAAAGGAAAAATAAGAGTTAGCTATAACATAAATTTGTGAAAGAGTCTTCTAGGCATAGGAGTAGAACATTCCATATCACCAATCTGATACTTGGGTTCCCTACACTGTGTCCTTTCGAAGACTGGAAATGCCAAGAGTCAAGTCCAAAATCTTTTCTTACAATGAACCAATGATCCTCTGAAGCTTTTGCCCATGTGTTCTTTGAGGTAATAGGAGACAATTCTAAACACTTTTTCTGTAACTTCACATCCTCTCTTTGTAAAATAAAGAAAATAACACCCCCAATTTCCAAATGTACTGAAAGGAATAATATATAATAAACATAAAAGAATATTGTCCTAAGTAAAGATAACAAAAAAATGACAAAAATGCTCTAGACAATATAATTCTGAGAAAATGGCTTCAGTGTGCCCTGTTTCCTCTTTTCAGAAGATTTCTGGCACTTAGGAGAGGAAGAAACAACTGAGGGGGAAAAAACTCACAGTCTAACAAAAGCATAATGCCCTCTCCAGGCAGAGGAAAATGGTTCCAAGTCATTAAAGACACAATAGTCATTCCATAAAAGCACAAGAATTTGATTGAAAAGGATTACTTTATTCACATGGTTCCTGCAATTATTAATATAATGTGTTTTTTTTAAATAAAGGGGTCAAATTACCTTTCAATAGTTTCCAAAATGTAAACTAAAGCTGCAGTTCTAGCCAAAAGAGCTGTATTGAATTTTCCCAGGTATATTAACTTTCTATAGATGTGGCAAGGTCAGAGTTTTTGTTCTGAAAGGAAGAACAGACACAAGGGATTTTCATGTTCCATTCTATTTACTGACATGGAAATTATTTGATAGGGAGATGTTAACTGGAAGACACACATACATATAGCACAATTCATGTTTAGGGAGGTGGATGTGTCCCAATTGCAAAAGTCAATGGCATTTCACAAATGCTCTCAGCACTCTTTATTGACTTTCTGGATAGATATTTCTACTAATGAAATGAGAGTTTCACGAAGCATTGATGACCCAGACACATACCAACTTATTTCAAGCATCCTCAGTGTCATGATCCTTTTAGAATTGGTTTCTGTTGCACCTTTTGAAATTATCTTGCTTTGCATATGTACAACTTTTTTCTAAACAAGGTACACTTATACAATTTGAGCAACAGGTGGGACATCACTACCTTTAAGGGTTTTGGAAAATCAGTAGGATTTAATTATAAATTGAATACATATACATATACATATAAATAAATAAAGGGAAAATAATAACTGAATCATGAGGAGTTTAGAATGGAACTTGGCTAAAGGCAAAAAGCTTTTCCCTTTATCTCACACATAGTTGTAGAAACTGATCTGCATACTACTGTAAAAATGTTATATTTTCCATAGCTTGAGTGGGAAAATGCAAATTTTAATTAAAGAAAACACGTAGAAAGCTAAGTTACCCCCTTGAGTTGTGAATACTTTCTTCTTAAGACAAAACATTTAGGGACTTCCCTGGTAGCGCAGTGGTTAAGAATCCACCTGCCAATGCAGGGGACACCGGTTTGAGCCCTGGTCCGGGAAGATCCCACGAGCTGCAGAGCAACTAAGCCCATGAGTCACAACTACCGAGTCTGCACTCTAGAGCCCGCGAGCCACAACTACTGAGCCCGTCTGCCACAACTACTGAAGCCAGTGCACCCAGAGCCCATGCTCTGCAACAAGAGATGCCACCGCAGTGAGAAGCCTGCGCACCGCAATGAAGAGTAGCCCCCACTCGCCACAACTAGAGAAACCCTGCACGCAGCAACGAAGACCCAACGCAGCCAAAAATAAATTAATAAATCAATAAATTTTTTTAAAAAGACAGAACATTTAATAGAATGAGACATGGTCTTCACAATTAATAAAGAATACAAAATACTCAATCTCTCTTCCTTTTACCATAATTTTACAATATTTTTTAGGATCACTATGTCTAGTTAATGCTTACTCTGTTCCAACATTCAGTATCATCTACATGATCATAAACAAACATCAGTCAGAATCTTAATAGAATCAGATAAAAATTGTTTTAAAGTATGGTTTGTGGAAGGTCATTTCACAACCATAATATCCATGCATCAAAAATAAAAAAAGAACAAGAAAGAAGTTGTCAGGCATACACTGAAATTTTATTATATTGTTTACCCTATTGAAGAAAATTCTACTCACATGCACTGGCAAAACAAATGTACACCTTACAATGTTTCTTTCTATGTGTATCTCTTTTGTAGCCTTTTCATTGCCAAACAGAATATGGGGCAATTAGAAATAAAAGCATAGAAGGAGACCCAAGACTATTAACTCATGAAAAAATATTTTTTAAAAAATGTAGCAGGAGAACTAAGGAGAAAAATTATGTGAAGTCTTGACTGGATGAAAAATAAGAATGATTTCAAACCTGAACACTAAATTCCTAGCAATCCAGGTCAAAGACAGCACAACGTCATCAAGTAGACACTGAACTCAATGGGAAAGTTCCCAGCTCTGGGAGGAATTTGTCATAAGAATTCTTTTTTACAAGGGGTTTTGAACAGGTAATGTATGAAGACCTCACGGCAGTTTTGGTATTGTTTAATGCTACAGAAACTTTCTGTTATATCTGACCACCATGAAAGCTGACCATGCAATACTCCAACAGAATTCAATAATAAAAATTCTAAAAAGAACCAGAGGAATATAGCTAAGCTATGCTACTTTTTGGCCTTCAAGCTTATGTTAACATAGAGAATAAGATGGAAACTTTTTAAATTACAAGTGTTTTTCAATCATTTCCACTGGAAATAATTTCATGCCACAAACATGCAATGGTAATAACGTTATGACCCACTATATGAAAGTAAAATGATTCATGCTGGAGGCATGTTATATTCATTCTGTGTCATAATAGAACCTCCGGAGAAACATAACACATCCCAGACTAAGGAACAGAGGACCAGAGAGAAAAGAGACATAGCCAGAGAAACAAACACAACCCAGACTAAGAAACATAGACTTATACTGCTTCAGTTTAAGATTCTCTCTTTCAACTAGAGTTTTGACAAGTATTCCACAGAAACGTGTTTGCTAGAGAGATAGGATCATCAAGAGTCCGGTCTCTAGACTACAGCTGTGGTCAACCTGCCTGGGTTCAGGGTCCAAGCACATCACTTCCTTGTGGGAAGCAGTAGACTCCTTAGTTAACCTCACCAGCAGTCTATTCCTCTCTAAAATAAGGTTGATGACAATGGCATTCACCTATTAGGGTAAGGTAACCGTGGAAAGACCAACCATGTAAGTTGTCTAACATAATATCAGATATGGGGTAAGCATTCCCTCAATATTAGAGACATTTGATGTTCTTCATTGATAGAAATTAATGCGTTCTAGATATCAAGCATGTACCTGAGACAGTGTTTTATTTCAAAAGTTGAAAGCCTGCCTTCTGTTTTTGACTTAAAAGCAAGTCATCCAAATGCATTATTCCTTATTGGCAGGCTGTTTCACAAAACACATTGAACCCAGGAAAAGAAGAGGAGTTTATATCCAGAATCCAGTTTTTAATCACAGACTTCTCAGATGGGCCACACTTTTTGTAGGATTAGATTTATTTGTGATCATTAGCTGAAGCATTCACTTCATAGTAAATAAACTAATTTACAAGGAGTTGCATCCTCTAAAATCTTATTAGACCCAAATGTTTTGCCTTGAGAGACTTCAGCGGTGTTTTCTATGTGTTTTGTAAAGCTCTCTGAACTTACTTGTATATAGAACAGAACCCCAGTAGTCTCTTTGCTTTGAAGTGAAAGCATACATATACATATAGTAAGCGAGCAAACAACAAATCATTAACCTTTCTTTTGATGTGGAATTTGAGGTCTCGCTTATTTTCCTGGTTATAATGCAAAAGCCAGAATGGGCTCCCATTCATAAACTGAAAAGTTCAGAGTCCTGTATGAACTTCATTAGAAATTCTCCTCAATAGGAAAAATTCTATGATTCCACTCGACATGCCATAATAAAATTTTAAATATATTGATTTTCTTTTGCTTTGCTTCCTCTCTTTGTATGATTTAATCACAGACCTTTGTGATATGGTTACTCCTTGCTTAAGCTTGAGTCTA
This sequence comes from Balaenoptera physalus, assembly GCF_965194825.1. Lineage (NCBI taxonomy): Eukaryota > Metazoa > Chordata > Mammalia > Artiodactyla > Balaenopteridae > Balaenoptera > Balaenoptera physalus. The sequence goes on from NC_138891.1 coordinate 56,397,611, forward strand.
GAGAGGGAAGCTGGAGGGAATTTTCTGACATGAATGTCACGGAAAAAACGTTCTTCAATAATTAATTAATTCACTCTTTCAGCTATTCATTTTAACAAATATTTATTGAATACTTTCTATGTAATGTTTCTGTTGCCAAAAGGAGGAAAAATGATGAGAGGAAAGATTATTTCTCAGAGGAAAAGAAAAACTATAAAAACCATTGTTTATTGAATAGGTATCATGAGCCAAAATACCTAAGAGATGGGTACAGGTATTTTTACTATTTTATTGATTAAAATTGAGTTCATCACAATCAAGTGACTTACACCAAGTCACCAGGCTGAGATGGGCACAGCCAAGTGTCTGTCACCTCACGGCTGCCCAAACTCGACACCTGTGCTCTGCATAACTTCTCATGCGCTGGCAATGAATTTATAAAAGAAGGGAAGCTGGAGCATAAATGCACAATAAAATGGAATATGACCAGAAATTCCTAACAGTTCAAATTCATATTCAGTAACCAAAGACATGTTTTAGAAAAAAAATTAGGCTAGCCTATATTCTATTCCTAAAGAAGGTCATTCTCATTCAATCTGATACTATACCAAAATTTTTAAATCACATTTTCAAAATCTTTCCACAATCCCAGTCTACTTTTATTCCTCTCCCATTCTTATCAAAGAGTATATAATTGCTTCTTTGTCTGGATTAAATTTACCAAGAAATTTATATTGTGAGCAACAATAATAGTGTTGAGAATTCCATGGTTTAAGGACAAAAATGGGCCAGAACAAGACCATGATTCTGTTTGTTCATGTGCCTTCAGTCTATGGTCATGAAAAAAGGTACCTTTGGGTCCAAGTGGCAAGAAATTAGGTTTCTAGAGATGATATTCTCAGTTTATATTTTCCGGCTCTGAGTTTGCAGTATGCCTTTACATACATTTGAATTTTTCATCTCCATTTAAAAGCAAGTGATTTAGCATATCTGCCTTATAGAGGGTTTATATTTTAATTAAAACATTCTCATCTGGCTCTCTCTTAGCTGCTTTTGAAATTAAATCCACTGAATGAGAATAACAAAATGAGGTGCTTGAGAAAGCACTCCCCTACCACCTCACCGCCTGACTCCTCAGGGCCCAGGGCAAGTGGTACTACCCTTGAACCCCAGGAGAAGGCCACACATGTTTATCCCCGGGTTCTTTGTCTGCCTGGTTGCACAGCGGCTCACTGAATTGTGTATATTTTTAAAGTCTGTAGGTTTTGGAAATGATGATTCCTATTCATCTTTCAGCAATGTGAAAGCAACCTAAGTGTGAGCCCTGAAATAAAGTATTGTTAAAGAAAAGTGAAACAGCTTAGAAAAAATAACACAGTTAAACAAAACATTCTCTAAAACCATACACAATTTAAAATGTAAATACTGGCACTTATAGATATTTATCTATTCCATATATACTCTACATTTGAAATATATTTTCCAAACAGTATACCTTGAGTTGGCATCAAAGCTCCCTTTCACTGGTTATTAAGTAATGCTGCATCTGGGAAACTTAGACTTTCTTTACGCATTTATCTGTTTATTTTTCAAGTGCAATATTGCCATCTACAGGATATGAAATGACAAAATTCGACCACTCCTTTAAAAACATGTTTGTAATCAAAACTAGAAATCACTGAGTTTGAAAATGTATGTGTCCAAAATCAGTCCTATTTGATTATCCTGCCAGGCACTGCTATTTTGCAAATTATCTCACAACTCACAAAAAAAAAAAAAAAAAAAAGTGCATCAAGTCGACTTTGAAGCGATAAAGAGCTTTGGAAATGGCATTAGAAGTTTGCTCAAAGGCTCTACCATGATAAATGTTAAGGAGCAAGAAAAGCTAGTATCAGTATGAGGGTTTTAGTCGGTTACATTAAGGATCAAGCTTTGCACCTAATATGAAATTCTCTTGAAGCTAGCTGGATATAAGTTGCCTAAACTTCCTCACAAATTCAAATAACAGATACAACAAACAGTCTTTCTTTTACAGATTTCAAATCACAAATAGAGCAAACTGACTTTCTCCTAATACAAGGAGACACCTGACAGGGAGGGTACCTACTGATTCTAATAATCTAGTCAGACTTCCTAACACTCAGAGGACAGGACCAAGGGGAAACTCTTAGCCTACTTTGCAAATGAAGAAACAGGCATAGACAGTGGTGACTTTGAAAAGCTTAGTTCATTTTCAGGCTGTCTTATTTTCAAAAAAATGAGAGAAAGGGAGAAGCATCATAACTTATTTTCTCCATTTGACACACAGAATAAATATGAGGTAGGAAAAATATAAAATATACAAACGGTATTGAGAAGCTATTCTTGACTGCTCAGTGTGAACTCAGTTCAGTTGAGATTGGAATTACAATATTTATTAGAAAAAGCTTGAATGTTTCAGGAAAAGCTATTACAATTTCCTAGTACACTTCTCCTATATGGGACTCTCTGTGCTTCCTGGACTTGGGTGACTATTTCCTCTCCCATGTTAGGGAAGTTTTCCACTATAATCTCTTCAAATATTTTCTCAGACCCTTTCTTTTTCTCTTCTTCTTCTGGGACCCCTATAATTCAAATGTTGGTGTGTTTAATGTTGTCCCAGAGGTCTCTGAGATTGTCTTCAATTCTTTTCATTCTTTTTTCTTTATTCTGCTCCTCGGCATTTATTTCTACCATTTTGTCTTCCAGCTCACTTATTCGTTCTTCTGCCTCAGTTATTCTGTTATTGATTCCTTCTAGTGTATTTTTCATTTCAGTTGTTGTGTTGTTCATCTGTTTGTTTGTTCTTTAGTTCTTCTAGATCTTTGTTAAACATTTCTTGTATTTTCTCAATCCGTGCCTCCATTCTATTTCCAAGATTCTGGATCATCTTTATTTTACTATCATTACTCTGAATTATTTTTCAGGTAGATTGCCTATTTCCTCTTCATTTATTTGGTCTTGTAGGTTTTTACTTGCTCCTTCATCTGTGACATATATTTTGCTGTCTCCTTTTTTTTTTTTTTATGAATGGGATTGTGTTTCTGCCTTATTGGTTGTTTGGCCTGAGGTTTCCTACACCGGGGTTTGTAGGCTATTGGGTAGATCTGGGTCTTGGTGCTGAGATGAGGACCTCCAGGAGACCTCACTCTGATGAATATTCCATGGGGTCTGAGGTTCTCTGTTAGTCCAGTGGTTCAGACTCAGAGCTCGCACCGCAGCAGCTTCGGCCCGACCCCTGGCTTGTGAACCAAGATCCCGCAAACAGTCGGTTCGCTTTGGGGTTCCTCCCATCTCCTTGGGTGTCAGAGTCCCTCAACAGCAGCCAGCAGTCACCTTAGTTATGGGGAGACACTAACTCCACATCTTCCCACACTGCCATTTTGACTCTACCCCAATTTCCTAGTACCTTTCTAATCTCCTTTCCTGGAGATATTTAATATTAGGATGTATAATTAGCTCACTCTAATTTTTTAATTGTAGCTCATCTATAATATACTAGGAGATGGACATGATAGCATCCATATTACCCTACTTTCCTGTGATTTTTTAAAATCAACTCCCAGGATAAAGAATTAGAATAATATAAATTAAAGCCATCTCAATATAAAAAATCATATAAAACTCTATAAAATTAAGTTTACTTTGCTATCACAATACTAACTAGAAAGTAGTCTAGGAAGAAATAGTGGTGCTTTGGTGCCAAAGGAAGAGCCTCAGTAAAATGAAAAAATAATTTGAAAAACTCAGTATCAGGGTTTCATTTCAAATGTTTACTTTACAGCTTTTCATCACATATCCAGCATATCCTCTGGGTACATGAACCAAGTTTAAATTAAAAGATTACAGGAAAAAAATATCTTAGCCACAAAAATAAATTCCTTTTACCTCTAGTCCATCTATCGATACACACAGTCACCAAACAAGGAACAAAATGTTTATATGGACTAAATGAGTAGCTTCTGATCCAAAGAGAGTTATATGAAATAAGGGGCCAATCTATGGCTGAAGCCAATATAGTGACCCCCTTGGAAAAGCAATTTATATATCATCCACACCTGGCAACATACAGAGGATACCCCCTTCATGGAAACTGCTTTCCTCAGTGTTCCTAATGACCGCAACATGGCCAAATCCAATGGAAAGTTCTTAGACCTCGTCTTACTTGACCCCAGAGCACTTGACATGACTTTTTTCTTCCTTCCTGTAACGCTGTCTCCACCTGGCTTCCCAAATATAGCATATTATTAGTTCTTCCTTCCAAGACCCTGGTCACTTCTCTCTGCCTCTTTTGCTGCATCCTCTTCTTCTTCCTAATCTCTGAATGCTGATTTGCCCTCAGGGATCAGCCCTTGAGCCTTTTCTCTGCCCTATACCTATATTACGTATCTAGGTTATTCCATCCATCACATGCTTTAAACATCATCTTTACACTGATGGCTCCCAAACATATATGACCAGACCCAAATTGTACTGCAACTCTAGACACCTCTGTCCAACAGCTACTCAACATCTCCATTTTAACATCTAATAGAGCACTGATGCTTGATATGTTTAGAACAGAAGTTTTTATTCTCCTGCATCCCTATGCCTGCTTCTTTTTTAATTAACTAACACAAAGAGAATATTAGTGAAGGATTGAGTATATGGTTAGGGAAATTTCACAGTAGTAGAAAATATAATCCGAATTTCCTTACGGAACAGTAAGGCTCATGTGAAGGAGGTGATAAAAAAGAGGACTCGACATCCACATTTTTATCCACTTCACAAAGCACTGACACAACACCCACACTCGATGGATGCTTACTTAATTTAGAGTTTATTTAGGGAGGTCTTCATTCCACAAAGACCCCTGTACTCTACATTCCACTCTCCAGGATGCTAGTCCAGTAAGAAAGGTTCTCTGATATTGTTAACAGTGTCCAACATTATAAAAGATTAATTTCCTGCCCACTATTGACTCTAAGAAATGAAGGCAGCAACAAGTCACTGGGAAATTGATTTAGAACCTCTGTGAGGTTCAGGGAAGTGGCTGTCTGCCCATGGCTACTTGGGAGGAGTATGCATGAGTGATCCAACTGATCTTTAAAAGGGTTCAAAGAAGATGAGAAACATCAGTTCAACTCATTTATTATCCTGAAAAATGATTTAAAAATCAAAAATTTATTTTGTCCATCTCAATCTTTTGGTCTACACTATTTGTAAAACATGTCTAGTAGAACGTAATTCCACAAAATTGCTCTGTGTAAATAGGGTGTTCTTTGAGGTCAAATACCTGAGAAAATCTGTGAACTTTATGCCCCTCCTGGAGAAACGCAGAGCACAGAAGCATGTTTCAGTTTCCAAAACTTCTTAAGTAAAGAAGCTCACTTAGTTTTGTTCTGCCTAAAAGTTTATTTGACCACAGTCATCTCTTTGAGTAGCACCTATTAACATTCCTCAAAACTGCTGTCCCTTAGAACATACCATGGAAAACCTTGAACTACAAAGCACCAATTAGCGAATCTTGAATTATATGGTAATTTGGTGGAAATTTCAGATTCCCTCCTGATTAAATTGACAAATATTTTTTAAAACCTACTAAACAAAGTCTCTGTTCCATATCCAGATACTTGAAAATGTGCAGAAATAGCCTCTGTGTCTCCTTCAGTTCTACAAATCTTTTAGAAACTTATGTTGTGATATATTTTGGAAGTACATGTCATAAATGTTTCTTACTGTATAAGCATTCAAAGAATTTCATTCGTTAAATAAATACGAGCAAATAGTGAGTCAACTAAATCTTCCCAGTATACCTTAAAATCATCAAAATGCAATCTTGGCATTAAGAGAAAGACTACCTTAAAAGTTATTAGCTTTGAGATATATTTAGAGAAAAAGGAAATTAGAGAAATCAATATTTGTAGGAAAATAGAGATGTCACTGGCTAATAATTCCAGTGAAATAACCAGATCGAAAGTCTGACCTTTCAGCTAAGAAAAACAATGTGCTGAGTTTAATTCACAAAAGATGGAGTAGAAAATCGTGGAGATAAATGGCTAAGAAAAAGCTTTAGAAGATCACATCAAATTACCCCAAAGGAACTGCTTTCACGAATGCCAAGAAACTAGAACAACTTCTGATTTTTTAAAACAATGAGAATATGGATATGTCTTACATAATTTGGTATTTGCTGCCTTCTAAATACACTCCTATCTATCTCCAACTCCACCTGCATAAAACAAGAAATGAAACAATGGAAGTTCAGAAAAGGACATTTTTCTGAATAGAACACACACATCTTTGAGCCTAGTTCAGGACACACTGAGCTAATATATTTTATCTCACACATACATGTGTGATGCGGGAGGAGGAATTTCAGGGTGCTAGGGTAGCGTCTATTATCTCCATTACTTCAGTTATCCCTTCTCTCTTTATTCAATAAACCCGTTTTGAGAGACAGATATCAGCATATTGTCAAGTGCTTGGGGGTGAACTTTGTCAGAACCTAGCAAGGCTGAGAGAGAGACTCATTAAAGTACAAGTTAGAAAGGGATGCATACAATTAACTAACAGGGAAAAGACAGCCAGACCACTGCTCCAGAAGCAGCTGATGCAAGCAGAGCTTTGATAGAGCTGCTCTGTGATCCTCCTCCTCTTTCCTCATGTGCTCACGCCCAGCTGGCCAAGGCTAGACTCAGGCAAAATGTGAACCTGATAAAAAGTTCTCTTCAAGATACCATTATTCTTCCCTCACACCAGCTACACAAGTTGTTTTAGACCCTTAATCGAGGCACTGAGTACTCCCAGTCTGACACATCTGCTCAGGGTACTGGCAAAGCAGGGGCCTAAAAGAGAGAAAAGTTAAGAATTTGATTTTTGATATTTTTTTTTAATTTTATTTATTTATTTGGCTGTGCCGTGTCTTAGTTGAGGCATGCGGTATCCAGTCCCCTGACCGGGATCAAACCTGGGCCCCCTGCATTGGGAGCTCAGAATCTTAGCCACTGGACTGCCAGGGAAGTCCCTTGATATATTTTTAAGCATCAAAGTAGTCAACACAGAGGGAGAAAAGCAAAATCTTTTAGAAATATTTACCTATTTATCTATATAGAGAGACATTTAGACATATATATGTACCTATATATTACACACATACATATATTCAGAGACAGAGGTAGATAGATGATTGATAGATTAACAGACAGATGGATGGATGGATAGATAAAAATGGGAGGAGATGCCATCCTATTTTCAATGTCTGAGGATGTTACGGGTTTAACTGGCCCAACGCTGGATGCCACTTAGCAACCCACTCCTCTGTGATCCACCGTTTATTTACCTCCCTTACTCCATCAGAATAAAACTGTCTCAACTCTCATAGAAAGTTGCTGCAATTATTCATTTCTACAACCCTCCTAGAGAGTAATTTAGGAAATTATATCTATATGAAATAGAGTCATAAGGAATATAGATATGCATACGTGTATATATGTGTGTGTGCTGTAAATTATACACACTCTTTTTCCAGAAATGTACCCTAAGGGCCAAGTATAAAATTTCTATTATGAACTGAAACGTTTAACAATAAGAAATGGTCCTCACAGCATAGTTTACAAATGTATAAACTAAAAGTGTATAAACCTTATAACCAACTTACATATTCAATAGAGAAGTACTTCTTTAAATCGTGCTATATATAAAAACTGAATACTATAATCATTCAAGACTCAGTTTAAGAAAACAAAAACCCTTTCAGTATCTCATTCAGAAAGGGGTGTAACACAGAAATTCAGTGCCTACAAATTGTTGGAAGGAGCAGAGAGGTCAAGGAGCCATCACTGGACCACTAGCTCCAAGGTCACACGAGCCTGGCTAGAAACCAGGGATGAGAAAACTGTTGCTGCTGCTGCTGCCACCCTACATCACAAAGATGGCAGCTCCCCACTGGCACATGGAGTTTGGCCACAGGAAACACACCCATCTGACTTGCTGCAGGCACCACAGCAGCAAGAAGACGGCCTCTGCCTCCCTTCTGTCTCCTAAATTTCATGTGTGTCCATTTTACTGCTAGAATCTAAATCATACCCAGAACGCTAATAGAAATCTAATTTAGGGTACGTAGTGTTTGGCTTACTGGCCCCAGTAATACAAAAAAGAACACAGAAGACAATGGGGATGGATACTGAGTCCTGAGAGGAGACGACTTCAAAACTAAAGTCCTTCAAAATTATTTTGGAGAAGACCTATTGTTGACAATTTTTTAAAAACACTCAGAAGGCAAAACCATGGAGACAACCAAAGTGGTTACGGCGGGTGGTGTGGGGGGAAATGAACAGGCAGAGCACAGAGGAGTTTAGGGCACTGAAAATGCTCTGTATGGTGTTATAAAGATGGGTATATGTATTTACACTTTTGTCCAAACGTATAGAGTGTACAACACCAAGAGTGAACCCTAAGGTAAACTATGGACATTGAATTATTATAATGTGTCAATGTATGTTCATCCTTGGTAAAAAAATGTACCATTCTGGTGAGTGATGTTGATAATGGGAGAGACTGCATATGTGAGATCAGGGCGTATGTAGGAAATCTCTGTACCTTCCTCTAATTTTGTTGTAAGCCTAAAACTGCTCTAAAAAATAAAGGCTTTTTTAAAAAGACAGAGAAGAAAATGAAAACTATAAAATTAAAAAAAAAAAACACCTCAGGTTATACTGACCTACCAAAATCATGTTTCAAAACAGAATGTAATGAAAAGATGCTCAACATCACTAATTATTAGAGAAATGCAGATCAAAACTACAATGAGGTATCACCTCACACCAGTCAGAATGGCCATCATCAAAAAATCTACAAACAATAAATGCTGGAGAGGGTGTGGAGAAAAGGGAACCCTCTTGCACTGTTGGTGGGAATGTAAATTGATACAGCCACTATGGAGAACAGTATGGAGGTTCATTAAAAAACTAAAAGTAGAACTACTATATGACCCAGAAATCCCACTACTGGGCATATACCCAGAGAAAACCATAATTCAAAAAGACACATGCACCCCAATGTTCATTGCAGCACTATTTACAATAGCCAGGACGTGGAAGCAACCTAAATGTCCATCAACAGAGGAAAGGATAAAGGAGATGTGGTAATATATACAATGGAATATTACTCAGCCATAAAAAGGAATGAGATTGGGTCATTTGTAGAGACATGGAATGCCCTAGAGACTGTCATACAGAGTGAAGTAAGTCAGAAAGAGAAAAACAAATATTGTATATTAACACATATATGTGGAATCTGAAAAAATTGGTATAGACGATCTTATTTATAAAGCAGAAATAGAGACACTGAAGGAGAGAACAAATGTATTGTTACCAAGGGGGAAAGTGGGGGTGGGATGAATTAGGAGATGGGTATTGACATATATACACTATTGATACTATGTATAAAATAGATAACTAATGAGAACCTACTGTATAGCACAGGGAACTCTACTCAGTGCTCTCTGGTGACCTAAATGAGAAGGAAATCCAAAACAGAGGGGATATATGTATACATATAACTGATTCACTTTGCTGTACTGTATAAACTAACACAATATTGTAAAGGAACTATACTCCAATAAAATTTTTTTTTAATTTAAAAAAAACAGAATGTAATAGTATGATCCATTTTTAATCCTACTTTGAGGAGAAACCCCAAAATCCACTGCTTTTGGAACTCTTAGTATATGCTTACCATATACTTATTTTGCTTCAGATTAAAGGAGTAATCATGGTAGAAGGGATGAAGGAAAGAATAAATCTCCTTTGTGTTCAACTTTGTCTTCTGATACTTTGCTTATAAGAAAATTAAAGAGTTTAGCCTAGTATTCTACAAACTTAAGAAAACTAAAACAGTATAATTTGGTTCACTCATTTATTTGCTCATTCAGCAAGTAGCTATTGGTAGCTTACCATGTACAAGGTTTTTTCAAATATGTTTGGCAACTGTGCTTCCATTAACTTGACTTCCTTTTTTACTACAGGAATATAATCCCCTTACTGCAAGCATGCAATCCATCAATTACATGAAATAGGGTAACAGACATTTAAAGTATACCTTAACTTGTGTATTTTTAGTCAAGGGCTTAGTAGAGACTCTTGCAGATTAGTCTAAATAAAATAACTACAAAGAAATTCCGTAAATGATGTACTAAATAGAAATTTGTAATGGAGGAAAACCTTGGAAATCAGAAATATTAGAAAAAGTAAGGTATGGCTAGAAACCATTTAAAATTGCTTAAAATTTTGAAAGGTTATGGTTATGCATCTTAGTCTAGGACTTCTTGAAAGCCATATGAAGAGTTTGCTTTTCAATGAAGGGTTCCTGGGGGTCTTCCATTCTTGATATATTAAGAAGCCTCAGTTATAAAGGAGAGAATGAGAGAGGAAGGAAAAAGAAAGGGAGAAGGCACTTTATCCACAGATAGGGCAACCATACAAACTAGCTTGCATAGAACAGTCTACTTTATACCTCTAGTTCTGCGTAACTACTAATGGTGCTCCCTTTTACTTTAAAAAGTTTTCCAATTTGAGAGGTAAGTTACATGGCCATTCTAATTGGTGAGAGGAGGAAAGAACTGGGATTATAAATAACATAAAATGAATGACATATTTAATGGGACATGCAGGGAGTGAAAAATCTAAAGAGGAGAGGACTCACTGAAATTGGGTCAGTTGACAGAAGAAAAGCATCATAAAACTACCGAATAGAATGATAAAGTACAAGTCAATAGGCAAAGTTCAATTTCAGTCCTTCACTAAATAACGTTGGATTTTATCCTCTCTTATCTTTAATTATTTATCAAATCAAATACTCATAATTTATCATAAATCATTAGTCTGAAAGGATATCAGTAAGCCATGCTGTTCAATGTTTTTCAAATAGCCTTAGACCCAACTTTTCTAGAACAAAGAGCTAACTGCTGAAGGCCATTAGTATTTACAGACTTAGCATCTTCGAAATCACTCCTCATTTGGCCTCCCTGAAACCACGCTTTCCTGCCTTATTTTCTATCTAGACCCTTACTTTTCCATCCCCTTTCATAGCTTCTGTTTGCCTACCTGATCTTTAAATGTTGGCAATCTTAAATGCATAAGAGACATTTTGGGGAACAATGAGTAAATATGAATATGAATTAGGTATTGTATTATGTTAGTAAATTTTTGCCAATTGTCTTATATATGATAATGGTATTGTGGTCATCCAGAACATGTCTTTAGTTTTAGGAGATGCCTGCTGAAATATTTAGGGGTAAAGTGCCATGATATCTACAGCCTATTTTGAAATCGTTTGGAGAAACAGGTATAGATAGACATAAATATAACTGTAGACGTATTTACAGAGATAGGTAGATAGATGAACAAAATATGGCAAAATGTTAACAATGGTTAAATCCAGGTAGTAGATATGTAGCTGTTCATTGTACCATGTAACCTTGCTTAAACTTTTGTATGTTTGAAAAGTTTTATAATAAAAAATAGAAAAAAGTTTTAAAAAATCATTTAAGTTGATGATCTTTTGGCATTCTAACCCCCTGTCCCGCAATCCTCTCCAAACTTTCAACCCCTGTCAAAATTTTTTTCTCGTACTTTTTCTCGGTGACCTCATACATTCCTTAACTTTAAATACCAGCCACATATAGTTCACGCCCCCAAAGCGTCTCTGGGTCACACCTCACCACCAAACTCCTGTATAGATAATAGAGCCAATTAAGCATTCCACCTAGATATCTCATATGCATGTCAAGTTAGACAGATCTAAAAGTGAAGTCCTGATTCTCACTGCCCAATAAATCTACTCACCTCCTCATATTCTTCAACTAATTATTTAACACCTTTTTATAGCCAAAAACTTGAGTCAGAAATCTGGATATCATCCTTGATTCTCACATCACCCTCTTCCTCCATCCACTCAATTAATAAATTCTACCGCTTTGACCTCCAAAATACAAATCAAGGTTCTGGATTTTTCCCCAGATTGTCACCACTACTCTGCTCCAGTCAACTTAATTATTCTTGCCTGGGCTAGGACAATAGCCTCTTGGTCATTATCTGTACTTCCTTTCTTTCCCCTTTACAATCCGCTCTCCACAGATTATCCAAGCTACTTTTTAAAAAAAACATAAATCTAGTCTGTAAATTTTCTGATTAAAATAAAATGACTTCCCATCTCATTTACAACAAAATACATGTCCCTTATCAGGACCTTAAGGTCCGAGCTGGTCCCGCCCCTGGCCACCTCTCCCACTTCACCTTAAGCTTCTCTCCACCCTTACTCATTGTTCTGCTCACACCAGCTTCCTTCCTGTGCTCAGAAATTGTTGACCCATTATTTCCTCAGAAGTTGTGTCCATACTCTTTCATCTGTTTGACGGGCACTTTATTTTTATTTATTTAACAAATCCTCAGATAGACCTTACTATGTGTCTGGGCTCTTTTTAAAAGAGCTTTAAGAATATTGACTCATTTAATACTCACAACAATTAAATGGTAAGTTCTGTTATTATCTTCCTATAATAGATGAGAAAAAAAGAGCATTAACCATGTGGAACGATTGAGCAATTTTATGTAGATCATGCTATAGAGAGTGAATTTTGTCATCCCTTATTCATATGTTGAAGCCCTAATTCCAAATGTGATGGTATCTGTAATGGGGCTATCGGAGGTATTAAGGTTAAGATGTGGTCATGAGTGTGGGTCCTCATGGTGGTATTAGTGGCTTTATAAGAGGGGTGGGGGGGGTCAATTCTCTCCCTGCCGTGTGAGGACACAGCGAGAAGGCAGTGATCTGTAAGCCAGGAGTAGGACCCTCTACAGGAGCCAGATCACCATGCACCCTGATCTTGGACTTCCCAGCTTCCATAACCATGAGAAATAAATGTCTGTTCTTTAAGCCACCCAGTCTATGGTATTTTGTTATAACAGACTGAGCAGACTAGTATATATCATGATTGATAGAACCAGGTTTTGAATCCAAACTGCCCTTTAAGCAACTGTACTGTATCACCTTAGATTCTTTTCTTCTGCAGGCTCAGATTAGTCTTTTAGACAAGGTCTTCTCAGAGTACCCTTTCTACTTCATCTGAGCATTTTAGTGTTTCCTTCATTGTACTTTTCTCAAAGTACAATGCATATTTTTTCATTGTTGTTGTTCAGTTACCTTTTTGCTTACCTGCTATATGACAGGCACTGCTAGGTAATGAGTGTACAATAATGCTTGAGATAGACCATGTCCCTACTCACATAGAGCTTAGAGTCTAGATTAATCTCCTTTTTGCAATTTTATTTCAACACCAGAATCATAAACACTAGTAGAGAATGAATATAAAATGAAGAGTTAAGACCAGATGAAATCAGTTCAAACCAGAAGACAAGATGTAGGTGAGTATAAGGCAAGGAACTAGAAGTGCTGACCTAGGTGGGGTCATGGTAAGGGGGAAGAGACAGAAGTATGGAAATCAGAGGAGATGCTAATAGAAAGGATCTGATTAAAACTTTCCTCCCTCTCTTAAAAAAGGGTTCTCATTTATTTAGGATCTGTACCTGTCAGGCAAGGCCTGAGGCGGCCCTCAAACAGAAACAGCATGATCTGATTGCTAAAAAGGTGGATGTCCTAGCAAGCAGAGTGAACCATGGTGGAAACTGGGATCCTGCCCCCATCTTTCAGAGACATGACATCAGTATTATGTGAAACACTGGGCCACTAGTCAGTCCCCTGATTTAAGTAATGCAAGATAAATGGAATTAATCCAACAACCTAGATGTTGCTCGTTTGGGGAGTCCGCGATCAAACATTTCCAGCTCAAGACGGGGTCTGTCATTTCTAAGAGGGCAAGAACTCAGTCAAATGCAGCTCCAGCACACAATCTCAAATTTGGCCCCCTGACTGCCCTGATGTGTGAGCTTCTCAGCTGATGTAAAAACAGGAGACACTACTTATGAAAACCTGTAGCTTTCAGCTTTAGTAAGTGGTTCTCCTAGTCTCAGGAACCTCAAACCTTTATGAATACCTTCTACATGCCAAACATTGTTCAATGCACTAAAGATGCAGAAGTAACACAAAAATGGAACAGGGTTCTGCTGTTATAGATCTTATATGTTAATGCGAGAGTAAACAAGAAAAATGAATTAACTCATTAATTTAAAAATTATTTCTGATAATAATAGTGCTTTGAAGAAAATAAAACAGGGTCATGTGACAACAGAGTGATTTAGAGGTGCAAGGACTACTAGTTCTCCAAGAGAACCCATCCAACTATAAAAGTAGAGTTGTACTGAGCACACGGATGCCCAGCTAAGTACACTTCCCAGCCTCCCTTGCAGCAAGTGTGGTCATGTGATTATGTCCTCATCCATGAAATAGGGAAGGAAATAATGTATACCACTTTGGGTTCTAGACCTCCTCCATGCTCCCTTACCCCTTATCATTGGTTAGAAACTGAATGCAGCAACAACCCAGCTGTAATTATTCAGATGATGACAGTACTTTGAGCATAACAGACAGAATAAAATGAAAGGATCCTGGATACAAGAATGACCTCATGGAGTAGAATTTTCCTGTAACCTGGACCAAGCACATCAATACTATTATGTAAAAAAATAAGCACCATCATGAGTCCTTTTTAAGTAGCAGTTTAGCTTCCCCAAACTAGGCAATGGGGGCTTGGGACAGAAATATTGGGATGAGAAAAGGAGATGGCATTTAGGAGATAAGGCCTGCATAATGGGAAGGAGTTAGCCACATGACTACGTAAGAGTGAGGAAGAGCCAGCACTAATAGCATCCGGAAAGAGCCTGGCAAACGCCTAGCCATAATCTTGGTAAGATCCATCTCCTACATTAACACCAGAACCACAGGTACTAGTAAACCTTTGGCAGAGGGCTAGGAGCTAGGTCATGGAGAGCTTGAAAAGCTGAAGATGAAGAATAAAAAGTAAGCCCAGGCACAGGCCAGACCTAAGGCAAGAACCAGAATCTGATGACCTCAGCATCTTCTAGGAGAAATATCCACCTTCTACAAGTCAAAAGGTCAAAAGCAAGTAGACAGTTAATGTTAGGACAAACAGAAGTATCAGGAGACATGGCAAGCAGCTGGTCAGACATTGAGTGGTAAGACAAACCAGAAATTTTTAGTAATTTACTCATTCAACAAAGTGTTTCTTTTTTTCTTAAGATACTATATTTGTCGCTATGTGATGGTTTCTGTGAGAATGATATACCCAGACCTTTTCTTGTTCCCCAGATAGATAATGTATTGCTGTACTTTTGCCTTAACATGTGTTGAGAACTGTTTCTTTGTTTTGTTGTTCAAGTAACATCCATTGACCTACACATAGTGGTTTGTATGTGCCTAAGATTTCAAGCAGATTCACAAAAACAAGTGCAGAAAGATAGAAGGGAAAGAGCATTTTACTGCTCAAGAGAGAATGTTGTCTTCTAATGATTTTTCAAGCACCCTTAAGATAAACATGAAAATCATTTTCTGAAAAGTTCTAAGACCTTTAAAGAATGAGGGATGAAAGCAGAAATGCAAAGGCCTATGAGAATAATTAAGAACCAAGTGATCCAGAGGTGCACTAAGGCAGAACAGAGCAAAAGAAAGCCACACCAGGGATGCCAGAAGGTGAAAAAGTCTGTACTGGAGTCTGATTTTATATATCTCTCTTTGGGGCATAAGTCTAGGATGACTAATACGAAACCTACAGGCAGAAATAAGTGGAAACACTAGGCAGGTACGTATAACAAAGAAAGAGCTCACTGTATAAACTCATTTCTTTTTATTCTACCTTCAATGAAGGTGGAGAAAATACTTGTTAATCACAGCACCATTTTTTTTTTTTTAAGCAAAGGCCAGTGGGCTTAATGCTCCCCATGTGTTATACAGGACTGTAAACATTTTTGCTCAGTTACCATTTTTCCTCTTCTATCAGAGTGAAAAAAAAACATTTTTCCCAGGTAGTCAGAGAGTTTATAAAACGCTAGGAGATCCAATTGGAAGTGTTGTTATGACTGTCGTTCTGCCTATCACCACAGAGGCTCCAGATCTAGCATATGTGATGTCTGATCCTTCCCTTCCGCCCACTGTCGGGAAAATGCAGCTGAAGGAGGAGGTGGAGGGAAACATTGCGGCTCTGTTCCTTCCTACAGAGTAAAAGGGGGAAGGCGGTTCCGGGCTGCTGCGAAGCACCATTACCTTCTATTGGGTTAACTGTCATGTCACTCCTCTAATGAAAACCCTTCAAAGCTTCCCCACTCTCCTCAGGATTTAGTAAAAACTCCAGAACATGGTTGAGAAAACCCTTTATCCCTACCCTCCTCTCTCAGCCACATCTTTCCACATCCTCCCCCTACATTCTTGAGTTCTGGTCATTTGGAACCACTCAGAAATTCTCAGAAAGCAACATATACAAGTTGCCCTTTCTCCCCTCTTCCTTGCACCTTGGGTTCCCCTTCTCTTGCCGCAGCAAACTCTCCTACTCATTCTTCAGCTCTCAACCTAAGCCCCAATTCCTCTGAGAAACAGCTCCCCCCACACCGACAACGCTCAATCTCAGGGTGTGTCCCTCCACCACCCAGGTATTCATGACGCTGTGTCACCCCTGCTGTGACGTGCACACGTCTGTACCAGGACCACCTCTTATGTCTGCTTCCTCTTCAGCACCATGAGGGCAGGTTTGCCTCTCATGTCCCAGTGACCCATCAGAATCCAGCTCAATGTTTGGTAAACATCAGGCAACCAATTAGGTATTTGTTCAGAGAATATGTTTACTTTAAAAAAATAAAGTCAATAAAGATTATTTTTAGGTATCAAGAAATAAACTGAAGAATCTCAAATCAAATTTCTAAGTGCTGTCTCTCAGTATGCCCAGATTTTGTGGTTCCTGAGTCACACCTCACTTCTTCTTGCTTATTTTTACACTAGTTTTTCAAAGGCAACCTTTGGACCCCTGAAAAACTAAAATTTAAATTCTTTCTTATGCAACTTTGATTAAATCATTCACTTGACACAAATTTAAATAGCAGATATTAAGGCAAAAACTGCATAAGATATTGTCTGAGAAGACTATGAGAACGTTACAAAAACACCTTTATGTAACTCTGCTAAAGAGGAAATAGACATTTTTTCAAAAAGTCTTTTGACTCATAAAGTGTTAGCTCTGTTTTTAAATTAATTCCAGCGATTGACACAAAGCTGTAAGGTTAAATAACTAAAACACCAAGGGACATGTGCCTAGCATATTTTCTTTTAGGTAAACTTGACCCAGTTCACTTATAAATACATTTTCTATATTGTATAGAAAAGAGAAGCTGATGGAAGAGGCCCCCAGCTGAGTCAAGATAGACGAGGCGCCACCATGACAATTCCCATCTTACACGCTTCCTCGGGAAATTTCTGTGGCTTATTCAGGTCCTTTCACATATTGTAGAAAGCGACTCATTTTTAAAAGGAAGAAATAAGCATAAAATGAGAGAGCTGGTTAGAAGTCCCTCTAAACTCAAGATGTGCTATTTGAAAATAATGTTCTTTACATAGGAGGCTGCTCTCCTCGTTCCTCCTTCCATTCATTCAACAAGCACCCTCTCTGCTCAAGGTGCTGGGGACTCCAAACAACAAGGCGTGTCCTTGTACTCCTTGAGATGTTCAAAGAGCATCACATACATTCTTAGAGATGACAATCAGTAGATGGTGAGAACCAGAAAAGGATTATGACTTTAATATTATCTACAGATGCATATTCGGGCTTTGAATAATCTACTGCTGTGTATCTTGCCAACATTTATATATACATATATTCCCTTCCCACTGAAATCTAAGTTTCTAGATAGCAAGGAACTTATACTGCTTTTATATCATGCACTGCTTCTTTAAATTTACCATGACTCACAGTAATAAATACATTTTGCATTGATTCAATGACACATATACACATATATACCTATATATACACCTACAACAAATGTTTCATAAAAATATACCTATCATTACAACATTAGTATATTCTAGTGTTTTCTATTTTGTAATATTCTATTCTAGTCCATTTCATTTAAATAAACAAACACATCTACACACACATACATACACATATGCTGGTCATAACCTTCTAATGAGCTATAGCCCATGGTTTGAATAAAACTACTTCAAAAAAAAATTTTAAAGACCTACAAAGTATTAGCAAAATACGTGCAATGATATTTGGTGAAGGATACTTGGTGAAGTATCATATCACCTGGCTGAAGGTAATACGGCATGAAGATTAGAATTCAGGGTCTGTAATAAGACACATCTGAATTTAAATTCAGGCTCCACCGTTCATTGGCTATCTAATCCTGAACAAGTTATTCAACCTTTTTAAGCCTCAATGCCCCCATACTGAAAATGGTCAAAATGAGTTCCTACCTGTTGGAAGAGTAGAAGAGATCATGCATGTTAAATTATTTACTACAGTGCAAAGCATACAATAAGTACTTAGTAAATATTAAACTCTAAAAAATCTATCCAAAGGAATGAAAACAAGAATTGAGATGAAAATTAAAAGTAATTTGGCTTAGGCCAACTTCAACAAGATATTGGGGGAGGGAGGGGCAGCTGCAAGAGGAGTTTTCACAAACTATCGAAGCAAACATTTCATGTGCTAGGGAGATTTTAGAATGAGTTACAAAGGCAGGCCATTTTCTGTTGAGCTGCAGAAAAGAAGAGCATCCCATTTTTTTAATGTAGTTTAAATATGGTCCAAAAAAGAGGAAGATGGGGGAAAAAATGGAATAGATAATATTTTTGAGGTTCCTCCGAGTCTTACAATCCTACAGATGAAGTCTGACAAACGAATCGAGAGCAGATACGCAGTACAGCATGCCTCCCTATGCTGCACCCAGACAGCTGAACCAAGTCCTGACACCTGCAGGTTGACCATAGGGCTTTTTTTTTTTTTTTTTTTTGGTAGGGCTGATTTAAATAGCACAGGCATCACAGTGGCAGCTTGACCCAGATTGTGCTCACTGTCTACCCTGCCATCTGCGCTACCTTGGCTGCACAGACTCATCCAGAACGTAATGTAGAGCAGTCTCTCTACCATGGCCCCTTGTTTGGGGATCTGCCACAGAGAGCATTCTCAGGCTCTCAGGCAAAGCGAGTTTAAAAGTTTCACTCTTATACTTTCCCAAAGAAGCTAGACCATTAATCTTATTTCATCATTTCCCTCACCCATAAAAGCTCTAGTAACCCCAGAATCAGTTGACAACACTAAGAGACTTGATTTTTGCAGGACATTTTTTACAGTCTCCAAGAAGCAATGGTAAATCAACTTAATAATCTTGTGTCCTCAAATCAGAGGGGGTACAGTTGTAACGTGCATCCCCCAAATCCTAAGGCAGTTAAATGATGAGGGAATACAGCTCACTCTCTGAATACACACAGCAACATGGTACTAGAGCTGGTACTAAGCCCTGGCGAGGATGATTCCAGTGAAGTGCGACCCACTTACCCACAAGACTTTAATATGCAGGCACTGGCCTTTTGGACCTGCCACCAATGTTGGAGAATAAATAAATGAATGCAAAGGATACAGTTCCACTACATTCACTGAATTAAACAGGCAAATGGCAAGGATTCGGCATAGAGCTATACGATGCATAAATAATCAGAGACAGAGACTACATGTCCATTCAGCTGGAAACAGATTCTGGCTGCCACTTAAAATATCAACAGTGTGTCTACCACATCACCAACATTTTTTTCAAAATGCTCAGGCAGCCAGATAAATCGCTCTGTGGCTTTCCCCTGCTGCTTGTGGATTGACAGTGTTTATAAACAGCTGTGTTAACATCCTCAGACTCTAAGGAAATGTTCTTATTGCACTGAAGAGCTTTTATAGTTCATATATCTAGCAATGGACAGGCAGGTCTTTTGGTTCAGACGGCTGTGTTTCTATCATCTGGATTATGACAAAAGCCAATCATTCCTTTTGTGTAGCCAGTGGTAGCAAGTGGCAGTATGTCTAACCCAGCCATAACACAAAGGATCTCCACACAGATTTTAGCTTCCCCCATCTGGGTATTTGCAACAGTAGAACAAAGAACACACATCTTATGTCTCAAGACCCTTTACCGTATGAGCCCTGACTGCCCTTCCAGGACCCACTTGTTCACCCAGCACTTGACTCCAAGTGCACACTGAACCAGTCACTGTGCCCTGAGTGGGCTGTACTCTGCAGTTTCTTTGAACCTGAGCATGAGCCAGCGCGTGCTTTGCTAGAATGCCATCCATTCTTCTCTTATCCACCTGGAGGACGCTCACTTATTTTATTCCCCCAACTGTAAGGTTTCCTAGAAGTCTTACCCTTCTCCCCCAGGCAGAATTTACAGACTTTTAAAATCACATTCTAGACTGCAAGCCTCTTGAGGGCAGGAAACACACCCCAAAAGCTTTGCACCTCCACTGTAATCAGAGTGTCTGGCATGGGGTAGGTACATAACAAAGGACTGTCAGACAAAGAATTTTTAGACGAATGTTATTATCTCTTCTTACCAAAAACACAGGAGGGGGAATTGCAGAATTTACAAGAAGGAAAGCGGAGGTAGAGGAATAGCTATCTGACTTAACACCATGGGAATTTCAGGAAAGCTGAAGTTTTTCCTTTCTTTGGCTGCAGTTGCATTATGCTTGGAAGTGGCCACTATCAGGCAACGTAACAACATTAATCTTTTTTAATTTTGGAGTCCCTGATTACGGCCCAAGAAGGGCTTCCACGGATCGCTTTCTGTTCCCATCCTGGATTTGCTTGCAAACACATAATTTGCAACATATTCTCAGAAATGCTCAAAGCCCAAAAAAGATTACAGACCGCTATCCAAATATTTTTTTTTTAGATTTCGACATGCCAGGAAACGTATTCCATCATGTTGATGACATTTAAGAGAATCAAAGTGACAGTTGAAAATTATAACAATCACTTTAATGCACCACTTTACTCAATGTAAAGTCACATTCCTTATGTACTTATACACAGCTTTCATTAGAATAACGGAAATATATGTCAGTCAGTGTCTGTTAAATGCTTGCTGTGTCCAACAATGTCATACTGAGAAGCTTGCATTCTAATAAATCAACACAAAAAGAACTATTTTAAAAATAGGGAATAAGAGAATCCACAATATTTGCCAAATTTGGTGGTTCACATAATGAATATAGGAGCCAGACGTGGAGCTTGCTATGGTCAGGGGAGTTTTTGCAGAAGCCCCTGGGAAGGGTTCATTCCCCTCAGAGGATCCTATGGGGCAAGAAGTGTTTCAACTAGGAGGCAAAGTGCTAAATGGATACTGGACTTAAATCAGAAGAGCTAAGTTTTAGGCATAGTGTTGCCTCTTACTAGCCATGTGACTTTGGACCACTCAATTATTTCTATGCCCCAGTTTCTGCACCAGTCCCTTGGAGATAATATCTCTGCCTGGCCTCTATCCCTGACATATTTGCAAGACTCAAGTCAAGATAAAGTGGGTAAAGCATTTTCTAAATTATAAATCACTCTACTATCAGATGTGAAAACACTAGAGGAAGTGGTCGAGTCAGGTACACATAATAGTCTATGGCACGAAACATTATTTTGCTCAGTCTGTTTTGTTTTATCTTCCTGGCTCTGAGCAATCCAATCCAAGGTCCTTTATGTTCATTTAATAACACTTCTTGTCAAACTTCTCATACATAAAGTTGTATATGCAACCAGCGCAAGACTGCAGGCTGGCTGCTAGGATTATTTTCCGAAAGGGCAAACAAAGAATGGTAACTTCATTGTAGCCCAAAGCAGGCAGCCTTTCTTGTTAATGACTCTCCCGGAGGTGGAGAAGTTGAGCATTCACATCATTTTTTCTTTGAAAGCCTCTCCCCTGAGCCCTGTGCGGCTTGTTCATGGTACACAATTCAGAATCACCCGACCACTTAGGACACTGGGATCTGGAAGCTGTAGCAAATGTATTTCACATTCAAGAGGAGAAGCATTAGCGAGCACAACATTTAATATGCTCTGTGCCTCCAGGATCAGGAGCTTAGACTTTCCATTTCAGCTTCACCAGTTAGAATGCAATCTGAACAAGAGTGCGTAGCGATGCAGTGTGCCGGGCCCTCGTCTGCACAAGGCAGCAGTTTTATCATCAGTAAGGAAGCATTGAGTGAACCCCAGGGATAGCATATGTACTGTATTTAGAGGAAGGGGTGAAAATCATCAACGCTGTGTAACTTAAAAGGTTTTCATGCAGTTCACAGGAAGCTATCAGCTTAGATTCCTTTGTCCCAGTTAAAGAGAAAATGTTCTAGGAAAGAAAGATGGCTTTACCCACGGAGTGAACTTAAGTGATAAAGGAAGACCGGATTAATGGACATCGCCCAGCACGTTAGAAGAGCCACACATTATTTTGTATTTGCAGAAGAGCACACTTTGGGAATTCTGAGCTAGACACCCATTCAAATGAATCTTTTTATTGCCTTTGATTACACAGTCTTTTAGTCCCTCCTTGTCAGTTCCCAGTTGTCTCCTATTAGAGGAGAATTACAGTCAGTCTTTATACCAGGAAAGCATAAACTTGAGGGGAGAGAAAGAACAAACAGAATGGGGCGTCTGAGAAGAAGGAGGAGATGAGTCAATATTTCATTCTGCAAATTAGATTTGCACTCCTGTGCCGGGAATAAATAAACGTAAACAAAGGTCCCAGGCTCTCCTCACATACAAACGGCTGTAACTCCATTCAACCCTACAGTCTTGTTGCCGATATCTGCCCTGTGTTCCCTGAATTTGTTCAATTCCCTGCCACCGGGCCTTTCTCTCAGCTGCCCCTTCTATCAGCCAGATCCTCCTGTCACGAAAGCACCTACTGAAATCTCCCTCCTTCAACCGAGCAAAGGTGAACCCAAGTGGTACGTTCTCAAAGAGCTTTCTCATATTCCGCCACTTGGAATCCATCTCTCCAGGAAATTGCTTTTTAACTACTTAGCACAGCGTACGTGGTTCAGAATTGTTATTTGCGGAAACGTTCAGATGCGGCCCCACCAAACTATGGGTTGTGAGGGCAGATGCGGGGCCTCACTCATCCCGAGTGCCGGGCGGTGAGCACGTTGATGGAGCACAGTGCCCGTTGCTATGGTTACAAACCACACACATGATACAAACGCAGGCAGTGCACAACTTGGAGCCCTGCGATCTTGACCAATGTACGCATGAGACTAGCCTGCGACTCTTCGCATTCCCTTTTCCAGGAAGGGCTGGTATTCTCTCAGCCCCTACCCAATCTCCATCCCCACAGCTACCTCTAGTAACCTGAGATATTTAAATTCAATCCTGTGAGTTTGTCACTAACTTCTTTTAGAGGACTGCCAACCTAAAATCCATTCAAATATCAGACATGTAACTGACACTCCAGCCTTTAATTTGGGATTGTGGAGATGTCTACAACTTTTAAAATTTACCAAAAGGTTTTGCTTACATAAATATTTATAAATAAAGTTTATTTGGTGCATGATTTGTTGTAAAAATTTTACATACATTCACTTATCCTCATAAAAACCCTCTATGGTAATACTATTGCTCCCCCTTTAAAGATAATGCAAACTGAGGCCCAGAGAGTTTAATTTACTAAAGTTCTCGCTGCTCACAAGCAGTGGAGCCAAGCTTTGAACCTTGAATATCTGGCTTCAGAGTCTATGTTTTCAATCATTGGCACAGATGGAGGAGTCAAGTTTTCTGAACCTCAGATACCAACCTGGAAAAACTAGTTTATTTGAAATTGTGAATGATGTCAAAGCTGAGGTCAGGACCTGGGAGTTCAAAACTAGAGACGGTAGACCCTGCTTTTTGCAGTACACCAACACCAAGCTTAATGGATAGAGATTTGATTCAGTTTCCAATTACTTCCAATTATTTATAAGATTGAGGGGGCCAGTTAATTATGAAAATGACATTTGTTTACTTGAATACCAACATGTATTTCTGAATAAAAATGAAACTTTAATTACACCAAAGAAATACATAAAGACCTTTTTCTAACACTTAGAAATCAGTTGAATTAAAGATTTTGCCAGAATTCAAGATCTTCCCAGAATTGCTGCTCCTTGAAAAATATGAGTTTTCCTGGAAAGATAGTGAATTCTCCTCAAGAATGATGTAACAGATCAATATGGGATGGATACATCATTCTGTTGGGAAAAGCAGTCCTCTGCTTGCAGGCTTTTGACCCCACTGGGCCAAGTAAGTATAGACTTTGGGCCTGGGACCTTCCTCACCAAGAGATGAGTCCTCACAGCCTTGCTGAATTTGTCACCTTGTGTGGAAAGACCTTTCCCTGTGCTCTTTTGTTCTGCTTAAGCACATCATATGGCACGTGGCCAAGCCCACTGCTTTATCTGCCCCTTCAGGAGGGGACAGCTCCTGGTGCAGCAGCACAAGACGAGTCCAGGCAGGCCAACCGCACTGCGCTGGCCACCCAGAGGGACCTGCTGGCTGCAGGAAACCAATGCACTGAAGTCGATTTTGCTCTGTCTCTTCTCTACGTGAGTAAAATATGTTCTACCCAGTGCTTGACTGCAGTGGGTTTTCTTTGAAGACTCTGGTACTAAGATGCAGTGGGCAGCAGCGTTGAGCCTCCTACTCCTGATAATAGGCACCGACACCACTAACTCCATACACATCCCCTCCCGGGACCGGTCTACACAGGTTTCCTGTGTAGTTCCTTCTAAGGGGCCTGCCACTCACCCACCGACACTCCCCTTCCAGGCTGTTTCCCTCATTAGACAACCCCCTTGTTCTTCAAAACTCATCTCAAGCACCTTCTCCTGAGCCATCACTGCAGCGGAGATGCACCTCCTAGGAGCTCCTACAGAACTCGTTCACACCTGAGTCACAGCAACCAGCATGTCCATGTCCAATAACCCACTGACTTACAGCCACCTCTCTAGACTCTGAGCTCACCGGAGCAGGTCCCACGTCTTATTCAGGTTTCCTTACCGGGATCAGATACTGTGCCTGCCACATGGTAGGCATTTGTTTCTTCATCCAACACATGTGTACTGAGTGTCTAAAGTGCTGTGGGCTATGCTAGACTGGGTATGCCATGGTGAACAAAACCATGCGTGATCCCTGCCTTCATGGAGCTTATAAATTAGCAGGGAAAACACACATCAACCAAATAATCACAGCAAAGTGAGCCAATGTCAAAATATAATAAGGATGACTGTCACAATAAGTAGTACTCAGGGTATATGATAGAGAAAACTGAAATCAAATAAAGAGACACTTTTTTAGGGAAAAAAATCAGGGGGTTTCCCTGAAGAAGCAGTCATTGAGCTAAGTTCTGATGGAAGAATGAGGAAGCGTGTTCCAGGCAGAAGAACACCTCCAGCATAGGGGTGGGAGAGAGGATGGCATGTGTCTTCCGCAAAGGCTGAGCAAGCAGAGCAGACCCAGCAAGGGGAGAACAGTATGAGCAGAGGACAGAGAGAGCAGAGACGAGATCCTGCAAGAGGCCCTGCAGAATCAAAAACTTTATCCTTTACCTTAACATCACTAGGAAACACATCATCAAATATCAAACTGATGTTTCAAGATGATTTCTCTGCTGCAGTGCAGACAGAGGAGTGGCTGGGTGGGGAGGTGATACATTTGGATGTGGGGAGATCGATGAGGAGAAGACCGCAGCATCCAGTAGAAGTGACTTGGACTGGAATGGCGACCATGGGATGGAGACTAATGCACGGATCCAAGAGATACCGAAGAGGTAAATACCTGCGTATTTGGGACAGACTTGAATTCACTCAATAAATATGTGTCGAGTGAGTAAAGTGTTGGAAGAAGAAGAGTAATTTGGGGTGATTACTAAAATCCCTGCACATCTGAGAACACTGCAACACTGCCAGGAAGTTAAGCTTAATGGAAGTGGACCCTCTTCCAGAGGGAGTGCACGTGAGAGCAGTGAACTCAGCAATGAGGTGTCCTTAATCTAATGCAATTTTTGCTCTTTCAGGGGTGTTTCCATCCATGGTTTCCAGTGCATTCTCTTACAAAGGCCTCCCTTAAGCTTCTGTTCTTGTGAGCAAGGGGACTGGAAAAGGCAGTTCATGCTGGGGGTATTTTTTTTGTTTCACAGGTAAAGCCTCAGCTACAGGTCCAGTGAAATGTCTGTAATTTGTACCCCTATCTACTGGTAGTTGGTTCAACACCACCTTCCTGGACCTTCTAGGGCACAGCTATGGTGCTTGGCCTTCTTTCTTTAAAAAATAAAAATTATTTCTTAGAAACCATCACCACCATTGCTTTCAGGCACACCCTGTCTCCCATTGTAAACAATATATGTTAACTAACTAGGGAAATATAGAAAAACATAAAAAAGAATATAAAAACCATCTGTAACTTCCCCAATAGTGAAAAAAACACTATTATCTGGAGAAAAGTTAACAGTCCTAGTTAAGAGCTTACGCTCTATAGTTAGACAAGAATTTTGATCTTTATCCTAAGAGACCTGGGAAATCAAATAATCGGATTTCTGTTTCAAGGTGATTTATCTGCTGCTTTATGGACAAAGAATGAATGGATAGGTGAGGAGGTAGTACACTTGGATGTAGAAAGACAAATTAGGAGTCCAAATTTCAACTCCAAATCTAGTATTAAGAATCAACGGGAGGCGGCCGGGCGCTGTGTTCATTTTGTGCATGCAATGTTTTTGGTTGCTTCAGCCTTCTTCCTACTCTCTGGTCCTTCCGCCAGCCTCGAATCCTCATTACTCTCGGTATCTGTGGTTGTGTATCTTCAGGGAAAGATTCCTACAAGTGAGATTGCTAGATTAAAAGCCGTGTGGTAGACAGGGTCTTGCTGCTCCGAACTGCTGTTAGGCCTGAGCCTCCAAGGTGAGAGAGGCTAGTTCAAGACATTGGACCACCACAGACCTCCCAGCCCCACGTAATATCAATCAGTGAGAGCTCTCCCAGATATCTCCTTCTCAAAACTAAGACCCAGCTCCACCCAACGGCCATTAAGCTCCCGTGCTGGATGCCCCAAGCCAAACAACTAGCAAGACAGGAACACAACCCCACCCATTAGCAGAGAGGCTGCCTAAAATCATAATAAGTTCACAGACACCCCAAAACACAACACCAGATGCAGCCCTGCCCACCAGAAAGGCAACATCCAGTCCCAACCACCAACACAGGTACCAATCCCCTCCACCAGGGAGCGTACATAACCCACCGAACCAACTTTACCCAGTGGGGGCAGACACGAAAAACAACAGAAACTACGAACCTGCAGCCTGCAAAAACAAGACCCCAAACACAGTAAGTTAAAAAAAATGAGAAGACAGAGAAATAAGCAGCAGATGAAGGAGCAAGGTAAAAGCCCACCAGACCAAGCAAATGAAGAGGAAATAGGCAGTCTACCTGAAAGAGAATTCAAAGTAATGACAGTAAAGATGATTCAAAATCTTGCAAATAGAATGGAGAAAATACATGAAACATTTAACAAGGACCTAGAAGAACTAAGGAGCAAACAAACAGTGATGAACAACACAATAAATGAAATTAAAAATTCTCTAGAAGGAATCAATAGCAGAAAAACTAAGGCAGAAGAATGGATACGCGATCTGGAAGATAAAAGAGTGGAAATAACTACTGCAGAGCAGAATAAAGATAAAAGAATGAAAAGAATTGAGGACAGTCTCAGAGACCTCTGGGACAACATTAAACTCACCAACATTCGAATTATAGAGGTCTCAGAAAAAAAAAGAAAGGGTCTGAGAAATTACTGGAGAGATTATAGTTGAAAACTTCCCTAACATGGGAAAGGAAATAGTCAATCAAGCCCAGGAAGTGCAGAGAGTCCCATATAGGATAAATACAAGGAAAAACAAGCCAAGACACATATTAACCAAACTATTAAAGATTAAATACAAAGAAACTAATATTAAAAGCAGCAAGGGAAAAACAACAAAAAACATACAATGGAATCCCCATAAGGTTAACAGCTGATCTTTCAGCAGAAACTCTGCAAGCCAGAAGGGAGTGGCAGGACATATTTAAAGTGATGAAAGGGAAAGCCTACAATCAAGATTACTCTACCCAGCAAGGATCTCATTCAGATTCGACTAAGAAATTGAAACCTTCACAGACAAGCAAAAGTTAAGAGAATTCAGCACCACCAAAGCAGCTTTACAACAAATGCTAAAGGAACTTCTCTAGGCAGAAAACACAAGAGAAAGAAAAGACCTTCAAAAACAAACCCAAAACAATTAAGAAATTGGTAATAGGAACATACATATCAATAATTATCTTAAATGTAAATGGATTAAATGTTCCAACCAAAAGACACAGACTGCCTGAACGGATACAAAAACAAGACCGATATACATGCTGTCTACAAGAGACCAACTTCAGACCTAGGGACACATACAGACTGAAACTGAGGGGATGGAAAAAGATATTCCATGAGAATGGAAAGCAAAAGAAAGATGGAGTAGCAATTCTCATATCAAACAAAATACACTTTAAAATAGACTATTACAAGAGACAAAGAAGGATACCACATAATGATCAAGGGATCAATCCAAGAAGAAGATATAACAATTGTAAATATTTATGCACCCAACATAGGAGCACCTCAATACATAAGGCAAATGCTAATAGCCATAAAAAGGGACATCGACAGTAACACAATAATACTAGGGAACGTTAACACCCCACTTTCACCAATGGTCAGATCATCCAAAATGAAAAGAAATAAGGAAATGCAAGCTTTAATGACACCCTAAACAAGATGCACTTAACTGATATTTATAGGACATTCCATCCAAAAACAACAGAATACACTTTCCTCTGAAGTGTTCATGGAATTTTCTCCAGGATAGATCATATTTTGGGTCACAAATGAAGCCACGGTAAATTTAAGAAAATTGAAATCATATCAAGTATCTTTTCCGACTACAATGCTATGAGACTAGACATCAATTACAGGAAAAAAACTGTAAAAAATACAAACACATGGAGGTTAAACAATACGCTACTAAATAACCAAGAGATCACTGAAGAAATCAAAGAGGAAATCAAAAAATACCTAGAAACAAATGACAATGAAAACACAATGACTCAAAACCTATGAGATGCAGCAAAAGCAGTTCTGAGAGGTAAGTTTATACTAATACAATCCTACCTTAAGAAACAAGAAAAGTCTCAAATAAACAACCTAACCTTACACCTAAAGCAATTAGAGGAAGAAGAAGGAAAAAACCCCAAAGTTAGCAGAAGGAAAGAAATCATAAAAATCAGATCAGAAATAAATGAAAAAGAAATGAAGGAAACAATAGCAAAGATCAATAAAACTAAAAGCTGGTTCTTCGAGAAGATAAACAAAATTGATAAACCATTAGCCAGACTCATCAAGAAAAAAAGGGAGAGGACTCAAATCAATAGAATTAGAAATGAAAAAGGAGAAGTAACAACTGACACTACAGAAATACAAAGGATCATGAGAGATTACTACAAGCAACTATATGACAATAAAATGGACAACCTGGAAAAAATGGACAAATCCTTAGAAAAGCACAACCTTCGGGGACTGAACCAGGAAGAAATAGAAAATATAAACAGACCAACCATAAGCACTGATATTGAAACTGTGATTAAAAATCTTCCAACAAACAGAAGTCCAGGACCAGCTGGCTTCACAGGCGAATTCTATCAAATATTTAGAGAAGAGCTAACACCTATCCTTCTCAAACTCTTCCAAAATATTGCAGAGGGAGGAACACTCCCAAAATTATTCTACGAGGCCACCATCACCCTGATACAAAAACCAGACACATATGTCACAAAAAAAGAAAATTACAGCCCAATATCACTGATGAACATAGATGCAAAAATCCTCAACAAAATACTAGCAGACAGAATCCAACCACACATTAAAAGGATCATACACCACTATCAAGTGGGGTTTATCCCAGGAATGCAAGGATTCTTCAATATACAAAATCAATCAATATGATATACCATGTTAACAAATTGAAGGATAAAAACCATATGATAATCTCAGTAGATGCAGAAAATGCTTTTGACAAAATTCAACACCAATTTATGATAAAAACTCTCCAGAAAATAGGCACAGAGGGAACCTACCTCAACATAATAAAGGCCATATATGACAAACTGACAGCCAACATCGTTCTCAATGGCAAAAAACTGAAACCATTTGAACTAAGATCAGGAACAAGACAAGGTTGCCCACTCTCACCACTATTATTCCACATAGTTTTGGAAGTTTTAGCCACAGCAATGAGAGAAGAAAAAGAAATAAAAGGAATCCAAATTGGAAAAGAAAAAGTAAAACTGTCACTGTTTGCAGATGACATGATACTATACATAGAGAATCCTGAAGATGCCACCAGGAAACTACTAGAGCTAATCAGTGAATCTGGTAAAGTTGCAGGATACAAAATTAATGCACAGAAATCTCTTGCATTCCTATACACTAATGATGAAAAATCTGAAAGAGAAATTAAGGAAACACTCCCATTTACCAATGCAACAAAAAGAATAAAATACCTAGGAATAAACCTACCTAAGGAGATAAAAGACCTGTATGCAGAACACTATAAGACACTGATGAAAGAAATTAAAGATGATACAAACAGATGGAGAGATATACCATGTTCTTGGATTGGAAGAATCAACATTGTGAAAATGACTATACTACTCAAAGCAATCTACAGATTCAATGCAATCCCTATCAAACTACCAATGGCATTTTTCACAGAACTAGAACAAAAAATTTCACAATTTGTATAGAAACACAAAAGACCCCGAATAGTCAAAGCAATGTTGAGAAAGAGAAACAGAGCTGGAGGAATCAGGCTTCCTGACTTCAGACTATACTACAAAGGTATGGTAATCAAGACAGTATGGTACTGGCACAAAAACAGAAATATAGATCAATGGAACAGGATAGAAACCCCAGAGATAAACCCACACACATATGGTCACCTTACCTTTAATAAAGGAGGAAGAAGTATACAATGAATAAAAGACAGCCTCTTCGATAAGTGGTGCTGGGTAAACTGGACAGCTACAGGTAAAAGAATGAAATTAGAACACTCCCTAACACCATACACAAAAATAAACTCAAAATGGATTAAAGACCTAAATGTAAGGCCAGACACTATCAAACTCTTAGAAGAAAACATAGGCAGAACACTCTGTGACATAAATCACAGCAAAATGCTTTTTGACCCACTTCCTAGGGAAATGGAAATAAAAACAAAATTAAACAAATGGGACCTAATGAAACTTAAAAGCTTTTGCACAGCAAAGGAAACCATAAACAAGACCAAAAGACAACCCTCAGAATGGGAGAAAATATTTGCAAATGAAGCAACTGACAAAGGATTAATCTCCAAAATTTACAAGCAGCTCATGCAGCTCAATAACAAAAAAACAAACAACCCAATCCAAAAATGGGCAGAAGACCTAAATAGACATTTCTCCAAAGAAGATATACAGATTGCCAACAAACACATGAAAGGATGCTCAACATCACTAATCATTAGAGAAATGCAAATCAAAACTACAGTGAGGTATCACCTCACACTGGTTGGAATGGCCATCATCAAAAAATCTACAAACAATAAATGCTGGAGAGGGTGAGGAGAAAAGGGAACCCTCTTGCACTGTTGGTGGGAATGTAAATTGATACAGCTACTATGGAGAACAGTATGGAGGTTCATTAAAAAACTAAAAATAGAATTACCATATGGCCCAGCAATCCCACTACTGGGCATATACCCTTAGAAAACCATAATTCAAAAAGAGTCATGTACCACAATATTCATTGCAATTCTGTTTATAATAGCCAGGACATGGAAGCAACCTAAGTGTCCGTCGGAAAATGAAAGGATAAAGACGATGTGGCACACATATACAATGGAATATTACTCAGCCATAAAAAGAAACAAAATTGAGTTATCTGTAGTGAGGTGGATGGACCTAGAGTCTGTCGTACAGAGTGAAGTAAGTCAGAAAGATAAAAACAAATACTGTATGCTAACACATATATATGGAATCTAAAAACAAAAGAAAATGATTCTGAAGACCCTATGGGCAGGACAGGAATAAAGACGCAGACGTAGAGAATGGACTTGAGGACACAGGGAGGGGGAAGGGTAGGCTGGGACGTAGGGACAGAGTAGCACTGACATATATACACTACCAAATGTAAAATAGATAGCTAGTGGGAAGCAGCCGCATAGCAGAGAGATCAGCTCAGTGCTTTGTGACCACCTAGAGGGGTGGGATAGGGAGGGTGGGAGGGAGATGCAAGAGGGAGGGGATATGGGATTATATGTATACATATAGCTGATTCACTTTGTTATACAGCAGAAACTAACACACCATTGTAAAGCAATTATACTCCAATAAAGATGTTATTAAAAAAAAGAATCTATAGGAAAATTACTAATAAAGCTAACCCTTGAGTTCCTCACATGTACAGGTGAATGATAACAGTAGCTGTTTGGGGGCTAGTATGTATAAATCCTTTAGCACGATACCCAGCATATAATAAGTGTTTGATAAATGACTAGACAGTCTTAATATTTAGTATGCTACCTTGTATTTTTATAATAGAATTGGGATCATCACATATATAATTTTATAGCCCACACCTTTTAACATTATAACCATCACTTTCCCATGTTATTAACAATTCCTCAAAAGCATTATTTGTAATCATTGCATAATATTCCATCCTGCAGATACAGCACATATTATATCATCATTTTCTTACTTTGGATATTTAAATTGTTTCCAATTTATAATTGTAATAATGTGGTAATGAACATCACCAAATACAAAATTTTTTCTACATTTTTAATTAAAATTAAGATGGATTGGCAGAGGTATAATCATAGGGATCAACGGTATGAAAATTTTGAATTCCTTAGTATGTATTACGAAACTGCTATCCACAAAGGTGGTGTGTGTGTCATTTCTACCAGCAAGGTTCACGTTTATACCAACATGGAGGTAATTTTACTGTCTTACCCTTTCAACAAACAGCTCTTTGAAGGAATTTGCCAGGCCAGGCATCTGAAGGAAATTAGGATTTGGTTGAGCACCTATTAAGTGCCATGCCTGAAACATCTTATCCAATTACATTCCCACAGTAGCCTTGTGAGACGATTAGCATTGGCCCTATTTTGCACCTGGCAGACTGAGTTGAATTAGGAAAGCAGGTTATGTAGCACCCAGCACCACACTCCTGTCAGCCTACTACCTCCGTCCTTCCACTGCATCCCAAATGCCTTGAGATGTGTTCCCACACTTCCTGAGACTGACCTCCCAGTGTCCCAACTCTCCATAGAGAATATGACCACAGATTACTCTCTGTAGCTCATCCTGAAATAAGAACAAGTATACAAATATATGTTTTGATATGTTCTATATGAAAAATTATGATGTTTGAGATAGTGGAAAAGGGAGACCAATTCTGATGGGGAGACTAGAGAATACTTTCTGAAAAAGTGATATTTGTCCTGAATCTGCCTTTGTCCAGCAGGTTCAATGGCTCTGAGACCATTCAAGGAACAGAAAAAAGGCCAGTACAGAAAGGATCAAGTGAGCAGGTAGAAATTTATGAGTAGTTTGCAAAGTAAGAAAACACCAGGTCATACTGGCTTTGCAGGTCATACTACAGAACTTGGATTTTACCTTATTTGCAAAAGAGTGATTACACTAGCTCCAATATATCTGTAGTCTCCTCGTTTGTATCTAGAGAACAACAGGGGAAAAAATGAAAAATTCTTCAAGAAAATATCTGCATAATAATAATGTTTCCCCTAATCCTCACTCAATAGAGTTCTTGACCTTGGAAAAAGATAAGGAGAACTCATTATTTTACTGGTCCATCCTATAGCAACATCCTGCCAGCACCCATTTAAAATGAACTCATTTATGGATTCTCTAAAGAAAACTTCTCTCTACCAATTATTTCATGTGACGTCCCAAAGTGGCTTAGCTTCCCTGAATTTTTATTAATACCTGCAATAATTTTTAGACTGCATATGCCTGCCAGCAAAATTCCTTTCCCAACCTGGTGCCAGAAAGAAACTAAATCATTAGTCAAGCAACATTTCCAGAAGGCTTACTGTGTACAGAGCACTGAATTTCTCTCTTCAAGGCAGGTAAATAGGCTAACAAATTGCTAAACCTCAAGGCCACACATGCAGTGAGAGTAACAACAGAATTTTCCTGCCTTTGCCCACACCTGTCTGGAGGAAAATAAGACTGAATTGCCAAAGAGAGTCTACTTTTCATTCAGAGAAGCACCCTGTGGATCACAGAAAATATCTCACCACAGAATCAAGTTCCCAAGATCATTCAGTGGTTCTGATTGCAAGAGTCCTCCGTGATACGTGCAGGAATTCCACGAGCTTCCCCTTGGGAAGACCCCTCTCGGCAGCCACCGGCTCTCATACAGAATCAAAGGGAATCTTACTGTTGTTTTTTTTTTTAAATGGGAATTATTTATTCATTTATTTATGGCTGTGTTGGGTCTTCGTTTCTGTGCGAGGGCTTTCTCCAGTTGCGGCGAGTGGGGGCCGCTCTTCATCGCGGTGCGCGGGCCTCTCACTGTCGTGGCCTCTCTTGTTGCGGAGCACAGGCTCCAGACGCGCAGGCTCAGTAGTTGTGGCTCACGGGCCTAGTTGCTCCGCGGCATGTGGGATCTTCCCAGACCAGGGCTCGAACCCGTGTCCCCTGCATCGGCAGGCAGATTGTCAACCGCTGCGCCACCAGGGAAACCCCTTACTGTTGTTTTTACCAGCCGCGAAAACTTGACCTAAGCTTCCTACTTCAACTCTGCTCCAACACGTTGACAGGTTCATTAGCTGGACATGCCAAATTATCAGAATTTAGGGAGCATGAAATGTATGCCTAAATGAAGGCAAAGAAGACCAAAAATAGCTTTCTAATCAGCTTTTAGAGGGGGTGTGGGTCAGAAGATCAGCACACGTGCTAATGATTCACACTTCAACATCTTGCCAACAAGACGCTTTAATTGACCAACTTCCAGCTGCTCTGCCCAGCAGACACCGCAGTCCTAAAGAGCAGAACTGAATCTCAGCCACAAGTCCTGCATACACAGGGTTAGGAGACAGCTCTGCACGCTCCTCCTCTTGATGCAGAAAAAACATAGACCCCCTACAGGATCCTATGTGGAAGGAAGAGCTGGAAATAAAAATGTGTTTGCAGCCTGACAAGCGAGTGGCAAAATACTGATTCTAGCTTCTTAAAACAAGTAAAATATGTGGACT
Organism: Balaenoptera physalus; assembly: GCF_965194825.1. Lineage (NCBI taxonomy): Eukaryota > Metazoa > Chordata > Mammalia > Artiodactyla > Balaenopteridae > Balaenoptera > Balaenoptera physalus. The sequence goes on from NC_138891.1 coordinate 56,432,956, forward strand.
TGGGAAAGAACCATGTGTGGGAGGGAATCTTATCTCACAAGATGAAAGAAGATAAAAGCAAGCAAGTTGAGAGGGGGAAAAGCCAGCAGCACCCTCATCACCAGCTCCGAGGCTGTTAGGTGTAGCTGAGCTGGGTGGGAAGCCCTGGGAGCACCTGCCAGGAATCCCACGGCAGGGAGCCATCCTGCTCCCGGGGGTGCACATTAGATGCAAACAGAGAGGTCACGTGGCCCAGTGGAGCTCCCCAGGCACCTGGGATTTCCAGGAGGAAATATTCTAATGTTGGTCTTCATATTCTCTGTGTCTCAGATCATACAAAACAGGCACAAAACCTGCCTATCTCATAAGAAAAGGGGTTTTATAAGCCTCGGAAAGGAAAATGCAGCCCTAGTGGCAGTCTGTGCTCTCTGTAAAAGTGTGGCAGCCTAGAGGCGGGAGGAGACCGGGACTTGGGGGCAGAGATCCAGGGACTTCCCATCAATTCTTCAGCCGCCGCGACCTTCAGAGACGTCACTGTTAGCTCTCAGCCTAGGGGCGACGGCCTTCTCTGCCTCCTGCTCTGGGCTACTGTGAAAAATGGCAAGTATAAAGGTGCATCATTAATGTGATGTGCCATAAAGGGAAACCAAGATGAACATGAGCCTGGTGCTGTGTACCTGGTGCTACTTTGAGGAAGACAGTGTAACCAGAGGCCAGTCTTGGCATGTCTTCACTGAGGTGGCAGATAGATGTGAAACCTAACAGCCTTCCCCTAGGGCCTCTAGCTGCTTGGAGGACAAACAGTACTGGGACATACTGAATACTGGGCAGGGGCAGGGGGACACACTCAAAATTTTTCCCACAGCCCCAAGATCCTACAATACAGAAGAGACCTCAGGATAGGTAAAGCCCTAAGGTCTTTTGACTGGTTGGTTGGTGTTTGTTTCACTGTTTTTAACCTAAAACAAGTTAATCACAGACTTCCCATAGAGCAGCTTCTGAAACTACAATAGGCAAAAGGGATCAGCCAGCAAACTCGGTAAAAGTACATCTGGGACAGGACCTGACAGTCAACCTGTCTGACAAGCTCCGAGGTGACGCCTATTCTGCTGGTTCAAGGATGACATTTGAGGTAGCTAGGCTGTCCATGACTTGTGAGAGAAGCCTAGAAAGGATTTAAGATGTAATGTACTTTTATAGTAGAAAGGACCCAAATTGAAAACCCTAAACCTGGGTGTGAGGACACTGATGCCGAGAGTTCACTGACTTGTGCAGCATCACCAGGAGGCAGAATTTCCACTGCCCGCCTACCCTCCCCCACCGTTCTTCCCTCCACCAGCCGGGCTTTTACACACTCGGCCCTTTTGGCTTTGGGTTTCTCTTCCTGTCTCTCCTTCTGCTCCTTTTGCAAGTACAGGAGGGAAGACTATGACTGTGGTACATGAAATGTAGCTCTGAATCATGGAATCTCTTACCAAAAGAAGATAAGGAAAGCAGTGAGGATGAGTTTCCAGAGAGAAAAAGGCTAACCACATCCCAGTTCTTTAAGTCCCACAATGGCTTCCACTTCAAGGGATTAGTTCTTTGTTTCCGAGGATGGGCCGTGGTGCCTGTGCGTGCACCAGTAGACAAGGCTAGGCCCATTTCTACCTGCGTTACATCAAGGGGAGGCCATGTTTACTAAAGCATTAGATACCTAACTTACTCATCTTATTAGGACCCTCAGAACAAAAATGTCTAGATCTAAGGAGGGGAAAAGATTTTCAAGAAAACATTTTGAAACCGAAGGTAATCCCCAAAACACCTTCTACTCATGCGCTACGTTCCAAAAGTGAAAAGGAGGAGAGATACAATTTGCATTGAATGAACTTAAGCTCTGCTCCCAATCACACAGATTTATGAAAGTCATGTTTTAAAAGCTACATTGAAGTTTCAGTTCTTTTTGATGCCAATTATCCAACCAAAAGCATAAAATCGGAAACCGTTTCTTTGTTCCATCTTTTCTGTCCACCTAAGGATATGAACTAAACAGGGGGAAAGGAGGCTGAAAAAGTAAAAAGAATTGCTCTTGGGGGGTAAATAAAAAAAACACTGAAACTCAACAAATACTTTTAAATACACGCAGAATTTGCCCTTTTAGAGAATTGCTGCATTTCCACCTACAATTTCACAAATAGAGTATCTGAAGAAAGGTTTGGCTCTAAATGAGGCTTAACACATACAAGGGAATATTTGTTCCCAAGTGCTTCCATTAGGCCAGTAAATATTGAACAGCCATGGGTATACCTCACCCACTGAGAACTTTCCTCTTCAGTCAGCTCTGTACCCAGCGCCTCTCCCGGTATAAGCATTAAAGTTTCACAAGAAAAGTTGCCCGCAGTGACTATGCTACTAGAACTCCACAGGACTCTCCCTAGGTTATTTGGATTTCATTATTAACATGTACTTTTAACCACCCTTGTTGAGATCAGAGTCCTTTCAAAACTAAGATTAAAATACCCTAGCTTTGTGTGCATAGAGACCCCTTTCATTGGGGACTTCTTATAGATAATAAACAATGAGACAGACTTAAGGGTTCAAAAAGTTTTGTGCTAAATTCTAAATGGCTTCTTTCAATTCAATGAGGTGCCATTAACTAAATAACCCTTACAGGGACCTACAGGATACCTAAGAGCTTATAGCATTAATGTCACCTTAAGGATTTAGCCCCCTCCTCCTCCAAAGCTGGGTTTCTTATTCATTATATCTCATAATAAATAAGAAAGTTCACTGATCATATTTAGATCCATGGATTAAAGAACAATGTTAGGTCATTTACATAAAGTGAAACCAAAAGAAATGTGCTTTCATATTGCAGAACAGATATGTGTTCACTCAGTCTTTGTTTCTGCATGGGTTACCAGGCACTTTAGGACAGGGGTCCCCAAGCCCCGAGGCGTGGACCGGTACTGGTCCGCAGCCTGTTAGGAAGCAGGCTGCCCAGCAGGAGGTGAGCGGCAGGCGAGCGAAGCTTCATCTGCTGCCCCCCATCGCTCCCCATAGTTCGTTCGCATTACTGCCTGAACCATCCTCCGTCCCCCGGTCCATGGAAAAATTGTCTTCCACAAAACCGGTCCTTGGTGCCAGAAAGGCTGGGGATCGCTGCTCTAGGAGACTGAAGAGGTGAGAGCTGAAGAATGGGAAGTATGGTAAGTATGAGCTCCAAAGATAAAAGACATTTAGGCTCTGCACCCAAATGAATCTTCCTGGCAGCAGTCACTGGCTTAGAGCTCATCAACCAAATAGCTTTTGTTAACCCTTCACCCATATGTCCAGCCCTTTGCAACATACCTCTCCCTTCCCCTAACCTCTACCCAACTCTTCCTCTAGGCAGATCTGACAAAACATCTTTTAAACCCCCAGTAATCTGAAGAGGTGAGAAGGGTTGGGGTCGGTAGGTACAATAAGCAAAAAGCTGAAGTGATCTCAGGGTATTTTCAGGATGTAAGGGGCTATAAAAATAGAAAATTAAGGATGACAGGAATTCTCCAAGAACCGCAGGTTACCACATGACAAAATACAAATGGGGGCAATACTTCTTTCTAATTTAGGAAACTAGGACAGGCAAAAGACTAAAGTTGCAAACAATTTCTTCTAAGATTAAGTGGCTGACATTAAAAGAAAGCTAAGCTAGCCAAGTACTGTCCTGAGTGAACTAACAGAAAAGTCACCAGATCTGTGAAATGATAGGACAGGTCAATGGACATATGTGCCATATTTAAGAATCTAGTGTTTGAGGACAGGAAGATAAAATAATCTTAAAGACGTCAGCTCTTCCAATATTGATCTATACATTCAGTGCAACTCCAATCAAAGCATTAACAAGGTTTCTCATGGAATATTACAGATTATTCAAAAATGTATATAGAAGTACAGTGATCCAAGAATAGCTAAGGATCTCATAAAGAAGAATGAAGAGGGGAAATCATCCTGGATATAAAAAAGTTATAAAGCTATAGTAATAAAAAACAATGTGATATTGCTATAGGAATGAAAAACAGACCAGTAAAATGAAGAGCTCATAAATATCCAGCATATATGGGAATAATATCTAATAATGATAGTCAATATTAAAGTATAACTTACCTGATAGCATGATGGTTTAGAGTATGAGCTTTAGAGCCAGAATGCCTGCATTCAAATCGCAGTTCTACCACTTAGTTGTGCCACAGTTTACTTATCTATAAAGCAGGATGATAATAATTTATATCTCATAGACATAAAAACCTCCAAGTATTAATACCCTGGTACAGTGCCCTCCCCCATGGAATCATGCCCTGTGTAACCAATAGAATACTGAGGAAGTGACAATATATAGTGTTCAATGCTAGGCATATCAAACACTGCAGCTTCTGTCTTGACCTCTTGGATCACTCTCTCTGGGGGTAGCCAGCTGCCACGTTGTAAGGCCATTCAAGTAGCCCCATGGAGAGACCCAGCAGACAGCAACAGAGGTCCTTGTCCAGTAACAAGCCAAATTTGCCAGCATGCAAGTGATGGAAAATCACTTGAAAGTAGAACCTCCATCCTTGA